>NW_020447196.1:6735406-6931514 GCF_003343035.1 Apteryx rowi | reverse complement strand
ACGCGCCTGGATGCAATCCTGTGCAATGTGCTCTAGGTGACCCTGCTTGAGCAGGGGGGTTGGACTAGATGATCTCCAGAGGTCCCTTCCAACCTCAGTGATTCTGTGATTCTGTGATTATATCTGAGAGACAGAGAAAGACATTTTGGTATGTTTCTGAGGTTTTTGCTGACGGAAAAAGAAGGGTTTATTGTTTCCTTTTTTCCTTACAGGGAATAATTATAGCTCATTAAAAATCACACAAGGATCTTAAGATATAAACACGTTTTTTCTTGGTGTTTTTCATTCTCTGGTATATATGTGCATATGGCATTTCACACAATTCCAGTGCAGTGCTTTAAACTGACAAGGCTTACTGAAAATTTAATTTTAACAAAACCGTATCTGAAAAATCACCTGAAAGAAATCCAGAATCTAGCTAAGGGTATTTTGGGGCTTTTTTTTTTTTTTTTTTTTTTTTTTGAGTTGTATTTAATTTCAAAAGGCATCTAAAGGCTTGTAAAGTAAAAAAAGAATTTTCATATGGCTACAGTATTTTGCTTTCTTAAATTCTAGAACGTCTTGGCTTTAAATATTTTTATGTAAAATGTATTCCTGTTGTGACTTAGTTCAGTTTAGAGCAGGTRTACTTGAAATATTTGTCCCACTGTATTTTGAGTTTGAAACTTGAAACTGTTAATGATAGATGGTGAGACCAAACAGAAGTTCAATGATCTATGATGAAACTAGTTTCGTTTTAGGATGCCTAATTTTCAGTTTAAGAATTGCATTGTAAACATGCTAAAGGTGATCTAAACAGGGAACTTCTGCTTTAAGCATGCTTTGTATTTCATGAAAGGATTGTGCTTCACTTAGTAAATTGCATCATCTGAGCTTTTTTTTTTTTTTTAGTGAATAAAAACAGATTAAAGGAACATATTGAGAAGTAGCTGTTCGTTAATCTGCTGTGCTGTTGTGCTCTTATATGAGATGAGTCATAAGCTATTGAGGAAAAATCACGAACTATTTCAATTTATTAGAATATTAGAAGCTAATTTATTCTAGTGCTATTTGGCTGTAGATTCAAAAAAGTCCTTCAGATATCAATGTTTTTCATTTTCCTCCTGACTTGTCAAGGTGTCATTAACATGAGAGCAATGATAGCCACGTTGAAGGAGATTTTGATTGCTTTTAGCCAGATAAAAAATGTGGAGACTCACAATTCACAGGCTCATTTACATTTTAGTATCTTTCATGTTTTCTTCTGCAACTTTTAGGTACACACAGATCCTTCCTTTTCTTTGAAAATTTCTAAACTTTTAAGTTTTAAAGTTTCAAAGAAAAAAGTAAACATATTTGGATGAGTGAGATTAAAAGAGGCTGTAATATGAGTGAGTTATGAATCTACTGCATGGGTTTTTACTACAGATGCAGAAAAATAAAATAGCATCTCATGATCTATGAACATAAAGCAGACATGAGTCATCATTTGAAAAATTTTGTTCCACTGCACTCAGTTTGTTTGTCTCAGTGATCCGTCAGTATCTCTCTAATCATTAAGGTTGATGCATTTTTGTATTTTCTTTGCCTGCCCTGAAGAAATCTGTGTTTAAGTTTCTGAATTCCCATACTAAGCTGATATGTGTTTTCCAGAGTCTTTCAGGAGGTATCTCAGATTGCGTTACACATGTTAGGCTCCACTCTTCATGGAGGTATAATCCTGTCCAGTCCTAAAGTAGGTCCTAGACACTTACTAAGTTACAAAAGCATAGGTCCTTTCATGAATTTTCTTCCATTTAAGCACACAAGTAGCTCCTCTGACATAAAGTTAACTATGCTCTGGGCTGCACCTTTTCAAAGTAAGGTACTAACCTGTATTTTTTTAATCATTTTTCCAAGTTGTTAGTAAATGTTCTTTCCTGACCCTAATCCCAAACTCCACGGAGAGCAGGAAGTTGAATGATATACAGAATGTATGCAAGATTTGTTAACTGTTGCTTGACTGAGGTTTTTCAAAGAACAGATACCGGTTTAACCTGGGGAAAGAAAAAACAGAAACTCAAAAGGACTTTAACTGCAACACTTTTCAGGTAATCATTTGCAAATCCTTGGCTTTAACTAAGCTTTCCCCCTCTCTGCTCCTCCCCCAGCTTCTGAGCATCTAAATATTTACAAATATTCTTTAATGTATTGGGAGCATATCATACAGTGCCTAAGTGCTATCATGCTTGTTAGCATACCAGTGTTACAAAGAAAGGCAAAAAAGAGTAACTTTTGAGATGTTTGAGCTATACTGCTTGAGAAATTTTAGTGAAGTGAGGAGGTATAGTCTGAATGCAAGGGAAACTTTGAAAATAATTGAGCTTCTTGACCTTGAAAGCAGTGCTGCATGAGGCTGAATTCTTGCATAGATAATATAAAAAATAGGATCATTCAAATGTAATACTAGACTGCCTTTCCAGGGAGGAACAAGTAAAGATTTAGCAGATTAATTCTCTTGTCATCTTCTAAAATCATCCAGGATTCATGGTCTTTCATAAAATTCATATGGAAATAGATTCAGCTTTAACTCTTGTCTAAAGTAAAAGGCTCCTTTAAAACAACTGAAATACTGATTTTTTTTCCCCAGCTTTTTTTAGACAGTGTCTATTTACTGAGTTTAAAAAGTACATTGAAAATTAACTATTCCAAAAAGTTTCTTATCCTAATCAGTTTATGATTGAAGCTAAGTCAGTCAAGCTTGAATCTGTTGTATTAGTGTTACTTAAATATATTTTAAAATTTGCATTAGCAATAATTCGTTTTTGTATTGATGTGTCGTATCTTTGTTACTAATTGTGCGTGGAAAATGTTTTACTCTCAGTATAGCTTACAGAGATAACTTTATCTTACAGTACTATAAAAACTGAGAAATAACATGATGAACCAAACTGTTACACTGTTACATATTACTTGTCTTATACCTAGTAGGTTAGCTTTTAATTTTATGACATACAGTTGCTGCAGTTTCAAAGAACTGAATTAGAAATAAGCATGAGGTTCATACACTAGCAAAGTTACTTCATAGGATTTAATCCCTTGTTTTTCTGTTTTGAATTATTTTTCCGTTACTTTCATATTGTTTAACTGTTTTATTTGAATGTGTAAGGTAAAAGTATCAAAAATGGGTTTAAAATTATATGTTTGGAATCAATAAAGGTCTGCTTGCAACTAAAAGTTGTTGTAAAGAATTATAGATCTTTAATAAGAGCCCAAAATTATGTATAAAAATGAGTGTTAGTAGGTGAGTAGTTATAATTCTTTTCTATTTACGTTCCCTCTCGCTTTACACACGTCGTCTTCTGGCTTGTGATGTAGTAGGTGAAATCCTCAAAGGAAAACAAAGGCCAAATCATCAGTTTCAGATTCTGAGCAAAATCATAGATACTGTGGTCAGGCCATGGTGGACGCAGTGTGGAGAATAAATGATTAGAGGAATGACCGAAAAAAAAATAACCCACCCAACCCAAAATCATGAGAGCTCACACTTAAACAATTGATGTGAAATAAAATGATAAAAATCCGAATGTAGCCCGTCTTTACACATCAAGGTTAGGACTGAGACTTTTATGTAGGGCAGGGAGATCTGTGGAGTTTCTGGCACCACCTGTAAAAGTATCTAGCACTGACAGCAGAGCGTATTGGGCTTGTGGTCTAATCACTGATAATTTCTACTGCCAATAAAAGTGAGAGGGAAAGAATTAAAATATATTAGTTCTTTATTTAGGGAAGAAAATGACAGGGAAAGACAAAAAGCTTTTAAGATTAGGTCTGATTGGAGAATTATGAAATGGAGCAAGGACAAAGGGGAAGAGAAGTGTGGCAGCCAAAACAACTTAAAAGCTGAAAGAGAAACCACRTAATTCGGTGTGTGTTAATATGTTTTTATTTGTAATTAATGTGCTGTATTTGCAAATACATTTCTTAGAAATACTTAGGACTGTTTGACAGTAAAGATGTTGATGTTGTTTAACATAACTGTTTAACATAACTGTCTCTGTAAGACAAACAGTAACTGTGATTAACGAACACTTTAGGTGGGCTGGGACTCATTACTGAGCAACCTGTCTAGTCCAGTTGCTTAAAGATGGGTCATGCAGAATAACTATGCACTGTGCTTAGGATATATTCTAAATATAGCCTTTTTCAGACACAGGCCAGATCACTTGGACTAAAATTTTGTAGCATAAGTAGGATAGTGTAATACATTCACCCTAGTGGAACAGGCCAAGCTATTTGAGGCTGTGAAAGTTCTGAATCAGGAATGTCTCCTTCCCTCTTCCCCTGCATTAGAGTTGTGTGTGTGTCCTTCACATGCTAAATCACACACACAGTTCTGCAACTATCTCTTACAAGGAGTCATGTAAGAAGTAGAGACTGTTCTCTTTTCCTTTTGTGGTGTCTTCATTCAGGATGCAGAAACTGCCCTGTTCTCTGTTTTCTTGTTTCTCTTGTTTTGTTTTCCAAAACCTTCCTGGCTATCTCCTCTATTTATCCAAGCATCCAAGTTTGAGAAATGGTTGGTGGCAATGACCTCAGCCGACTCCAGATGAAGTATTGGGGCTTGAATTCTCATCTCTCTAAAATTCCCTCTCTAAACTCATCTCAACTTTCTGTGACTTTCTTTGAACTAACTAACGTTTATTGCATGTTACTGGCTGATTAATAATAAAAAATAGATGGTGAATGCTGCAGTGATGCAAGCAAATCTGAGTGAGAACTAGGAAGAATTAAATGAATGAAATCGAAGCACATTATGCAATTCCTGTAATGATGTACTTATGTTGGATCAGTAGGATATGGTTCCCATAAACATTGTATTAAAATATACTAAATTAAAATTCAGAATGAAATCATCAAACAGGACTTTTACAGGTCATTCTTTAGGCTGTTACAGCTGAATCTCATGGCAAATGAAAAAGTGGAACTGGCTTTTCTTCATGAGGAAAATAAATCAGAATTTTAGGAAGAAAATATAAAAATTTCATTTGAACTGCAGAAAAATTCCAGTTCAGCCCTAATTCATCAGATGCTTGAGGACCTAGTTGTAAATTAGCAAACTGCCATGCCAAAAAAAGCCTAAGAAGTCAGTAAAATTTGTTTGCATGGACCTTGGTTTTAGAAAATCCTGAATTTTCAGTGCAAAAGGTGGTACTTTTGAATTTACGATGAAGTAAAGGCCTTCATCRCTGCAGGCTGTGGTAGCAAGGAGTGTGATAGAAGGCGTTTCACCTTGAAATAGGTGTCAGAGGTCCTGTGTAGACCTGAAGTGCTGACTTTTCCTCCCAGAGTTTCCCTCACCATCCGTGTTGTTAATGATTCCAAGGTGAAACCCTCAGTCTTAGGACACAGTCGAGCATTCCAGAGTTTTGTACTTCTTCCCGATATTGTGAATCACGGCGCGCTCGCGCTCTCTCGCTCACGCTCTCTCACTCTCTCTCTTTTTTTTTTTTCTTGAACAGTTTTGATGTTTAGGTCAAATGAATGTGTCATCACTTGTACCAGTACCATGCAATTAGCTACAAAATATTGTTTGAACTTGATAGAAAACTACAAAAATAATAAGAAACAGATGAAGCTATGATTTCACTTTATTTTTTTAATTATGTTAGAAGATTGCCAGTTTCCTAGATACAGACAAATTTTTGTTGTAGAATGGAATAAAATGAAATAGATATGTGAGGAAAAGCATCTCTCAAAGCAGTAACAGTGAAAATGAGGAAAAATATCTGCCGGCAGCAAGGAAGGTGACCTGGAATGCTTTTTATTGATCTTGATGAAGTTTTTAAACTTGTAGTTATTGTTAGAACAGTGAAGACCATTTTCAAAATGACCCAAAGCTCTAGGGAAAGAAGCAAGACTGAACCATCACCCATCTTTAACAGCAGACAAACAACAAGTTGAGTGGCTTCCCCTAAGCCATATGTTTTTTCCTTTGCATTTTATTGTAAGTTTTAACTTCCAGTTTACATCTACAATCTGGAAAATGCTTATGGTTAGTGCTGCTGTTAGACCGAGTGAAATGCAGTTGTTAAATACACTGATAAGAAAAAGTTCACCATGCTGAAGATAGCTCCTAAAGTACGKGAAGCAAAAAGATTCAAGCCATAGAAGTATTAATGTTGTTGTAATAAATACAGGTCACAATGCTGATGAGGGACCCGCTGCTTCTCAGCTTGATGAGGGGATGAACAGTGGATGTTGTCCTTGACTTTGGGAAGGCTTTTGACACTGACTCCCATAACATCTTCACAGACAAGCTCAGGAAGTGTGGGATAGATGAGCAAACAGTGAGGTGGATTGAGAACTGGCTGAAAGGCAGAGCTCAGAGGGTTGTGATCAGTGGTGCAAAGTCTAGTTGGAGGCCTGTAGATAGCAGTGTCTCCCAGGGGTCAGTACTTAGTCCAGTATTGTTCAACTTACTCATCAATGACCTGTATGAAGGGACAGAGTGTACCCTCAGCAAGTTTGCTGATGATACCAAACTGGGAGGAGTGGCTGATATACCAGAAGGCTGTGCTACCATTCAGAGAGCCCTGGACAGGCTGGAGAGGTGGGCGGAGAGGAACCTCCTGAAGTTCAAGAAAGGCAAGTGCAGGGTCCTGCACCTGGGGAGGAATAACCCCATGCAGCAGTACAGGTTGGGGGTTGACCTGCTGGAAAGCAGCTCTGCGGAGAAGGACCTGGGAGTGCTGGTGGACACCAAGTTAAGCATGAGGCAGCAATGTGCCCTTGTGGCCAAGAAGGCCAATGGTATCCTGGGGTGCATCAGGAAGAGTGTTGCCAGCAGGTCGAGGGAGGTGATTCTCCCCGTCTACTCAGCCCTGCTGAGGCCACATCTGGAGTACTGTGTGCAGTTCTGGGCTCCCCAGTACAAGAGGGATGTGGCACTACTGGAGCAAGTCCAGCGAAGGGCTACAAAGATAATTAGGGGACTGGAACATCTTTCTTATGAGGAAAGGCTGAGAGAGCTGGGCCTGTTTAGCTTGGAGAAGAGAAGGCTGAGGGGGGATCTTATCAACGTGTACAAGTATCTGAAGGGAGGGTGTTGAGAGGATGGGACCAGACTCTTTTCAGTGGTGCCCAGCGATAGGACGAGAGGCAATGGGCACAAACTGAAACACAGGAAGATCCATCTGAACATGAGGAAAAACTTCTTTACTGTGAGGGTGACAGAGCACTGGAACAGGTTGCCCAGAGAGGTTGTGGAGTCTCCTTCTCTGGAGATATTCAAAACCCGCCTGGATGCAATCCTGTGCAACGTGCTCTAGGTGACCCTGCTTGATCAGGGGGGTTGGACTAGATGATCTCCAGAGGTCCCTTCCAACGTCAGCCATTCTGTGATTCTTCTCTTCCATTTTAGTAAAACTATTGCTGAGTTACTGCTAATGAGTAAGGAATGAAGCCTATGGAATATTTCAACAGCTAGTTTGACATATTTAAAAGGTAATGAGCCAGATTCATGTCATCTTGCTTCTATAAGAAGAGCAAGGCTTAATATTTAATATTATTTATTGGTATTAATTTTGTTTTTTTTCCTGACTATTTAATATATGTAGCCCTCATAATGTGGCCATATAGTTGGTATGTATATCTTAATTAGATAGAGGAAAAATTTATACTCAAACTGACTTCAGTGTATAGCTTTTCAATAAAATTAAATAGTTGAACTTATGTTTAAAAAAAGTAGATTCAGGGTACTCACTAACTCAAGACATGAATCTAGGTAGTAACAGCATAATTACTTGCTAATTGGTGTGTGATTACATTTACATTTGCCTGTCACAACTATAAAAGGAACCCTGATTGCATCTCAAAATAATGGTGTTACTCCATCATGTTACCTTCTGCTTAACTGCGTAGAAAATAAAAGTATTTAATTACTTTGAAATATGACCGTCAGATTCTGGACATTAGGAATTTCATTTGGAGTGGCAGTTTACGAAGAAAGTATTTTATTCAAACTATGTTTGAAGAAAAACCTTATATTGTAATGAGAGTCTGAAATTAAGCTCCTAATTGCAGGATATTTCTGAACTCTTTATTGTATACCATCAGACTATTAAGGGTAATATCTTTCACATAATGATAGCAATTTAGTGAACATTCATCACTGAATATTACAACTTACAATGTTTTAACCTATACTGCTAGTCCAATTTTAGAACCTAGAGATGGTGCTTCATAGCCCCAGGGAAAGCACTTAAGTTAACCTAATGGCATATGGTAGCACCTTAGGGAGATTGTAAAGTGTACACTAAGCGTTTTCTACCTGGATCTCAGTTGTGTTTTCCATCCAGAGAAGCAAGTTGGAAAGATGAGCGATTCCCTGAGGAGATGCTCTCATGCTCAAAATCTAACCTTCATGGTTGCTTTCATCTACAGACTCAAGACTAATGGTCTTTTGAATTCCAAATCTCATCTGGGAATACCTGTTTCACAAAAATGTAGACATAGTGATCTGTACGTTTTTTAAAGCAGAAGTCTGGAAATTCTGAAAGCTCCTTAATGCTCACATGTGGAAATGGCCTCTTTGTTTCCAGCACTGAGCTGTGGGAGATAAATGGCATCTAAAAAACCTCCTTAAAATAATAACAGATTCCCATATATATATATTTTTTTAATGCAGCTGGGGTGGGTCAAAGAAACATATGTGTTGCTTTGGCTTCTTACTGTAAATACACAAGTAGAATCAAGTAGCCTAGCTTTCGTGTTACTAAACCCAATATAGGTTGTCAGGCTAAAACTAGATCACAGAGATCCTGGAAGAAAAGCTAAAATAGACTAGGAAGATGGGAGTAACATCTGCTAGATCTGAAAATTTTTACATAGGCATGGGATCAGTGCTACTATTTTAGTTGTCTGTTAGTCCCCACAATTGAAAGCAAATATAGAAAGAAGAAAAATGCTATTATTTATTTATTTATACTTCTTTCAAATAAGACACTCTAAACCCTGATAGCTGCTGCATACCTTTGACCACACACATTCTGTTTGAGAATAGGCTTGATAGAAGCCATGTAGTTTATATATTTGATTAATCACCACTACTGTTTCAGTAGCAGAGGAAACCTAAAAGAATTAGTACTATATGTTCTCTTACTTCTGCTTCTTCCATTAGCTTATGAGTTATATTTAGTATAAGATGTCTGCTGTATTGAGTCTTTGTGTTTACATAAACTTTAGATTCTTACAGATGTCTAAATTGCTCAGAAACCAGTTGTATTAAGATCCTTTTAGTTATACAGAAGGAACAAAAAGTATGTTCCAGATTCAAATAGATTCAAAAACTGATTCTCATAAACCTGAGACAGCTTTTACTTAGACAGGGTGTGTATTGTGAGATGTTTATAGGTGAGGTTCATAGCTTGATTAGCCTCAGCAGTGCTTATAAAGTATATCAGTTATTTTCCTATGAGATACCAAGAAGCAATTGTTTTTACCATCCCAAAGTAACACATAGTGTTTATAAAAAAGACATACATCTCACCATGAAAAGTTCCTTCCGTTGGAATGAAGGGAGAATAATTTAATGGGTGTGCTGCAAGATACTGGACTGATAACAAAGGCATATGCTCAGTGGTGCACAGAAGAGGCACATTAGTATCTTTGCTGTTGCTGCCAGTGTACAGATTATTTCTGTAATAGTTGCCCTTATGGTTTGTGTACTTTCTGGTTGCCTGTGAATCAAGTGTGTACAAAAGGATGAAGGAAGTGCTAGAAGGGTAAGAGACTAATGCTAAGGAACTTGACACAAGAGCAGACACGGTTTTCCAAAAGGATGTGATCCACTGGCAAGTGTATGGTGTTCCACTGTGGTATCATTACTTCCAATTGCAAACAGGCATTGCAGACAGGTTGTTGCAATACTAACCCCGTTGCTGTCAGCTAACATGCATTCCAATACAAGATCACCGAGAAGTTTTCCCTACCTTCCTAAGTCACTCCTTTGTCAGTTAACTTTATCCTCATTTCTCTCTCCTCTGTACTTGTGCATTCGTTCAAGGCTCTTCAGATACTTTATCCTTTATTATCTGTAAAAATGTGGGGAAATTTCTTGCTCATGCAGCCCTCAACCAGAGAATTTGTTTCATGTTGCAGGGAATTTGCAGCTGCTTTTGACTCTTTCTGACTGAGGTAAAGCTGGGGAAGTCTTATTTTTTAATCTTTCTTTTTTCCACTGAAATTCTCCACATTGAGTTTTGATTAAAAATCAGTTAATTAATTGAGACCATGTGCTCTAGTTTGTCAGTTTTGTCGTAGAGTGCAATTCACTGCACATCTGGGTTCTAAACAGGAGTTAATAGCCTGGGATAGGTATAGTATAAAGGATATGAAACCTTAACCACCATGATCATGTTCGAAAAAGAATTGCTGAATCAGATGCTTAATTCAAGCCTCACTATATTGAGGAACATTTTTGAAAAATTTTAAATTTTTTTTTAGAAAATAGCTAAAATAACTTTGGAAGTTTTCAGCCTTCTTTCATTTCTAAATCTGCTGCTGAAACACATATTTCTCTCTCATGTGTTCTGACTCACCTCTTTCCAATCCCTAATGGCTTCCCCTTGCCTGCCCTTGAGTTATAGACCATTTCTGAAATGCTCTATGACAGCACTTTCTTGCAGTGTTTTCAAAAAAGAAAAATTGGCTGTTTATCTCTCGAAGTCCTGAAAAAGAACTTTCATTCTTAGCGTTTTCACAAGGTAGAAGGCCAAGGTTGGATTCTTATTCCACAATAACAGACAGAAGATAATCTAGAGAAAAGTAGTGTAGATAACTTTAATCAAGGTCCCAGTTTGGCAAAGCACTAAGCTTTTCTTTAAGTTACTAAGTATTCTCAGTTCCCACAGAAGGGAGTGTAAGCCAAGCACACTCAGCAGTATCCTGAAGACCTGAAATTTAATGGTGTTCAATCTGAGCTGGTACATATACACTGACATAGACTCACCACATGCGAGTCAAGACAACAGGAGGTAGGTGATCCGGTTTGGTGACTTACACTAATAATTAATCGCATTCCTTGTTTCTTATCTGAACAGTAAGCAGCAGTTGGTCTTGCGCATTTTCGCTGCTGATTTAAAGAGCCTTTAGTAACCTACATCTTCTCTCTATGAAGGAAGATAATTGAATCACTCCAACCAAATCACCTTTGATCCTTTCTATAAAAGCTAAACATGATGATTTACATAAGTCCATCACTATAAGGCCTTTTCTTTCTTGAATATATACATTTTTATTGACTTTGGCACCTGATCTTTTAAAATATTTTAGATATTTTAAAAATACATCAGAACTGGGTACTGTATTATAACAGTGACTTTGACAGTGCTTCCAAAAGCTGCCTGTCTACCCCTCCTAAGCAGTTCTGTTTAAAAAGCCAAGTGTCTTGGGTTTATGTATTTATTTATCCACAATAATATTGCTTAGGGGGACCTCTGCTGAGTTGCTCTCATTTCCTTCCAGCTTTATCTTTTATGTAACATTTGTCATGTAAAGACATAAGGCAACACTATATTTCTTAAGCATCTTATTGGGAAGACTGTTCACAGAGATACTGCACATGAAGGTACCACTCAAAATGTGCAAAAAATGTGGTTTCCTGGTGTTTCTTCTGTGTATTCTTTTTGCATCAGTTCTTTACTCCTTCATCTAGGTTTTAAGGATTTCTAGATTATAATTCTGATTTCTGACCTTTTTTAATCTTATATAGGAAATTTTGTACTTGGCTAGTGCTAAAACTGATGTTCTCTAGAGTGTAATATAATACAGATAGTGTTTGTTCTAAACTAGCTTGGTCTTCCGTGTATGGCATTCATTTGCACTATGCTAAACTTAATTTTTAGTAGGTCCATACTGATTTTTTAGTTGTTCGTCTACAATGAACTGCCCATAAAGGGGTTACCTCTTCCATTCTTCCCTTGAAATTTGACGTCGCAGGATAACCATAGCCTGTTGGGCAGAAGACACTTCACAATGAAACATCCACTGCTTTAGAGTATTTTGGGTATTTATTACTTGTTATTCTTTTTCTTCCCAATTGAATTTTTTTCATTAGCAGGTCCTTGACTGAACCATTGAGCAGAAGAGATGAAAAAGCATGTAAATAATGAAGTCAAACGTACTTACAGAGTGGGTACAGGTGGGTTGTTCTTAGCAGATTTTTGTGTTCAGTGATGCTCAAGGCAATTTAATATCACGGAAGAAAGATAGCTCCCCTCCTTCAGGTGAACAAAAGCAAAGTATAGATTTTTTTAAAATACAAAGTGCTGTGTGCATTATTTTATTGCTAACTTCTCATCCTTTCAATCAAATGCCATAGACTAATTTTGTCTGGTGAATGGTTCTCTGTATCTCTCAGCCTCTTCTCAAAGAAGTTATTAATCTGTGAGAGGAGAAGGGCAAGTTGTAGTTTACTGAATGAGAGTTAGTGGTAAAAGCAGGGGCCTGATTACTGAGAAACAAAGGTGAAGTTGAGGAGTTGAGAAAAAAAACCTTTACAGCCTCTTAATCAGTGATCCCCAAATGATTTGCAAAGCCTCACAGTGCTCCTGAGTAGTAGGGAAATGTTGCACACCGGAGGGCTGAGTCATGGAGAAGAAGAAATTTGAGAATGTACTGGTAATTATGACTGCATCCAGCCCATGGCAGAGTCACATCAGTTGTTCCCTTAGAACAATCTGCCAATGCTATTTTTGCATTTTTAATCTATGGTTTCTGAATTCTCTTTATGTGTGAAGACCCAGTGAGAAAACAGAGATGAGAAAGGGAAGCTGTGAAAAGGGCATGAAGTTAAAGCTAAATACCACTCTTTCATCAGCTGTGAACACCTCTCATTTGCCTTGTAATAAATGCTGAGACAGAGGAAATACCATCATCTCGTGTTAATTTCTGTTATGCAGATCCAGGTGATTAAAAGTTGCCATTTGAGTTAAGCCAGGTAAGAATGTGTCACTTCTGAGGGTGATAGATTAACAAATAAGTTGTTAGGTAGCATGGATTTTGTCAACAAGCATGGCATGCGTCAGCAAGATCCTGTCCATATTCTAGCTCTTTGCAGCCCTTCCTGAATGGTGCTAAACAGAGAACTTCTCTGCTGACTGTCATTCCTTGTAAAACTTGAAGTTTCCAAAGGAGAAAATACAGTTTTCTTCAGTAAGAAAACACAAAGGATTCCCATGGAGCTTTGGCTGAAATAGAACCGTAGTATTTGGTGTTAGCAGAACTAATTAAGATCTAAGAGAGTCATGTAGCGGTGAAAGGACAGAAATATGGAGTAGCTCTGCTGCCATATTATATGAATATCTTCTCCTTTGGTGACCTATTGAAAAGGGAAATTCAGTATTTATAAAATGAAAGAAATTTTAAAGAAAATACTAGCGTGTTTTCTGAAGAAAATTAGTTATGTCTACTATTAATGAAACAGTCATCTATAATATATAGCAGAAGACCTTGAGCAGGTATCTCCATAGTCTTTGCTTGACATGATATAATTGCATGCTTCAGCAGTAAACAGTTAAACATAAGACAAATTGAAATCTTAAAAGTTTTGTTTGCTGATATAGACTTACACTTTCAACGGGAGATTCTTGATCTTTGAGGAGATGCCCTTATTTGTGATTACTTACTCTGAAATGTACCATCAGTACTTCCTCTGCAACTTGCAGTTCAAGCATCTATTAAATATTTGATGCGCGTTTCAAATAAACATAACCAATGCTTATGCGTACATTTTCCCAAATATACCCTTAAGACACAGTATAGTAAATTAAAAGTGGACCAGTAACTATAAAAGCTGCAGTTGTGTATTTTATGACTGAGCCTGTTATTCCTTTAACACTTAACGTTTGCCCTAGGATAAGGAAAGAACAGAGGCACATGGACTCTCTGTAATTAATCTAAACATCTTATTTTAAAAATAAATATATGGAAGGGATGTTATATTAACCAGCCACTTTGGATATAAAGATTATTGTTGATATATCTGAAAATTCTGTAAAAGTACAGGCAAGTTTGCAAGCAATAAATGAATTGGAATCCATTTATTGCTAGCTGTTTTATTTCAGTATTGACATTGGCTTGCTACAATCTCAAATGGATACCGACTCAGGAGAAGACACCTTAATAAAGTACTTTGTGAAACATTATTTGCATTCTGCTAGAGAAATGACTCCTAAATGCAAACGTGTCTATGGACATGAAAACTCCTGAACAAGATGTGTAGGAGTTACCCTGGACTTTTGTTTGTATGACGTAGAGCAAGTTCTGTCCCTTCAACAAAGACAAGAATCCAGGTGCCAAACTTCTGTTATAAACCTTTTTTATAACTAATAAAAGTTTTGTAGATCCAGGAAGAGGTAGTTCTCTTTCTTGGGAGAGGGAAAGGAAGAGGAGATTTTTTTTTTCAGTTCTCATTTTGTCAAACTCAGAGAAGGGAAGTGCGAAGTTAAAATGACTGAATATAAATTATAAATGCACAGACATCAGGGTATTTTTTTTCCGTTCTGTGACTTTGAATTATTTCAGTATTATCAATGTGTTGGGGTATTTTATCTTAAGGATAAGTTTGTATTAAAAATTGCCATTATTTTATGATATTATGATCACAGAGATGTCAATGTAGAGAGGGGGAATGGTCCAATCAGCCATTCAATAAATGGTCCTAAATGTCCAGCTGTTCTTGTTTGTAAATGATATAACAGAATTAGCTAACAGTTCTCATCATAGAGAGTATAATAATTTAGGAAAGTGAAAATCAGTTTTTATTTGTCAACACTGGTCCATTAATTCACACTGTAAGTACTTGTATCACCATTGTTAAACAATCATAAATTACTTTCTTTTTACACTAAACAAATATTAGTAGATTTGAACTTTATTGGCTGAAGAGAATCTAATGCTGTTTTATTTTACTGTGTTCTTATGACAACTTTAGACAGTTCTGTGTGTGTTTCTCTTGAAGATAAACAAATTTCTCACATGGACTTTCTGAGTCAGACATTAGTGTTGCCTGGATACAGTTGGTCCTATTCAAATAGTCTGCTACAATGCTGTCAGCATAGCCATTTTGTTGCATTGATTTATAAATGCATTATCTGTAAAACAGCTCGGCCTTTTGCGTGAACAAAGGGTAGAAGCCAACAGAATGTAATTTAATTAGCTTTTTACAAGAGGTGTTCGTTTCCCAGAATTTTACAAAAAAGGCAGATGCTTTACAACAAATGAAGGTTGAGTACTAACAGTGCTTATTTACCTTTTAACATTAATGTCCTAGGAGGCATCTTTCAAATATCTTATCTGTATCATTCACTAATTTAAATTCTACAAGTTACAAAACTAAAAATGCCAGTGGTAATTGTCAAATCAGTTGCAAGTAGTTAGGCTTTTTACAACTTGCTCTTTAAGTTTTCCTAGTTGTTTTCATACTTACTATATTTTTAGTCTTTAACATGACAAAACCCTGAGAGCTTTGGAGCTCTACACTTTGGAGCTCTACACAGCACACTCTGCTGTAATAACCTAAATTACAGTGATCCAGGTTGTCTTCATATGCCAGTTTAATGTCTCCGTAGAAGTGGGAATTAAAATCTTAATTTCACTTGTACGACGTACGACTTTGCCAGTCGTTCCCTGTTCAACTTCTGCACTTGGGCAAAAAGTAGTTCTCTTAATAGTGTCACTGTCAGAAATATCGATGAATGGCAATGTCTGGGTGAACACCTAGAGGAGGAGATTGTATCGTAAGTTGAGCCTGCTACAGGCCTCTCCAGTGAAAAGTAAGTCAAAAAGGTTAGTGGCAGTCACAGCAAAGCTTGCAGCAGCAGATATGAACTGCTCTATACAATTTTAAACAAGATATAATTAACATATGAAAGTCACTGTTGTAAAGAATTATTGGAGTTAAGCAGATTTTTATAAGTGTTCGTGTTTCCATGAATCATTCTCAAGCATCTGGTACTCATCATCATGGTTTCAGGCAGGATTTTAGTAATACCTTAGTTTGCTTTATAACAGCCTGAATGTAGTTAATAATTTACCATTGAGTTTCTTACCACAGTGCTCACTGTGCTCCATGGCAAACACTGTATTATTTACACAGTCCTCAACAAGGGACTGGAGGGCCAGGGACATAGTGTTTAAGCAGATTTTGCAGTTGTCGTAATGGTCACTTACAGCTAAGAGTAAGTTAAGGTGTGTCTGAAGTTGTTCTGTATTCAGGTAAGGGACTGTTTTAACTCTGTACCTACCCAGGACTAGGTAAGCATATTGGTGAGTTTGGACTCGTTTTTCTCCCTACTTGTACTATAGAATTAAGATATTGAGATCCAATAGATTCTATAGTAAAAACTTTAACTATGCCAAGTGGTTTTTTTCAGAATTAAAGAAACCGATCCCTTAGTTTATTCCTGATTTATGGTCTTTATGGGCAGATCATGTTTATAACCACTMAGACTCTAGTGTTCATTGGAATTTCTAGAAATGGCAGCAAAAAGAGAAGATTCTCCGTAATAGCAGAAACACCAGCAAAGTGAATGAAATTTCAGAGAAGCAGCTTTGCAACTGGAACCTAGTAAGGATTTACTTAAAGAGAGAGCAGGTTTTTAATGCCACTTAATTTTCTGAATAGTAGTGACACCAACTATTTATCAAAGGCATACAATTTTCATGTTGCTTTTTAACAAGCTGGGATTGTTTGCTCTCATATTTTGACTGTCAAGTTGGGTCTTACTTAGTCGTTGTAGCTGAATGGAATAGAAAGTACTGTTCTGTATAATGCAAGAAAGTTGGATTCAAATGTGTATTGTGTATAAGTCTTTCTTTTAACATAACATACCACATTTTGTAACTATCAGCACTAAACTCTACACTAAAACCTACTGTACTTGAAAAACAAGCCACATTTAAACTCTCCATAAACCTCTGCAGGTGAGCAATTTGGGACAGGGGTTGTATATGTGTTCTGTGTGTTCAATTCATACCACACTGGGGCCCTCAACTCCCAGATGGATCATCTAGGTGCTATTGCAATAAAAAAGTAATAATGATAATAATAAAATTAACAGCTATAGTTAGCTGTGACAAGCTAAGTATTTTTTTCACCTCCAGCTGGTAGAAAATTGCTGTACATATTTTTTTCCAGACGCAGTCTTGTACTTAGGCTTTCCATTATGTAGAAAAATATCCCTGCATTTTCTTACTCACTTTATCTGTTCATCTGCTTCAGTGACCCTACTGATACGAAACCTTGTAAAGTAGTGAACTAACACTGGCAGACACAGGAGGTCA
Source organism: Apteryx rowi (assembly GCF_003343035.1). Classification (NCBI taxonomy): domain Eukaryota; kingdom Metazoa; phylum Chordata; class Aves; order Apterygiformes; family Apterygidae; genus Apteryx; species Apteryx rowi. The sequence goes on along the minus strand of NW_020447196.1, from coordinate 6,914,210 downwards.
GACACGTGTATTTGCTGTAATGAGTGATGCTTATATGCTTACATTAGCATCAGCGTTACTTCCAGACTGTTAGATAAACAGGTATCAAGGTTGAGTTTGCCATCGTTATTGGAACTGCCTGCATATCTCTGCTTTTTCTTGTTTTAGCACTGCAGAAAAGTTGATCAGTTTTTGTCTTTTCTAAAGTCTGAAAGTTAGATTAAAACAAAGCAGGAAGTCTCTAGATTTTTTGGCATGATGAAAGTGATTACTTTTCTGACTCCTGATGAGACATGTGCTACAGTACCACTGTACTGAGTGCTCTGGCTGTTACTGTTGATGGAGCTGTAAGTCTTCTTTTCACAGCGTAAGCTGTTATGTATGCTACTGCTGCTACATGGCTCATTTTAAAAAGACAAGTATCTTCACTTTCAAAATTAGAATTCAAATCTTTGACACTTTGGTAGTTGCTGTATATAGGAATGTAAGGAGGATGTTTTCAACATTCAGACAAGAGGCCTGTATCAGCCATCAGCTATAAAGACAACTCAAAGGAGGGGCAATTTGTATCTGCCAAGAACCAAAGAAGGGCCATGCTGATAGAGATTGGCAACAATTTACTGAGAAGAGAGTGCAAGACATGGAACAAGTATAAAGCGTTTGTTTGTCTTGTACACCATCTCAGATTCCAAAAGTTGGCAGTTTTAGGGACTTAGCTAAGAGATGCATGTGAACTACCATTTGTAATAACCATCAGTGTATTTCTAATTTATCTAACACCCTTTCCAGTACATTTATATTGGTCTTTGTGGCTTCCTGTGGTGTGACGTTCTAGTTTCATGTGTTTGGGGGAAAAACAAAATTCAGTTGCTTTAAACATTGTACTCAGTCCTTTTATTGGCTTATTTCTGGTTCATGTACAATAAGAAATTCTAAATAATCACAGTACTCTTACATATCATTCATGCTTTATAGACTACTGTCATATCCTCTTTCAGGCACTTATTTTCCAAATTGAAGAAGCTTAATGCAGCTCATCTCTTCTTGTATGAAAGCCATACTGCAACTCTCATGATTCTTGTTGCCCTTCTTTGTATCATTTCTAGTTCTGCCATATCATTTTTTTGAGGTGACCTGATCCTCACTTCATGTAGTTTTCAAATGCAGATTTCCATTTTTTAATGTAGAGTTGGACAGAACTGAAGAAGAACAGAATAAGGCTCTTATTTTTGAAATCAGAATATTTATACTTAAAAGCTGCTTTCCTGCCTTCTGTGCTTGCCTTAACACAACTGCTGTTAATGACTTATCTGGAGTCAATATTGCAACAACTGAATATTTTGGCGTAATTGTGTTTTCTGGGTGTTTTCCCATAGTATTTTCTATATTTTATGTGCCTTTTTTGATAGGAACTGACCACTGAGCTGCTATTTTCACATATTATCTATAGTGATTCCAAAATGGCTTTTCTGAGAGTTTACTGCAAATTTAGGGGACATCAAAATGTATGTTTAGCTAAGGTTATTCTCCGATGTCTGTTTAATTTTTTCTTCCATTGCCTATGTGATTTATATGTCATTCTATATTGTACATTCTTTATTCATTGCTCTTTGCAATCAAATTTGTTTTTGTATAGCTGCATTTGTTTGTATCTGAAAACACTGTCATGTCTCTGTTCCTTGCCAGATCATTTCTGAACTTCCATGAAGATTTTCTGGTAATACTCGCTCTTATCCCAGAACATCAACTTGATATGATTTGATCCTACATATTAGGAATAAGCTCTTCATAAAATGAAAACATTAGAATTCTGTGGAAAGGGGACTTGAGATGGTGATGCTAAATAAACCTGCAGCTACCTCTGCAGCCAGAAAGTTTACAGAAGGAAGGATTTTTGACTAAGTTGGCCATAAAGAAAGCAATGAAATAATCTTCCATTCAGTGAAAGTTCTAGTTTATTGATTACATATAGAGGGATGTTTTACTCAGATTTTTCAAAGTCCTTTACATCTTGTAAAGAATAGATACAGGACAAAAGATGACTAGCACACAATAAGAATAGGAAGCCAAGAAAGAGCATAACAATAATGTGAAGAAAATAAGGTAAAGGTAAGTACACTAAGGCTACGGTGTATTAACGTGGCCTTAATTGTGAAAAGAAAGATAGCTATCATGTTGTGAAGTCCAAGTCAAGATGTAACCAAAAGAAATGTATATTTTAGTTTAGGTCAATGGATTTCCTAGACATATTGGGGAATTAAAAGAACAGTCAACATCTCCTGTACACATCAGTGCAACTGTATTTATGCAGTGTTTTCCAGGTCTGACCTGTAGTTACCTAATTAAAAATGAGAACAAATACAGAACACAAGATATTAAAGATACTGAAACACAGGAAGAAAATATTTTTAAGCTACAATCTTTAAGTTTTGGAGGGCTACAAAAAAATAAACGGACTATGGGGTCGACCATTCAGTACTGTCCAAGACTTAACTAAAAACTATCATGCTGCTAGGAAAAATGTTTTGTTTCCATTTCGCCACCTTCAGGAAAAGATAAAAAAAMCCCTTTCAATTACCTCTCAGAATTTAAGGTGATTTTTGTAAAATCATTATGCTTTTTAAAATAAGGATAAATGGACTATGATTGTTCTGAAATTTGTAATAACTTCTTAAATATTACGAGTGTATTTTGAAAAACATTTTATATTTGTATCTGTTGGAGATTTATTCAGTAGTAAATATAAACTGCATTCTCTAATAATATCAGAATGCTATGTGTTCGCAACAATATTTACCTATGTGCCAATATTGGTTAGAGCAACCATTACAAATGTAGATATCCTTCTTCAATGGTATCTTAATTCCCCCTGTATCTTTTGTTTTACGCTCTGCTCAAACTACTCCTAATGTTATGCGTTTCATCCATGGTTTGAACTATCTCCCACTGAGAACTTGCAGAGTACCTTTTTTCCTTTAAAATTTCTGTGATTCGCACTAGTCATTTACCCAACTTAAGTACAGGTTTCTGTAGCTCTGTGTGTTCTCTTTTTGACTGGAGATGCGCTGGCTGAACAGATTACCGCCCCACTCTGATCATTGTTGCTTTCCTACCCGAGGACAGTGGTGACTTAAATATGCCATCTGAGCTGCTTATGTGGTCACTCACTAATTCATGTCAGTCTTACTGAGGTGAGTTGATTAAAACAGTGTGTCAAGGAGTGATTAAACAAGGAGCTCAGCTGCCAGAACTGTGGATGCAGTCATTTCCAGCAGGGAGGTTGTAGCAAGTAGCTGGGGACAGTAATCTCTTCAGCAGCATAGCTGCAGCCAGAAGACGACAGATGTCTTCAGCCTAATTCACTCTAAAATCTCCCTGACTATAGTTAACATAGACTTGCTTTTCCTCTGGCCTCTTGGCTTGAACTGAACTTTCACAAACTACCTGCCTTTCTTTCAAGTACTGTATTTTTTTTTTTCAGAACAGTCGCTTGCATCCTTCCCTTGTATTCAGTCTGTGTTTGCAGAATCACCTCATTTCACAGCTCTTAATTAGTTGCAAAGCCAGTGGCAGCCCTACCGCTGTGCCACCTAACCCTCTCACTTACCTTGTTTTCTTCTTCAGACAACACATAACAACAGCTCTAATCCCATCTGTGAGCTACTGTCATTTGTGATTTTTTTTATAGCATCATGTGTATTTCTTTTTTTTTTGCTTCACACTTAGATGTGTTAATTTGAAAAAAAAAATTAAAACAGTGAAAGCAGGAGGGAGAAGCCTCTGCCAACTAAAAAGAAGATCAGGGAATTAGAGAACCAACTCAGCTGGCTGCACAGTGTTTGCTGGCTGCATTGATTTGTTGATTGATTTGGTTAGTAGCTCTGACTCCAGAGTCACGTATTACTAACTGTTTTTTTTTTTTAACGTTATCACTTATACCATCCACATCTCTTGGTACCTAGTTCATCAATATCACATTACTTGAAGAAGTAGAAATAAGGTGTTTTCAGTCATGATGGCCATCTCAGATGAGATCATCTGAGATCCATCTCACATGCAACCCCATTTTGATTGTGAACTCTGTTAGATTAGAAAAATTCTGCAAGTTTTTCTATTCCTCATTTGATTCTTTGGAAGCTTAGAGTTTTGCTGTTGGTCTAATTCAAATACTGTTTTCAAATCTAGCTAATTTTACTGATTTTGCGGTTTGGGGTAGATTTTGTAGTATCTCCAATTCAATAAAACTTACTTTACTCAACATGAGGATTGTCATACTGAATTTGGTTAAAAAAGCCAATCCCACAGTGTGTAACCCCAAATACTTTATTAATCCATGGTAAATAGTCTACCTATAGGGGTACTTCTGTTAAATCCTTATGTTGTTGTAGGCATCTTAAGACTGAGGATGAGTCCATCAGTATGAGTTCCTGAGTATTTTTCCAACCTTGTTTATATTCTCCAGTAAAACAGTACTATTCCAATATGCTGCAAAACTTGAGCTCTCTTAGAAGCTTATTTAAAAATACTTTATAAGATGCAAAATTAACCTGCAGAGTTCGTTATTACAAGTTACAATTCACTTCTGGAAATTACTATGATTTAAGGAAGAGTATACTGTCTGTATGACTGAGAGTATCTGTATTACACACAAATAGAAAAATACTAATAGAAATATAAGACTAAAAGAAAAAATAATAAAATTAGAATAAGACACCAAAATTTTACTTTTTATAACTTGTTTTATATATGCATACAACTGCCATCTGATTCAGTTATAATTAAAATAAATAGTTGAAACTTTCCTGATACCTCTGATGTGAAAGTCCTAACAACTTATATGTGCATGTGCATTCACATATGTAGGCACATATTTTCAGGCATATATCAGTACATATAAAATGTACATGAACTTTACTGGTCTTGATGCATCAGTTCTGAATTGGAAATAATGAAGCCTGGGTATGATTTGAATATTGGTGTTAAAGTGCTTTCAGTATTTGTCTTCTTGGGTAATAGTGATTCAACAAAAGTGTTCAGGTCATTTTCCCTGGAGGATTATAATTAGGTTAGAACACAGCAACATGTAGGCTTTTCAGATGTTTTCCTCCAGATTGACTTTTGATGTATCTGTCAACTTTACCATCATAAGCTACCTGTAGGAACAGGGATTTAACTACCTTTCTAGATTTGTACACTGTGTAGTTTTACATTCTAGATTTAATTACATTTCAGAATTAATTTCAAATGAAACTTTCTGTCTCCTACCATCCATGGTAAAAAAAAGTTTCACATCAAGCTGGTATTCAGTAGAGAGTTCAAGAACTTCAGTTTTGATTTGGGTTATAAAATGAGATCTGAAACCAGGTGTGTTTCAAGTGGTTTGAGGCTTCCTTTACAAAYCCCTAGCGCTAAGCAGTTTCACCTCAGAACTCTGGCAAAGGATTTGCACGTATCGTCTGACAGAAGTACCAGCATCTAAAAACACTGAATGTGTTCAAGTGCCTCAGGTCATTCAGCATTTAGCAAAGCCTGCATGAGGACAACCCTATGGATTACGCTGGTTATTGTTTTGCATTATTCATTGGTGTACTTGAAACAGTAGGAATCTAGATGTGCTAGAGACAGGTAATATGAGGAGAAACCATTGTATTAATGTATCTAATACTTGTTACAGATTTGTATTCTCATGAGATGTATTTTCATCTGTGTAAGAATAACCTAAAGAAGTCTCTAAAGAAGAATATGTATTAAGTTTAGGAAACAGTTCAAGTTACAGACCTAATAGCTCTCCTGACCTTGATAGAACTGCACAAGTATTTACATTTAAAATAACACTGTATTTTTTCCTAGCTTATTTGTAGTTTCTTAGTATTTAAGCTCCTTGATAGTATTTTACCTGAAAGGCTGTTACATTAGGATAAATCACGTATGAGTAAAGGCAGATTGTTGTTTCATTTCAAATACACACTTTGTGCTCTTTGTAGCATGCTGGTTTTAAAGGATAGCTTCATCTATATGAAGGGAAGCAGAGCAGCAGGAAATGTTCGCATAGGATGGGTAAGATCTGAGTTTGTTTCTGTTTGTGCCCCAGATTGCTCAATAATCAATGATAATTTGGAGTTTCAGTTGTTTATGAGATGGACTCAATGCACTGGAACACTTGCTTCCTTGTGGCAAATGCATCTGGGTTGCTTAGTTTTGCTCTCTGAGCAAAAGACATGTTTGTGATTGCACTGTCATGTCCCCTGTAATCCCTGAATTCTGTTGGGTTATGTCTCTCAGCAGATGTGTGCCTCAGTATTTGGTATTCCTAGTTTACAGTCCAATCCTCTATATGTATTTTCTGTATTTTTTTGTTCAATTCTCCTAACACTTAAAATAATTAGGCTGGGCAATGTGATACTGGAAACATCTCAGCTGTTATACTAACATTTCGTTTGGTAGTACTGTTACTACACAGAAAGAAAGAGTGAAGACATTGTGGGTAAGAAGATAAACAGATATAAATGCAATATTCAACAGGGTTTTTACCCTGTATATTCCTTTTACCATTTTTGAGTATGTAGATCTTTTAACAAATCAAGAGATATAGCTTATAGTATCAGAAGAAAAAAAATGTCTCTAGGCATTGGAGAATGAAAAGTTGTGTAAAGGTTTCCAGATTTTATTTTCAGGAATAATCTTATCTGGAAATAAAAAAGGAAACAAAAAGCCCTTGCCAATAGCTAGGCAAGCTGAGAATGGAAGATTTAATGAAATAAAAGTAGTATTTCTAGATCTGGATTACATACAATTTTAATAAAAGACTCTGTTAGGGAGCGCCTGAGGCTGCAGCACAGCATGGCTCTCAGTTTTATATATAAAGATGCCATGTAGTTATCCAAGACAGGCAGACTAGTAGATACAAATCCTGCCTCCACTAAAAGCTCTTTACTTTGCACTGTGGTAGATGGAAGGGGACATAATGATATTTACATATATTTTAAGGCTTCTTTTTCTAAGAACACTTGTAATGTATTTATATTTTCATGGAACATAAAGTCCCACCAATATGTCACACAGCTGAAAAGACAGAGCAAAAAAAAAGAAAAGTGAAACATTTGAGGAAGATTCTCTTCACATGAGCAATTTGCACTCCAAATGTGTGTCCACATTTCTTCATGCAGCTACAGCTCTACCTGCTTGACATTAGAAAGTTCAGCTGCTTATATTTCTTTCAATGAATCTTACGACTTGAGGAGAAAAGCAGAATGTTGTAGAGGCAAAATAGACCTTTCCCATTAAAGACCACATTTCAGTATTAAAAAACTTCCAGATAACTAAAAATAATGTTGTGTAACTTTCTGTTAGTGAGTTTATTTCCATTTATGAATATAACTCAACAAATAGAACAGGAAATGTCAGTGCTTCTCTATATTTAAATTATAAACTAGGACAAAACAATCAGTTTTCACAAATTTTCTAGCAAAAGAATTTAATTGGAGAGAATGGAAACATCTCACAGAGAATGAAGCTCATTTTCCATATGATCTTAGAACCATCTGACTGGTCTCATTTGATACTATAGTTTGCATAAGGTTGTCTGTGTCTGTACTGCATAGTGAGAAAGATTTTTCCAAAGAATACAGTCCACAGATGGAAGTGCTGTAGAATCCATGACAATATGGTTTTAAATTTTTTATTTTAAATGATTCAGCTACTTGTCACTATAATAACATGGAATACTCAGATTATACTGACAAAAAAATGTGTTTTTTTGTTTTGTTTCGTTGTTTGTTTGTTTTTACAAAAGAACATTGTGCTCAGAAAATCATGGCAGTAGAGCATTCCCACTCATCTCCACTTAGGTACAATCTGCTGTTCACTGTTTTTGTCTACAGTAGTTTCTTAGAGCTGCTATTGGATTATATAATTCTGTGGACTAATCAGTGTATCAGAGAGATGCAAGTGGGTCTGTTTCTTCTTATACACATTCCACAGTAGACGAAGAATGTTTCTGTTTCACTGAAGGTTATCTTCAGTCATCACATATTCATGAAATGCATTTGAGGTAAAAATCACAGAATAGTTCAGGTTGGAAGGGACCTCTGGAGACCATCTAGTCCAACGCCCCTGTGCTCAAAGCAGGGTCAACTACAGTAGGTTRCTCAGGGCTGTGTTTAGTTGGGTTTTGGATATCTCCAAGGATTGAGACTCCACAACCTCTCTGGACAGCCTGTTTCAGTGTTTAGCTCTTCTCATGGTAAAAAAGTTCGTTTCTCACGTTTAAGCAGAATTTCTTGTATTTCAGTCTGTGCCAATTGCTTCTTGCCTTGTCACAGGGTGCCACTGAGAAGAGTCTGATGCCACTGTCCTTATTCCTCCCAACAGATATTTATATGYGTTGATAAGATCCCCCTGGATCCTTAGCCTCTTTTGAGGCAAAGTAATCCTATCTTTCTCAGCTGGGATGTAATGTGGCCTGGTTGCCTTTTAATGAAAGAAAATAAAAGTATAGGAAGAAAATGTGAAACCATGCAAAAACTTTTGGCATCGGTTGATCTTTTTTGTACAGTAGCTATTTGTTCTATCTTACTCAAATGCCCAAATCTATGTTTGTAATCTTCACATCAACATTCAGATAAGGAAGTTACCCTCTGCTACACCAGTAGACATTGCCAATACACAAGAATCCCTTTTCTTAAGCATGGACACGTGAGAGAGACGACTTTTTAGTTGCATGTTTTCACAGTTTTGAAAGTTTTCATACATCTTTGGGCCTATATTTAAGGTTGGTTTTGTCATACTTTGTCACACATCATCCTGACATCCTGCTGTGACTTAAAAGAAGTCTATTACCAAAAATGAAGTCTTTGTAATCAATATGTTATCTTATTCTGAAGATCTTCTGTCTCTCTTGGTTTTGCTGAAACTAAAATATGTTTCAGAAATCTTGTTAGACAGAAGTATTGCTATTTTACAAAGTTTTATTACTTTGAAATGCAAGTCTATTGAGTCTTGATTTAAAAGAAGTTTTGTAATACATATATAGGGTCAAAATACCAATAAAATGTGTAAAAGATAATCAATTTAAGGAATCACAAGGAAAATAAATTTTCTGAATTGATTATAAAATCGGCTATTGGCACACTGATTTCTCCCAATAACCAAATATTGACAGTATCTATTTTCAGTTTATAGGCAATGTTTTTCCCCTTCTCCTTTAACAGAAACCATCTCTAATAACTGTGTTGTTAACTGGGTATAGATCTGTTGCCTATGGCTTACTTGTAATGCTTCTTGCATTTTCATTGGCTAGAAGTGCACAAAGTGAGAAGGTCAACTTCATTTACTTTATAAGCTATCTTAATCTGTCACCTAGGCTGGTTTTATCATCCTAAGGAACAGCTGACAAAGACACTTCTAGGGGTTTCTTAGCTCTATATTATTGATTTCTAAACTCCTTGAAGCTTTTCTGCATATATATACCCTTAAAAGTTGGTATGGAAAGGTTAGGAATGTTCCATATTCACACTAATGAATGAAAATTGTTAAATCTTACAGTACTGAAAAGCACCATAGGAAAAAGGGAAAGATTTGATCATCAATTCATACTTACAGCTGAAAAGAAGGAGATACTATAATTTCTGATAACAAGGGTCAGAGTTTGACACAATGAAGTGAATCGTGATTAGCAGAAATGCCCCTTTCTGTTGTAGGTGAAATCCTGGCCCCAGTGGAATTGATTCAAAGTGTCCACCAACTCACTGGAGCAGGTTTTACTGACAGTGTCTGGTATTATCAAAGACGTCATTATGTTTATAACTTTTAAAAGTCCAAGCTAAACATTTGAAGATATACCATATGCTCTTTCAATCTGAAGAATGTATGGTGTCAAGATCAAGTAGAAGATCACTGCATACCGTCACTGTATTTTTAGCAACTGCCCTAAATGAATCCAACCCAAAATACCTAGTGTATCCTCAGAAAACAGGCTATATATTGCACTGGTTTGAATCAGAAATTCAAAGAAAAAAGTTTCAACTTGATGCTTATGTTATCCTAAAAGAATGAGATATACTTCTGAAAGACTAGGGTGCTGAAAGTAAGTTTATGGTGCATATCCTTGAATAGAGCAGTCTTTTTTTAAACTTGCTGCTGATTGAGGAACCTTTGATCCTTCTGGCTGTGCAATATCTTGACAAATGAATCTTTTTAATTTTGAGAAGCAAGAATAAATTGTTAATGAGACAACAACAATGGCAATGCTTATGTGATTGCTTAAAAAGAAATTTCAGAGAGAAATTTGTGCTGAAGATTCTGGCTTTAGTATCTTGATTCCCATGAGATAAGAAATCTTTTCTACCTTTATTTCTTCTGACTGCTAGCCTCTGAATGATTTAAACCAGAAGCAGTGATGTTTTTGAAGGTACACTGTGAACCTTCTTGAAATACACTGAGCGGATTTTTGAAAAAAGGAAGAGTTGCAGTGCTGCAGAATATTAAAACTTAGGTCCCTTCTCATGAATGTTGCTTGCACTGCTCTTCATCATGAAAAAAATTAATATGTCCTAAAGTGTTACTAAAGCCTATTTGTGCAATAATAATCATCATGTTGTTAATGTTTTCATTTCTTTCACTTTTGCTACAACAGCACAGCTTATATAATTAATTATTATTCCATATTAGAAAATATGTATAGGCTTAGTTTATGTAGTCTTTCAACTGACATTCTCTAAACTAATTTGTAAAATCAAATAAAAAAGTAGAGGTGACATTAACAGTTGTTTTATAAGATGGAGTAGATATACTGCTTTGATGAAATGCACTTTGAATAAATGTGGTCTTTGCACCTGTTGAGAACATGGTTTTCTCATGAAGTACCGCATGGTAAATTATTCTGTATACCCTGGGCTTCAAGCACTCACCATAATGATGGCCTTTTAAAAGGTAGAGCAAGTCAGTAGCATAAGTAGCAGGGGATCTGTGAAAAGAGATGAGACATAATTGAGATGACAAATTTTACTTTAGTAGCAGACCGTTAGCTGTGCTTAAGAGGGAAAGCACAACCAGCAGAATGCAGTGTATGTTGAGGGTTTGGTGAGGTAACTGGTTGTCGTGATGCTCTGCAGCTGTAACGTAGTCAGGGACTGTTTTCACTAAACTCCTCCTGGCTCTGAATATGTGTTTCGTGCACCATTTTACATGCTTATTTTAACATGTCACTGGCTTACATCAGCAATTTTAGGGGTTATTATACTAAAGATAGATGTGGGGCACAACAGAGCAAATTGTGACTGCAGTGTACACCCAGTGGGTACACACCATGGGACTCGTGTGTGTAGTCAGTCTCCGTGTGTGAGAAGCACAAATGTAATCCTGCAGTCCGGGGTTTCCTGGAACATTATTTTTGTCTCTTCCTCTTGAAAGAGAGCTCTTTTTCTGAGCTCTTTACCCTATGGCAGAACATTATCAGTGACCTCTGTGAGCTGTAGGAAACTATCCTTTCAAGAATACCTACAAATCTGTACATGGCTCCTGATGCAGATATCAGTGTCCGCTCCCCATCCCTTTCAGCCTTCCAGATTTGACTGTGCAGGTTCAGGTGCGGGGTTGGAGCCATGATAAGACATAGTGGAGGTCTTCCATCTAAACTGGAAACAAAGTGAGTTTTTTGGCAATAAAGGAGGGGAAATGATCCCATACATCTACCTCTGGGTTTGCCATCTCCATGCCTTTCTTTTGCTAACTATCTTTAAATGAGATGTAGTGACTCACTTTCAAAAGTGATGCAGTGTATTTGAATTATATTTTGAAGTTCCTGACTCAAGATTTTGTTTGACATTTTGCTATATATTTGAATGTATATTAAAAGTTTAGGAGGGAATTACAGAAGATAAATAAGGGTTAATTTGGTTGCAGGCACTCTAATACAAATTATACTCCCTAAAAGAAAGATAATAAAATTCTATTGTCACAGTAATCTGAGGGGAATATAGAGGTGGCTGTGGCACATTTATTGCCTCTAAAATGACCTTTGTGTCAAGCCCTATGCATTGATTAATTTTTAAACAAAATTCTTTGGTTTTATTTACCAGATCACTCAAGAGCTCCACTTGCACTGTGCCACTCATTCTCTCTCTCATTCAGTTAAACCAACAACCAAAGAGTTGTCTTATTTCTGTGTGGCTTTCACCTTTTGAACATAAATATAAAGCAAAACCTGGCAGACTTAAAAAGCTGTGGTAGCAGATGGACTCATCAACATCCTTTTGCCTTTTTTCATTTGAACTGTGGCAACAACCATCTCAATTGAGGCTAATTAAATAAAATATTTCTACATAATTATGTGATAAAGATTTCTAGTGCCAGAGTCTGTGCATTTTTGTATAGTTGTCTATAATTTCTTGGTTAAGAGGGCAATTTATTCTCAATGCTAATTGATGAACAGATTATTAAAGTTGGACTGTATGTCACCTTTTTCTGTGTTCTGTTTCATTTCAAATAAAATTGGAATAATTCTAAATGGGAAGTTGGTGCCAGCATTATAAAAGGATGGTGTATAGAACTGCAGAGCTTTTCTTAAGCTGTTGATTGATTGATAACCACTGATAAAATTACAGCAGTGCCATAAATATTTTAGTGTGTGTCATAAAGTTTTTCTGTGTATAACATTAGCCACATGGTATAGCCAGTTTAAGACTAGTTTCAAAAACAGTCATCAGAAATTAGCTTTAATAATAAGTTCTGAATGTTTTAAAAGCTAAAACTAATGAAAGCTGCAATGTTATCCATTTATATTCTTTAAGAAATTCTGTTAAGATTTTCTGCAACTTGACCTTTATTTTATGACAAGATATCTGAAAGGTTGATTTGTATGAGTCATACCTGTAATTATTAAGCTGTATGAAAAAAAAAGGAAGATAATGGATTTTTCAGAGCTATTTTGTTTAAAAAAAAAGGAATTAAAATTACTCTAAAGAACCTTTATACTTCACTATCTAAAATGTTTCTTACAAGGTCAGCCACTCTATCAATCTATACTTTAAAATGAATTGAAAATGAAATGCAGTATAAATGTATCTTTGCTGAGTGTACAGTAACTGTAAGTCTCAAATAGCAATTCAATGCATGCAGTTATTTAGGTACATAGTGGAGATGCATAACAACCATATGAATTGGGCAGGTTTACTTAAATATGAAATGTAGAAACATATATTGCTGTTAAAAAGTTGATGTTAATGGAATTTCTGGTTGCCTATACAAAATCTGCCTGCATTATTCTAATCCTGAAGTGCACACACCCTTTTTCAGTACTTTTGTATGGTATAGGATTCCAAGCGTTTGATGGATGAAAGGGCTCTTCTAAAGAAATGTTATTATTTATGCTATGTTCTTTTCCTCTTGAGAATTTTGGGTTGGATTTGAAAAGGAACCTAAATGAGTTAGATTCTTTCTCCCACTGAAAGCTTAAGGATTTTATTCTTGCTTATACTAAAAGACTACAGACTGTCCGTGTAGTAGAAATGAACATTAATTTAAATGTGACTCCTCACCAGTAGGTTTTTCATCCCTGTGTTGTTTAGGCTCCTTTGAAAAGTCAGCCTAATGCAAGCAATCTTATTTATACAAAGAGAAGTCCCACTGAAGAAGGCAAGGCTGCTGAAATAAACCAGGTCCATTCATGTAGAATCAGATGCTGTCTGTCACTCTTCAGATTTATGACTTGCAGAGTTTTAGCTCTTGCATTTGAAGACTAAATATCTTGCTCTCCTCATTTCTTCTCAATGTATTTAACAACATTTAAGCTGGTTTGTTCTTTTGAAGCACATTTGAGCACAAAGGAGAGTTGATTTACAGATGAATCAGGATGGTTCTTACCTGCTCTTATTTCTAGGAGCCCTGTTTTTTGGTTACATTTATAAGAAAGATGTAGTTACTCTTGTCATAGGCTCCTGCCATTCAGTGCAATCTTAAGGTATGGGCTTCCTCAAGGAGAAATTGCCCAGGGGAGGTAGGTCCCATGTCAGACTCATTGTACTTGCATGAATGATCTGTGCGTGTAATGAAAGTCCTCTTCACATGCATGTATGCTGGTTACCTGTGGTTAACATGGCTCTGTTTCACAATGATGTATGTGGCTCAGTAATTTTGAATTTAATAACTCTGTTACATTCTGTGAAGAAATTGCTAAAGCAAGGAAAATACAGAGCAAACAAGTTTGAGAGTTATGGTCTGCTTTTCAGTTTGTGAGCTGTAAAGGACCTTTTTTATAAAGGAAAATAATCAGTTACATTTTACTAAAGCAGACTAAACAGATGCCCATTAGGAATAATAGTCTTATTTATGTCGTGGTTCTTAAAAGGATGTAAGCATGTGTTTACTGTAAGGATTTATTTCTGATTCAGAACTCTAGACCATTGATACCTTACAGGACTTTTGCATCTTTTGGGGATGAATGTATATGTATACCAGTATTTATTTTTGTTCAATTTCCAGGAGTCCAAATGTTTAGAGAACATCTATTAACTATTCATGCTTTGGCTCTGTTACAATTTAAACAAGACCAAGATTAGCAGCAGTGGTTTTCTTATTTTGTAAAATAATTTTGTGAAAGAAATCACTCAGGGCTTGAGGGTTTTTTATTCTGAGTTTCATTCCTTAGGGAATCTTTCATACCCATTTTATAACTTCCTGAAAATATGAAGATTATACACAAAATAAATAGCAGACAGCTGTGAGCTATGAGTCTGTAATGCCAGTGAATGGATTTGGTGATCTCATAAACCAGAAAAGCAAAGTTTGAATGTCTTGAACGCTGTTCAGACCCTCAAAATGGAATGAGTATTCTGTAGTTCAACTCAATTTTTATTTGGTATAACATATGGATCCAAGTAAATGATTCATACTGACAAGGTGGAGCCCTGTGATCTTACAGCAGCTCCCATATCATCTCTAGGCTAGTAGCACTAACCATTTCCTTTATACTTCCCACTTCATTCCCTCTTTTACTTGCCCTTCACTCTGTAGGACTATTCTCTCATGCAGTCCTTTGTCATATATTGCTTTTCAGATGCATTTCGCATGCTGCTGCTGAGCTGGAGCCAAAATGCGTCGCCATACCTGTACTGACTGTGGAGGAACAATGCAAGTTTCCCTGCAGTGTGCTCACCAGCAGGCTGGGTTTGAGGGGGGCATGATGCCTACGGAGTGCAGGCAGCTAGCTGGGTCTGGACRGATGCTATAGCTGAATGAATAACTCTCATGGGATCCAGAGTGCTTTAGAGCATGGTACAGAGATGCCTTTATAGCCCTGTTAGACCTGGCATCCATTTGCACTTATTAGCCCGAGATCAGCCCTGTGATGTGGACTGAGGATAGAATCAGGTAGTCAGATTTTTCTGTGTTATGCTTCCAACTATCTATAATACTCATTTTTTTCCATGTTCTAACATTTCAGAGTCTCTTAACTGTCAGTTAAGCAGCTAAAATGCTGAAGATACCATTTCTCCAAAAAAATATAAAATGAAAGCCCTGCTGTATGTAGTAGTAATGATTTCAGTAAGTCTAGAAATGATAAAAACTATATTTGATGTTGCAATAATATTTCAGTTCTGAAATGTAAATTATTTCTATCTGAATTTCTGTTTGTATCCTCATGTTGCAAATGTTTGTGAAATTTTATAGAGASTTATTGAACAGTTAAAAGGTATCACTGAAATGGTAGAGAGGAGGCATTCTAAACTTTTGGATAAGTTAATAAAGAGTTTGAAAGTAAAAGGCATAAATAAATACTGAAATGTAATTTCCTTCAGTTGCAATTCAGACAGATAATTACTTGATATGATGTTAAGTGGTGCCTTGGTTATAATTTGTTGTCTTGGGTGAGGTATTTGCATAGAATTGTTTCATGTTTGTAAAACTAAGTTTGCTTCTAACTGTGAGAACTTCTTCATAGAAATGCTGCAACTGTATTTGTCATTCCAAATGAGTGCACAGAGTTTCTTTTTCTTGGGAGCTTTCCCCAAATTCTCTGGTTTGGTGTATTCAGCTGGAATTCTAAGACAGGAAAGGAGAAGAAAGGATTGCTATTTTTTAAATGAAACATCTTAATCCTCTGTGTATCTTAGTAAGTTTTTTCTCATTAGGGTTATGATCTGGAATATCCCACTGACCTAAATGAAGCCAAATATGCTTAGCTCCAGGCAGGATTATGGTGTTTAGAGGAACAAAGTAACCTAAGTTAATTTTTATGAATCTACCATTTCAATATAATATGCTAGTGTAGGGTAACATTTGATAAGCRTTTTGTTAATCTCCATCAAATGTTTGTACTATTGTTTCTCACACAAAACCTGAACTCAAATCCACTGTTTTGTYTGCTGGGCTCTTGGAGAAAAGACAGTTGCTTATTGAAACATTATAGTAAAAACTGTCTTCTGACAGCTGACCAGGGAAATCATGTTCTGCTCTTAAGCCAGTTATAAGTAGTACTGGTTGGAGATTTTCCAAGAGAACAATTTTATCATCTGAAAATGCTGATTCTGTGAAACACTTYTGAGTGCGTGTGTTGATTTTTAACACGTAGAATAGCATAGCACTCTACTAGAATCATGCTTGCCAGGCAGGTCTCAGTCAACTGTCTGGTTGGTTCAGTAATGCTAGTGAGTTTGGGAAAAGTCATGAAGCTAGTAAGAAGTTCCTTAATTTCAGCTGCCTGCCACCAGAGATTCCCAGGAGCACCTTTTCCTTAAAAACACTATTATTTTTCATTGCTTCTAAAGCAAAATACTGTAGAATTTCATTTTGGCAGTTGAGAAGAGACTGTCTTAATTGGGAGTGATTTCTTTTTGTTTGTCCATAACCCCCCAAAACATATCACTAAGCAAAAACRCCTTTTCTTGGCAGCTTTCGTCAACAATCTTGTTATATCTAAACCCGCAATTTTATATGCCTCTATTGTTTGAAGCAGATATAGTAATCCCACTAATCCTGTCAGGGGAAGCAAGGATAAGACAAATATATCCTCAGTGGGACTTTTAATTTTGGAATTCTCTTATTCTGATCAAGGTGTTTTGCATAGCCAGTCCTGTTGTTGTAAATAGCAGTCACAGTGTTCCCCCAGGTTTTGTAGGCTTCTGACCATAACACATGAACTTTGGAAAGCATGCTGCCTAGGTTGTAGAGTGGATGCTCTAATGACCACACAGGTGGGCATCGTGTCCTCGATTTCATGCTCTTTTAAGCATGAGGAAAAAGCTGTGCTGCCCTGCAGCATCTGCRGAACATGATGGAAAGGGAAAAGGCCTTAAAATACTGGTGTATAAGAATGGAGATCTAATCCCTAAATAGCATCTTGCACATACTACTGTGGTTTACCTCCAATGAAGTCACTGACAGCCAGTATCATGAACAAGGCTCATAGCTCATATGAAGGTATGAAGGCTTATACCTTCAGTTGTGCCAGTGAAGTGTCACTCATCCAAACATTTGYGAGACGAGTCTAATTTCATTCCTTGTAACATGGTAATTCATATATGAGATGGAGACAGGTGTATCTCATAAGACATGTGATTCTGAATCTTGGAATTGTTTCTAGGTTGAAAGATCTTTCCGACTATTTAAGGGTATAGAAAACATTAAGCCACATTGTTTAGAGTAGACTGTACCTATACAGGAAAGATGGAATTATGCTGATTTTTCAGTTACAGTATATAAAATTATGTACTATTTGAGAATTGTTGCATTCTCAGCAAGGCTTTCGGGAAGCTGGTGGCCAGAAACTATCTAAATGAGACAGCCAGGTTGAAGATTACAGTAAAAATGACAAGGAAAATAAACAATTAAACAAAATGAAACTCAACTGAAAGTATAGTATGAACTTGCACAAATTGAGTCCTGAAGAGATTGTTAAACCCCATTTTAAAGGCACAAGGTCAAGAGAATTATAATTTCTTACAGATCCTTTGCTGTGTCCTTTATAGTGTCTATTATCAGGCATTAAGAAGTCTAGAACGCCATACAGGTTAACTAGATTACCACTGAAATATTTTGGCTCAACAAAGCTATGAGAGATATTGAGCAAAAAAAAAAAAAAAAAGTGACAGAATTCACTGCTTAACTTCACTGTATTCTTATTCACAAATATGATAAAGCAGTCACAAAATGATGTGCTGTTTTCCATTAAATAAAACTGTRTACAACTTTTTGGCTAATTAAAGAAAAAATGGCTGGGGAAGAAACTTGAAACGTAGTTCTTGGATTATGTCTAGATGAGAAATTATGCCTGCGGTATGTCTGTTTCTTACATGTGTGTATTTTGGTTGGGACAAAGCAGTTTGTTGCTGTCCTTGTAGTGGAATTTCTTCATTCTATTATTTTTTAAATTATACAGACAAGTACTCAATATTTTGCTCAAAACATTAAGGCTTTGCGATAATATGCTCACAAGCAAGAAAAACGAAGACTGACCATAGTTATTTTTGGCTCATAGTATATCATCATGCCGTCTTTATTTTTACAAATACTTGCACACATGCACACATGTATATAGCTTTTGTTTTATATAATTTCTACCACACTCAGAGTCAATTCCAGGATTCCTGTAGGTTTCAGTGAACTTTAACTCAGTTTGTCAATTAATAGTTATTGGCATGTTCTTATGGCATGTAGTAAGTGACAGAGATAAGTGAGATTGCAGGTTAGTTTGTTGTATGCATACCTATATTTGTATTCCTTCCATTTACATAGAATTCTGTTTCTCTTCAAATTTGTACTAAGCATGTAGTTAGACCTTTGATAGACAGGGTGGACCAAAGGAATGACTGTAGAAGGATTTTAAAGGAAAATGTAAAACCTATCTGCTGTCTATTCAGTTCAGACGTCAGTGATGAGGTTTGATATATCCTTGCTGTATCAGATCATTCATAGCTGCACATTAGTATGAATATTCAAGTATAATAATTAAGATACTAAACTACAGGGAGTTAGTATTAAGATACTACAGGGAGCAGATTTTTAAAGCAGATCTTATCCTTTTTAATGCAAAAATGTAATTGACTGATGCATGGAAATAGTTGAGTGGATAGACATCTTTATTGCAAATTGCTTTAGCAAAAAATATAAAACATGATTGCAAAACAAAATGAGACTTTAGGCACCAAGCCCCTCTGCCTTCAAAATATGATAAAGCAGTGACAGAGAAAGAAGTATGGTAGTACAACCTAGAAATATTACAAATTAGGGCATGCGCTCAACCTTAGAAAGATTGGACTGTCCTGTTTATAGATAGTGTTACTCCACAGAGGCATATTTGTAGCAGGTCTGAATCCTTTCTGCTCTGCTCTGTCACCATGAAGACCTGGAGTTCTCTGGGCGCGTGAATGCTGCGGTCAGAGGACTTTGATCTGATGAGTGTACCATGCTAGATGCTAACGCTTGAGAGATTTTCTCTATCGGGGAAGTCTGCCAATAATGAATTACAGCATGGAATCGTAGTAATAGCAGGCATAAAAGTCTTGAGTATGCCAGTGAGACAGCATGAATTACAGCATACAAAGAGCTTTGAAATAGTGGGAGGACAGGTTCACCATCTGATTTATCTGAACCTTTAAAGATCACGGACAAAAATGACAGGCTGAATTCAGAAGTGACTTGTACATTAATGTTAGTTACATGACAAAGGAGCAAAATTTAGAGTAGTTAACAGACACTAACGGGACAAAGCAGAATTTTGCTGTTCTCTGACAGTCTTCTATCAGTTGCTGCCTTTTAAACACAGAAAACCTTTCTCCTCCATCATGCAAGTTGCATTTACTTTACAATGTCGCGCTGTTTCAAAACATCTTTGATGGCTGCAAATGGAAGAAAAGAGCAAAATGAATAAAAGAATAGAAAAAACAGTTACTGGTAAGAGAAACCACAATAGAAAGAGAGAGAGAGGAAAAAAAAGAAGACTCAGCAAGAAATTGCACCCTTATGAAATAATAATGCTTTGCTAACACTTCGCATTTAAGGAGTTTTTTTTTTTTTCCTTCAAAGTGCATTTAATCTGAAGGGGAAGTATTTTGCTAACCTCTGTATTACAGATGAGAAATCTGAAATCCAAGAAAGATTGCAGCCATATTCTTCAAAATTTAGTGATTGTATGTTTTAATGCCCTAATTCTGGGGTTCCAGCTGCAGGGAATGCCTGATATTCAGGAGGAACTTTGATACCCGATTTCAGTTCATGGTGAAGTGTATTTGTTGTTACTGAGTTTCAAAATACTGGCTGATGTACAGTGAACCTAAAGGCTTTCCTTGTTGCAGGACTGGAATACATTCCAGAACAAAAGACCTGAAGTTTTATAAATAATGGTTTTCTAAATACTGTATTGTATTGTCAATCAAAAGAAAATCTTGCCAGGCAATATACATTGGGTAGTATTACAGAATTAGCAGACAACGTGAATACTGTGGCTGAATTCATTCTCTAGCTCTGCTGAGGTCTGGGAGAGGAATTTGTAGATCCAAATGTGGAACTTTGCATTCTGTTATACTGCAGAGAATTACAGACATTAAGATAAAAGTTAAAATCTTCCTTCTAATTCAAAGTGGATCTGTACTGCGTATCTATTACATATTCTGAACTTGTCCCAAATACAGGGTTCTTTTAGAAGGAAAGATATAACTTTTAGAAGGAAAGAACACACTTGGAACAGGGACTCATTTGGGACTTAGCAGGATATGGAGCAGCAGCTCGATGGAGACCCCAGTGGAAGTTCTGTGTGTGAAAAAGCTCAGATGACCCTGACACAGAGAGGCGTTGTGGAGTCAGACATGAGTGGCTGTGAGATCAAGCGAAAAGTTTTGGCTGAGAAGGTGTTTGTTTGGTTTTAAAGACCGACTCTTAAACTTGTTTTTACATAACCTGCCATCATTTTGACGTGTGTTTCTAAATTTACATTGAGCAGTGCGTTTRGTGTACAAATATTTATATTTTGATTTTCAGGGGAGTATTTTATTAAATAATTGATGTGGGTATTAAAATCAAATAGTTGGATATTTTAGCAGTTTTTTTAGCATGATTATTTTAAAATGTAGTACTTGAAGCTGAAAAATACATTAAGTTAAAACAAAAGTCTGAATACAGGGTTTATAAATGACTTAATTTAACCCATTAATAATTTACATTAAAGTGATGTCATTTATGTGTGAAAAAAGGCTTAACAGTAGGATGTAAGACCTTAAAATAGTACATTCCATAGATGGCTTTAATCAGTTCATCATATACAACACTTTTTGAAACTGAATCCTCCATAGACAGCTAATAGATAAATAAGGTTAACAGGAAGCCCTGGAACTGGAAAGAAATTATGTAGGGCATTTTTGAGCTTCAGAGTGAGTGTGGAGTTTAGGGGTAGAGATAGGGACAACTCAAAATATTTTTCCCCACATTGAGGACTCAGAAATGGAGAGTCATCATTCTCATCACAGGATTATCTTGAGTGAAACATTCCCTCTCACTCTGATCCTATGTAACATAAATGTTTTAGACTAATGAATTAAATACATTAGATGCTACATAAGAATAGCCCTTAAACTTGCTCAGCTTGAGATGAATCTTTTGAATTATTTGGTCTTTTCAGTGATACTTCTGTGTCAAAATCTATCAAATTTTTATAATTTCAGATTCATCTAGGGTTTGACCTTCAGTACTTGCTTGCCTTTGAATATCAAAGTTGTAATGCATCTGGCATAAAATAAATGATACTAAATCAAAAGGAAGAGTTGTGCACAAAAAGTATATCTCAAATTGCTAAAAGCTACTTATTTTGTTATTCATTTCTCTAATGCCTTGAAAACAAGTTCATACCTTTTAAGCATCAATCCCAAAATGGCACAGGTAAACTGCAAATCAGATAGGGCTTTTTCATAAGTTTTATTTCTTCAGACAAAAATGCATTTCCCTTAGACAGACAGCAAGACTGAGAGCAGGGTTTTTTAGTAGGTCAGTGATATTAGAATGAAATGCAAATGCACAGCTAAACTGCATAACACAAATCCTGCTGTTTACTCTCTTGGGCATTACACTGTGCTTGGTGTAATGTTTTTCTAACATTTTATGAAGTTTTCCAATTAAATATTAATGTAACTTCTTCAAAGAGAAACAAAGATTTATAACCCTAAAGTGAAAGAAAGAGGATGAGAGAATTGATAGTGCAGTTGGGCAGGAGAATTCTGCATCAATTCTGAATGCTCTTTCCTCATTTATTTGAGAAACTACATATACCACATAAAACAAAGTATGTGTATGTATAAGCTGTGCTCTAATTGCATGTGGTGCATGATCATGTATGGTAAATTAGGATCTTTGCACTCTAGCAACAAACTGTGTGCTCTTTGTTTTATTTTTAAACACCTGTTCAATGTTCTTCTTTTCAATTTCTTATGTTTTAAATTTCTTAAACATTTATAAAAACAATTAAATTAGAATCTAAAGCTAAGGCAACTAATATATTTTAGTATTTTAAAATTCAATTGAACTTGTACTAAATAATTTACTTAAGTAATGCAGAAAGGAAGTGATAACCGCTCTTGCCTTTTGGCAAGAGCTGGTATGTGGTACGCCTGATTCATCAGCACTAGACAGCAGTAACTCATGTATATGGAACAGGCTGTAAAGTTTTCAAATTTACTTGAGGGAATGAGAAATATTTAAGATTCTGCATACTCCTAGATATTCTTCAAGGTTACCAGTAGGTACAAAGACATGTTCTGAACCTCAGGTCGAATTCATAGGGAAAAAATGTGGAGAGAAGACCCATTTTTTGTAAAGTTCTCRGGTATTCCATTGTGAAGAGAGGAAGGGCAGGAATCTGTGACTGTGCCAGTCTACAATTGTTAAATATGTTGCTTCTTCTCTCCTCTTAGAAAAGTACCTACACATGTTAGCAGAGCTAGGAAAAATATGTTAGACCAATACAACGGAATTGCTCAGCAGGACTGTTGGTTAAGATGCTACAGTGTGAAAAATGCCTCCTCCCAGTAGATCAGATTGTAGCATTGTATGTAGAGAAGTCATAGAAGCTCTGGTAATGATCAGCACTTCTGTCTGTCTTCTTGGGTTTCTTAATGTTTATCATTGTTTATTGCTTTTATCTATTTATGTGCAATTCTCATATTTTAAGGTTCTCCTGTGAGACACAGAGGTGTCTGTAGCAGTAAAATTCGGTTCTTTCGCAGCTACTCATTGCCTGTTCCACCCTCAAGATCACAGGAGCAGGGGTGAATCCTTCCCTGTCTTGTACTGCTGCCATCATGATTTACTTTCACTTATTTAATTTTGACCCGGAAAGGAATGATCAGTGAAAAGTGATGTTTGCTCCATGAGAGATGTGTGTTGTAGAAGGAGGACAGAACCGGAAGTGATCCATCTTTACGGGCAGCTGCTTATGCCTGAATCAGCACATTCCCACAACCTGTAGGAAGAGAATGCTAGAAATAAAACATTTCATAGATACTTATCTGCAGATGCATTCCAATAAATGGTGACAGTCATCGGTTTTGTGTATTTTGTTGTTGTTTGCAAAACTTTTAGTATTAAGTGCATTATTTCCTTGAGTAGAACAACAGGAGGACAAGAATGGCTGATGACTTTAACTTCTTTCCTGACACAGGAAGAAACCATCTAAAAAATAAGTGTATAAAAGTGCTAATTAAAATGGCAGGAGATTATCACTGTATGCTCTATTCAGAGACACAGCGGGGAAATTATACATCGAGTCCATGCAGAAAGTCATCATTAGATGGGATAGAATTCATTTAAAGAATGGGCCTGTACTCAAAAACACAAGAAGAATGGCAGCAGAAAACCTAACAACTATTTCTCTGGCCAGTGATTTTTCCGTATAGTCTTTAGCAATGTTGGAAAAGCGAAACTTATTAAAAATAAGTCCTTGTGAAACGGCAGAGTGTTTGAGACAGTGCCTTGCTCAGAGCAGAACGATAGGAGTAAAAAGTTAGCTGGCTGACAACTAGTGAAATAAGCAGCAGCAGTTTCTGACACAGTAGAAAAAAACATTTCTTGCTCTGCCTTTGCTGAAGAATATCAGAGGAGCAGCAGCCACATCACATGTTAGGGAGTCATGCCCAGATCCAGCCCAAGGCTTGGAATGGAAACAAGGTTGCTTCCAGGGATGAAGAGATGGTTCATTTGTTAGTATCTCTTTAACATTATGACCTTTATGGGCAAAGCTCGTCATCAGAAGGGTTATTTTTGCTTCTGCAGGGGAGAAAAAAAATTGGTTGAGCAACATTGCTGACAGCAAGACTGTCATTTTAAAAATTAGGTTATAACGAATATGAGTTTCAGAAGAAGACTGCAGAGTGGGTCCCATCTGCTTCCCTCTGGACTGCAGCATGAAAGGGAACAGATGGGCATGAATTATGCCAAAAATGGCTGGGAGAGGCTCGGCAGCTCCATAGTCCTATTCCATGTTATCATCAGCCATTCTAAGATCCCATTTCTTATACACATCTCACAGAGAACTGCTGCTATTTGGGGTAATGTGGAGAGAGTGGATATGAATGGAAGGAGGGAGGATTTGGAACAGGTCATGCTACAAATGTAATTCTGCAATATTCAGTCATAGCTCAGGCTTCTATAAATTAATACTAATTTAGTTGCTAATGCTAGTTTTCCCTCTGGTTCTGTCCTAGAGTTCACCTGAGCACCTTAATATTCTGAAGAGTCATGAGAAAGATACCATCTTTTTCCTTCAGAGCTGTGCAAAAGGTGAGTGCTCCAGATAAAATCTTAGCCTGCAAAATCAATGTCATCTTGACCTGCCCTCAGATTAACTCAGGATAAGTCAGGAGAGGGTACTCTCTGCAGATGTCTTCTAATACAGGGGGTTTATCAAACCCAGTCTGGAATGGAGTGAGATTGCATTGCAAATGGCAACCTCAGGAAGATGTCCCTTCTCAAAAGCTTCTGCAGATGAGAAATACAATTAGTTGCTTGCCAGCTCTGACGCAGACATATTCAGTATCAAAAGCTTCTTAGAATGTTTTCATATGGTTTTGTTTGTGTTTCTCCAAATAAAAAAGCACATTTAGATAGTGTGCATTTCATATTTTAAAAAGCTCTGTTTTARTAATGTGGTTATCATCATATCAACATATATGTTATCAAATATCTATGCCTGAAGTTTAGCCATTCAGATGTTTGGGGAAGCACATCCATTACTACTTGTAGAAAGACTGGAGCTACCATTAAAATTTTGCCTCAGTTTAAATACACACTTCCTTTACAATGATGGCTGCTAATGTATTTGAACTTGCACTTTTTAACTTTTCTTAAGAATTATGGTGGTCAGCAGCCATTTCTTAAAGTATCAGAGGCAACCTTCCACAGTGGTTGCACCTTCCCTTTGAAACCAGGCACTAATATCATGTTATAATCCATAATACACAAAGTACAACTCATGTAATCAGTTCTTGTAATTTTAATGTAACTTTTTCTGTATTTTAAAAACATCTCTCCTAAAAATGTCTTGAATCTCTGCTTCTCTTCTTTTTATGCAAAGCAGGAAGTTGCTGAAGTGTAGTTTTACATTAGATTGTTTAGTAGTGGCAAGTCTGGATACAGCACAGTGGAGTTTAGGCTGGCCTTGTTTAACGTGTTTTTTGGTGTTTGTATTCCAGTTCATTTTTCACTCCATACCTGGTTTAAAACTAGCAATTGACACCACTGATACTGCTGATTGCAGTGTGAGCAAACTTCTTGTTAGCCACTGCAAACCATGGCTGATACATTAAAGATCTATCCAGGGCTTCTAAATTTTTTTTTTTTATTTCTGTCTTTGCTTTCTTATTATTTTTATATTCAGAATTTTATGKTAGAACTATTTCTCTACATGGTGGAATACCTTGCTACTGTTTGCATGAGTATTGTAAAAGTGTAGTAAAATTCCCTCTTTCCTCCATTTTGGAAAAGAGAAAGACTGTTCTGGATCAATCTTTTGACAGAACTTAATGAGTACTTACAGTATGGATTTCTATATTTAGTGAAACAATAGTTTGAGCTATAATTTATTTTATGAAAAATGGGAGGGAAAGTATCTTCAGTGTTTCATGTGATTCTTTGCTGCTTGTTTCCTGATGCATATTTTCAAAACCCCATGGTAATCTCAGGAACCCATTATATTTTACCAAAACTAGAGTTGGAACAGAAATGCTAGTTAATAAGCATGTAACAAGTGAGGTTCATGTTCTACATTTCTGTATTTGTGTATATGAGAAGACGTTTGCTCTCTGAAGGGATTAGTATTGTATCAGTGCACCTTATTATTTGGAAAAAAATGTAATCGGGACAGTTTTCCAGGAACCAATGGGCAGCTGCAATCATTAATCAGTGTTTTTGCTTCTTGTCTTCTGTGTGGTGTGAAGTCAATGTTTTACACTTTGGCTGCCTCAAGGTCTACATATACTTCAGGGCTTCATTGAACTAGCAGTACACTAGTGTAGAAAAATAACCCATTTGGGTTTTTGCTATGAAAAATGTGAAGTCAGTCTTTGAACATTGACTAAAATCTCATTACTTTGGTGGCAAATGAGGCATGAAACATATTGTCAAAAATATAGAGCCCAAAATATAGTGGCACTAAATATTTTATCTTCATGGAATGTACTACAAAAGGTTTGAACTCTAAATCAGCCAGTGCACTTAGGCATACAGCATCATTCATCAAGTGCACGGTCTTCGTTGCAAAATTTGTCCATGATGGCAGCTTTAATGAAGTTCCATAATTTCTCTCAACCTCAGAAAACTATTATTTCAGCTGTATGAAGGCATAAATCCACAACCAGCACTCAACTCTGGCCTTGCTCAAGGCTTAGGCTATTGACTTTATGGTGAGAATTTCATGGTAATCTTTCATGTTCTCCTCATTCCTTCTAAGTGTTAGATGTGTAATGTCGGTTTGCTGTGCACAGACATGGGTGAGCTGAAGAAAGTATAATTCCACAAGTAGAACTGAAAAGACAGTCTTGGTTATTTGAGGCTTCATGACATATCAGCAAAGGCTTCCTAAAGTATTGAGAATATCTGCACGTGTGTTCCCTTTGATCTCCATAGTAGAACAGAATTGTGTTACTACATGATTAAACCAACTTAACAGGACAACTATATTTGTTGTATCAAATATTGAAGAGTTGTGGACCTGGGAAACAAGTAATATTTGTAGTCAAAGAACAAAATGATCAACTGAACAATCTAAACAAAGGTAAAAAGTTTATTTTCCATGGACAGTGCACTTTGAAGAGTAATGTTTTATTTATACAGAGCACCCTTCATCTCCGTAGGTGCGTATTAAAACTTACTTCATTCATGCATATGTTGTGGTACTTGACATACGGCAGTTCAAAGAAAATTGTACCATCTCACAAGCATAGCATTGACTTTTTTTTACCATTTTTTTGAAATCAAGTATGCTGTGAATGGGAACCAGAAATCWTTGTAAAATATATATGCTTTGGAGAGGGAAAAAATGACATTCTGTACCTCCTGAATGATAATGAATGCGTAAAGCCATTTTGCTGTCATGATAAGGAAATAATCTCTTTAACTGTCTTGAAATATGTGTGTTGTTATTTCTCTGTGCTGTTTGTACTCTTCTTACTGTAAAGATATTCGTCTTTAAACATCATGCATTAAATTTTAAGGGGAAATAGTGTAGATATAAGGCAAAGGGCTTGCAGCCAACAGACATTGAAATGATCTACTAGAAATGCAAAATCAACTGAAGACGGATGGAATAAGAGGATTTCAATATGAATAAAGTTGCAGCTTTTAAAATTGCTTAACTTGTAAAAATTGAAAACTTTAACTGACAGCTGTATGTAATGTTTAAGTGAATAKACCGTTGTTTAATATTCATAATGAAAAAAAATCCATTTGATATGCTATAAGACAGGCTTCATGCCCCATAATTTAAGGAGGAGTGCTTAATTAAAATATATTTGCTTCCATTTTAACTAGTGACTGATCTGCAAGCTGTAAAAAAGATTAGGCAAATCATCTTAAGCTAAAAAGAGAACTTGTACTATTCATGAAACAGCATAGCTTTGCAAAGGAATTTGTTACGCTCTTAAGAACTGATGTCAGAGTGCTGGAATATTTCCCTTTCTCCTTATCTGTATAAAGACTGAGGATCATCACTTGTGTCATACCTGTTTTACAAACCAATTGTATATGTTCTCATAGTAGCTCCTCAGTAGAAGTATTGTTGGGATTGATTACATTCATTTGCCAACCTGACTGTGAAGAGGTCAGCCAAATCCAGCTTTTTATGTTGGATCACTAGCTAATGGCTTTGGAGATACTCCCTCCTGCTGTTTCAAGCATTATGTCATCCATTCAAGTATGAGGGCCTAACAGTAATTTGAAATGTGAACTGGTGCAAGTAATCTGGAATTGTTCATTTGTCCATGGGAAGCAAAAATGTTGAGCCAGAATTAACTTCTTTATATTTGTGTGAATTCTGGCATAAAACACTTATTTTTACTTTGCTTTCCTGATATAAGTCAAAGCTGCCCTGACTAATCAAGTCAAACATGTTCGGGTTCACTCCACCTACTGAAGCCACTTCATTGAGGATCCTATGTTAAAAGCTTACTCAACCCGAAGGAGTGCCTTAGACAACAGAGAGAGATCAGCACCTCCAGAGAACATTCACAGCGTATGAGGGCTGAAGGGTTTTTGGAAGTAGCTGTCTTACTCCACTTACTGTGAAGGGGGACTATCAAAGTGACTATCTTGAGACTTCAGCAATCTTAAATTAGGTGGGACAACCTAGCTGGATGATCCAGTGTAACCACTTATGTGAATAACATAACCAGGTGCATGGTTAGGCCTTATATCTTCACCCTTTACAGCAAAAAAATACACTTTCCACATCTAAACATGTAACTCCAAGTTTTCAAATACAAAATGCACAGGCAATRTGGAAGGGTCCTTCTTGAATTGAAGAGTAGTTATTTATATGTTGTCCAATATTGCTTTCAGGAAATGTGCATGCAGCTGTCTTGTGTTGTTCCAGTTAATTCAAATCTATGTAGGGAATAATAAAAGGAAAACCTATATAAGGAACAATAAAAGTGAAACAAAAAAAAATCACAGAAGTGATTTTTTCCTTCCCAACTGACAGGAAAAGCTGCTGTTTTGGAAAGATAAATTTAACCTATACAATAAATTACTGCAGAGATTTCTTAGTAACTGTTGTAAAAAAGACAAGTCTATACAAATAGTACATGTGTCCCAAGCTGAATGGAAAAGATAATTGCTGATTTCTGTCTACCCCATTTAATATCTTACACTGAAACATTCTCTCTGGAAAGCCAACCCTGCCATTYGCCTTCTCCCCAAAAGGACTGGGGAGATCGAAGTACTCCAAGTAGCCAGCTTTGATTCCAGGAAAGGCAGGACAGGTACTTTGACATCCATAACTATGATTGTAGAACATAAGCAACTTTCATCTCTATGTCTGATCTCCACTCAGCAATGCTGTATTTTGCTCTTTATGCTGTTCCTTGGTGTCTAGACACTATACTGATGTAAGGACCCTTTTGTTTTACTTATATTTTTGTTCTGTAACACATTTAAAGCAGTRTTTCAGCTTTTTATGCAAATACTTAAATTGCTAACAAAGGAAAAGCTTTTTTTTCCCTCTTCTCTCTTAGTATGAATAAAATATTCTTCCACTTCCCAGGGTCAACAGTTTTAACTTAACATGCACTTTAGCATACATGATATGTATGGTGCTGTTGTGAAATAATTGGAAGCTATCATCATAAATGTCAAAAAAATGCTTATCTTGATCTTAGATTATTGTGTAGTGTTACTGACTGGCATGATAAATCGTTGCCCACTTTTTAAATCTCCTAATGCAAACACTTTTATAATGACAAAAGTATGCTGATGAGAAAGGTGCAGTTATAAAGGCAACTAAACTGACTTTAGACTGGGCCAAAGTTGCCATAAAGTCTCTTGCCATATGTCAATACATCGAATCTGACAACAGCCAGTGTGGAAGGAAGAGAATCAGAAGATACGAGAGCAAGTGTAGAAGGGAGGGAATTGGAAGATACAACCAAGGCAGAGTGGGGATCTATGAGCCACTATATTGGCAGCATTTGCTTACTGAAAAGCCATTTCATGTAGGTTCTGTGATGATACAGTGTAACCACTTATGTGAATAACAGATAACCAGGTGCATGGTTAGGCCTTATATCTTCACTCTTACAGCAAACAAATACACTTTCCACATCTAAACATGTAACTCCAAGTTTTCAAATACAAAATGCACAGAAATTGCATTTCTGTAACCTTGTAAGACATAAGTGTTGGTATTTCTGTATCAGTGTAACTCTTTGATCTGTGCTGGCTAGACACTTACAATGACTCACCAAGAATCATGGTTAAAGTGTKTTAGGATTGTATCTAAACCACGGATGGGATGGTGGAAATTTTTTTTGGAYCTAAGGCCACGTCCAGGCATTTGATTGTCCCTTTAAACGATCAGACCACTCTAGTAGTTTGAAGGCTTTATAAGTTTGACCTAGTAAAATATAGTTTAGATTTTGCTCCTGTATTTCTTCATGAAATTCTGTCAAAATGGTGAGGGAGAGTTTCTCTTAAGTATCTACAGTAGTTTGTCTCTCTTGAATAATACAGAATCAGGACAGATAGCAAAAACTTGCTATTTCTCAGTAAAAGAAATGTTTGACTGCTTATCACAGTGCTGGGGAAGTTACCAGCTTGGATGTTTTCTTCTCTTGGAGAAGGTCCCTAGAAAACSTTTGCCCCTCTTGGCAAGGAATCCAGAAAGGTTTACTATAGTATGAAACTAAAGTCAAAAGTTATCTCTCTCTGTAGGACAGAGATAGTTAGTTTTAAACAAATTGGTGTGGCTACATAAAGTTAGCCAACTCTGGCCACAGCTGTAGCTCGGAATAGGGTAATATACCCAAAAGATGTGCTGTAAATTTACAGATGTAGTGTAAATTGCTTGCTTAAGCTTAACTCTTAAAAAGCTGTCCCAGCATCTCAGCCGTAATATTGGTAATGCAAATACTTCATCTTATGTGCTTGTACCTGCTAAGATTTCTTATTTTCTTATATTTCCTGCAGTGCTTTGGGGTTTAAGCACTGAACTGAAATTAGGAAATATATGTCCAGTTCTTATCTGTGTAACATTATATTCGTGGGACCTTGGACAAATCTCTCCGGCTTTCATTTTCTTTGGAAAATGTGACTAAGATTTCTCGCAGCCTTTGTCCATCCTGTGTCTTCAGCGCGTAGTCCCAATTTTGTCACAAAACGTGAATAAGTGGCAGTGCAACATTGGGCTTCCATAGGAGCAGCGCGGGGGCCATTTTCTGATTCAGAGTCACAGTGTAGTTCTGAGTAGTTTTCTTACTTCTGAAAGRAATTATCTACACCAGCTCTTTATATGATCCAAACTTCACACTAAGGTGGAGGTGTTCATCTGCTTTCTACTCTGTGTGTGTGTCTGTATGCAAGAAGGAACAGTAGCTGCTCAACATAAGTTTTTGTCTTTTTGTGGTTCAAGGTAAGTTGATGCTGCCTGCCTGACAGAGAAGTGGACAGGACGGATGCTAGAGGTTCCTTCAAGCCCTATTTTCAGTGATTTGTATGATCATACCATGATAGGTAGGGATAGTTAATAGGTGCATCAAAAAAGGCACTTTATGAGGTCGAGTCCCCATTAGCTTGTAAGGGTTTTAGCTGGTCTTGTTTTTCCATTATGCCAGTCTTCTGCAGTTAGTTCAGGAAGGCACTATTCTAGCTGAAGCCACTAAATATGACTTAATTGCAAACCAAAATAAAAATAAGTGTAAATGCTGTCTTATAAAGTAAGTATTGAAGGCATTATTTTTAAAAGAGACCTTAAAACCAGTTTGGAATTGCAATTTTGTATTATTAGGTTTTGTGCTGAGATGCATGGTTTGGCATCTTCTTGGAGGTGGGAGTTTCTGTGTGAAGAAGCTAAAGAGGGAGCTCTGAGATGCAATTTCCTCCTATTCCTTTAAAATATTCCATGTTTACTGCTAGAAGGTGCATGTAAAAATGACCCAAGAAAGTTGGGAAGGCACAGGCTGGTGTATTGACCTTCTCCGATCCAGTGCTTCGCATCTGCTGACACCTCAGAGGGTGTAAGAGCCTGTAAGTCCCTTCTGCTGCAGATGCAAGAGTGAAATTTTTTTTCTGTAGTTTTTGTATTTTCTGTGTTCTCTTTTGCAATGATAATTATTTATTAATTTAAAGCTCAAATTGCTGTAAACAAGTTTTGCATGGTTTTATTTCCTCTTTTCCTCTTTCAAATGCTGAAAAAGTACTTGCAATACATAATAATGCATATTCTGAACAATTAATTATGTATATCTGAGAAATTGTACAGGATGAAAGAATTTCATGACACAGCCTGTTAAAGGTCATAGATCATCCCTTGGCAAACASTAATACCTTGTTAAGCCCTAATGTAGGACCATTTAGATTAGACATATTATCAGCAAATGTTAAATGTACTGACTTTTCAAACAGAAATGATTTACAGACTGATCTGTTTTTCAGGCTAAAACTGTATGACAAAAATAATTTTTCCCTTTTGAGTGATCTAAAATAACAGTATAAGGCACATGAATATAAATATTGTATTTAATTATAAGCATAGGCAAGGATCTGTGTGTGACACAAACCTTAACTCTTCTTTTTAATTTGCTATTATCTCTGCCTAATTAATATAGTAAAAAGGCTGTTGCATAAATCACTGTGTGACCCCAATGCAGTTTTCCTAATATCCCTATATCCAATAGATCTTGTTCTGTAATTCCCCTGGAAGAAGTGGGGCATGTCAGATAAATTAAATGAAAAGAACAGATGTAGATTAAGAGTGATGTAAATTTCAAGCCTGCACTTTTAATTTCACAAAATATTATTTTCCATCTTCATGATCACATTACATTGAAATGTTGGAACTTCAATTTCCTCTACTATTTCATTTAATAAAACCTTTGTCTCATCTGAGTTCTTGAAGAGATGTTAGCTTTAAATCACATTGACTTCACCCTATCCAATTTACATATGCTGAAGAAATAAAAGTCTTTTCAAGAGTTGCCATGGGGCTTCAGAAGCCTCAAAGGAGTATTAAGACCTTGAGTTTAATGTGAACTGCCTCAAACACAAAACACAAATCCTCCCAACAGAATACTAATGGTTTAGTGTACAGTTCCATTTTCCATGCAAGTCTGTAAAGTAAATAAACAGTCCACATATAGGGAAAAACAACTAAATTATGTCTGTGCGTTTGAATTTAGAAATGTGCCAGCTGGAAATAAAAAATGCTTTCTATAGGCCTGTATTACATAAGAAATGTTATGTTATTTGACAGATGTACAAAATAGAACACAGAATAGATTAGGGAGGGAATTCAGAGCTTCTCCATTTTCTCTCTAAGGACTATATACCTGCACAATAGCATTAGGAGTTTCTCAAAGTCACTGCAAATATACATATAAAATGTTTTGCCTTAGATCTATATAAACAAAAATTCTTCCATGCCAGATTTACTTTGTTTGACTTGCATGAACACTTTATATTTCTTTTGTTTTTTAAAAATCTTGGTCTGTTTTAAAAGATAAACAGACTTCATTACATGCAATAACAAAGGGGGGAGATGTTTTCCTAATATGACCTCAATCCCATCTCTAGAATGGATTTCKCATTATAATAATTATATCCCATTAAAATGTCAGAACTGGTTTAAAAGATAGCTAAGAAGACATGTCTCTTTCAGCAAACTAGCAGGCAGAAACCTTGATGTTAATTTACTTGGCATCATTTAAGGGAAATGGAGAAGTACAGTACATAAAATGAGAATCCTTGTGTGACACAAAATGCAAGCAGATTGACTATATATAGTATTAACTTAACACTTAAATAATTGGTCAGTCATAAGTAATTAGAGAGCATTTCAATTACAGAAAGAGAAGGTTTGTTTCAAGTGGAGAGCGGGGTGAATGTTTCAGAGCAAATACTCCTGCATGACAAATCTAGCCCTGTTTTCTGCTTAGGAATTATCTGCAAGCAGGCAGACTTCTATTAATTTGTTTGGGTGAGATTGCGAACCTCTCCTCTTACTGGAGTCCTCCTCCTGGGGTGCTGTTATGTACAAAAGCAGTTGCTCAGTGGGAGTAGGAGGTTCTCAGTATCACCCTTGGTTAATAAATAGTGTTGGAGCTGTTTGGGCCAGTCTGACAACTTCTCCATACAAAGGAACCGCTGCTACCACAAATGATCCCGGTTGCATCAGTTCAGTAAGCTCATCCTGGGCTGGCTCTTTATTTAGAATAATTTCCRTTCCTTGAATGTTCATGAACAAGTCACCGTGACGGAGCTTCCCGCCCTTTGTTGCCCATTATGTTGGTGTGCAGCAGACCCTGATTCAGCAAGTTATTTCAGGATGAGCTGAAAGGAGCGCCGTGAGCGGAGTGGGGAGTGAGAGGCACATGCACTCTGCTCTGTTCAGTTAGGGCAAAGATCACTTTGCAATATCATTTTCCTCACCCATGCTGCTTTACTGTTCTCAGGTGCTCTCTGGTATAATGTCCCTTAGAGATAGAAAGCACTTCATAAATGCTAAATCAAAGCAGACTGCAATAACCAGAAAAT
This sequence comes from Apteryx rowi, assembly GCF_003343035.1. Lineage (NCBI taxonomy): Eukaryota > Metazoa > Chordata > Aves > Apterygiformes > Apterygidae > Apteryx > Apteryx rowi. Next base: position 6,879,518 of record NW_020447196.1, on the reverse strand, counting down.
ACCAGATTGGCTTATATACATTGATCATTGATGAGTCAAGGCTTTTAATTTTTGTCTGTATACTAGCAGGTTATAAATACAGTTCAAAGATAATTGTGCATATTTTTGTAGTAAATTTGTAAGTGGCAGTAGGATGAATACAGCTGAAAGTAGTACAGTTTCCTATCAATATAATTCTGAATTTTATATTTACAAAACCCACCTCATGTGGAACCTAGTCTGAGTTCTCAGGAAATCACTGCTCCCRTGTATGTACTCTAGGGGTAGATTTTTAGAAAGTAGCTTCAATTTTAAAATATATTGCACACAAGCTGACTTACCAAAGATTAATTGGTAGTAGAGCCAGAACTCATATTTCTTATGCAGGCAAACCTACCATTGACTTACAGTGCATTTCCCTGAATGAATGGCATGTTGAAACTCCTGGAAGGAAGCCATGCTGCAAAGAATTGAATTGAATGGGGTCAGAAACAGTCCCAGAARGCCCTATTAAGCTTGGAAAGCACCCTACTGAATTACTTGCCAAATGCACTATTTGCTATCACGTTATATAAAGAGTATCCTGCTCTCCTACAGAACTGGCTTCTTAGTATTTGCCAGTCTGCAGGGTGCAGACCGCGTGAACAGCGTCCTTGATCCATCCATCTTGCACAGGCAAATCACATCCAGGTTGTCCCAATATCCTGACCATGCTAGATGCCATTGATCTCTACAAAGTAGAGACACTACAGAGAGACTTCTTAGTCTGTCAATGTGTCCATCTTGACACACATCTAATTCTTTCCTCTTGGGACCTCAGGATCATACAATGGAGCATAGCAAGGTGGTAAATATATTTAGTGTGTTCATGTATTTCCTCGTACTGAAAACCTGTTGCCTTCTTAGAAAGACAGATAAAGTTAATAGGACAAACCTCAGTAAACAAGGCTAATTACCTTGGCAATTTGGATTAAATCCTAGAAATAGATTGTCAGAAATTAGTTTATTTATGTTACCAGGTTAAGGATCCATTTCTCTGTCGGATATTTCAGTTACTATAAAGTTATCTTTCTACTGTTTAGCGCAAATTGCTGGACACATTGGTTTCTCTTTTCCCTGCATCTGCTTAAATAGACTTCTAAGTTGTTTTCAATTAGTGGCTTGAATCTGAGATTTTTAACTTAGTGTTTCTTATTAWTTCTGCTGTTGTGTTTGCTAGTTTTTCTAATCAGCTTTTCTCCTGTTTTTTCAGTTCTATTCTCTGAATGATTTAGTTTTCACACCTAAACAGATAACCAATAGGTGGTGACAGCAGTACACTTCTTGATTTAACCTAGTTACGCATGGCTTAGCAGAGTGGGCCTTCTTTTAAYGGCATTATTTCCTACAGTGTGAGCCTTAGTGGTGTTACCAGAAAAAGAAGATACATTTGCTTCTAGAATTCAGAGATACTTATACTSGTATAAGTCACGAATGGCTCCGAGTCAGTAGTAGTACACACRAGAAACTAGCCCAGGAGAGAGAAGAATAATGACCCAAGATTTTAAAAACTCAAAGTAATTATTAGAGAACAAACTCTAGAGAACAAGAGATACAGTGGTACAACTTTGTGGCCCAGGATTCTGCATCTGCAGAACTCAAATTGGCACTTACTAATTTACATATACAAATCAGAAGAGCCATTAGGGTATTTTATTAGGAGAATATTATTGTGAAGCAGTGTAATGAAGGTCTCACCCTTCGGCCTGTACAGACCTAGATATATAAATCTTCTGTGAAAATTAAAGATTCATTCTATGTTGAAAATATTATCTACATCTATGACACTGCACAGGCACTGTGTGAGTTAAGTATTACTATCCTCACAAGTTAACCCCCTCTGCTTTCCATTTTCCTTAGCCAGAATTAGAACCTTCTCCTAATTTGAGAAATATAACCTAATATAAAAATATAATTCCTTTCTGTAGCTTCTGACATGATAAAATTAATAGTTTCTATTTCATGTAAAAACCTTCACCTAGAGCTTTGTTAACTTAGGACAAAATTCTGCCCCCAAACGAGGTCAGTGGGAATTTTGCCATGGACTTTAATGGGCTACAGTATTAAATTCTTCATTAAAATTTTACATTATGTCATTTTTCATTACTGAAGATCATTTTTACAGCTATTTGTGAAGAGGCATAATAATTTWAAAAAATCCCTTTGGATTTGAAGTGTTTAATTTTAGCTACTTCCTTACTTAAGAAGTTGGAAATGTTTTGCTGATATACCTTCTCAATCCCATTTTTTCACATTTTGAAACATAAATTTTGATGAAGATTTWGAAATGCACAAATTATCACCAATCCACTTACAGTTCCATATGCTTTATTTGAAAATACAAAGGAGTTTACAAACTCCGATAATGTCTCATTACTCTGATCTGCGGAACTATGCATACCAGCAAAGAATAAACACATTTCCCATGTTCCAGAAAAAAAAAAAAAACATAAGAAAAATCATAGCTGGCCATTGGATCTACAGGATAGACACGAAAAGGTGTTTGCTTGGAGCTCCATTTCTGTATTTGGTCAAAAGGAGAAATTTGAGGAACCTGGTAACATAGAAAGAAAGAAGAAAAAGACAGCCTGCCTGATGACTGATGACAGAAATCAGTCCAGGATTTCAGCAGATAAAAAGCAACATTTTRGCTGCTGTAAAATGATTCTGAATCCTCATCAAGATCAATGTTAAGCTATGGATTTGAGACGTGGTATATTACCTTTGGCTAAGAGGTGTGGTATTTCAGCAGGTTTTGTATTGAGGTGTATAGTTACGTTGATTGAGCAAGGGCATCAGAAGCTTCTCCATCAATGACTGGAACTGGTTAAAATCTCAGAATTTCCATCCTGCATGAAATACTTGTTTTGAGTCATTTGATAATTTTCATTCCAGTTCTGACTTTTTATATKATAATCAAACTATTACAATTCAATAGGCCTTATCAAGATACTTGATAAATATCTGGAAAAAGTGTCCTGTGAAAAAGTGCTCTCTCATTTTTTTTTCTTTTATTTTACTTGTTCTGGCTGTATACTTTCTAAAACACTGACCAATAATGTAGAATATTTATATAGGGAAAATGAAGGTTAATGGTTCAAAGTAGAGCTGAGATAAAATAATCTTCCACTCAAACAAAAGAGAGACAGATACATGAGTAGAAGACAAAGGAGAAGATGTAAAGATTTTAGAGCCATTATTAGTAGAATTTACTGTAATACCTATCCCACTCCATTTTGTCATAATTTTACTGTCTGTTTTTAGATCTGCTGATAGAAACAAATCAGGCATTTATACCCGGAAATGGGTTCTAAGAGGTGTCTTTTTACCATAATATGAAAGATTTCTTGCTTATGTTTTGAAATATAATTTTCTAAGTCTCTCTCTCCTTCTCTCTCTTTTTTATCCCAAAGAATGCAATATCTGCCCTTCATGTTCAGTATATGTCATACTTCAAAAAAACCTCTAGTATGATCCTGACAAGTATGAAGTACCTCCTGCTTATAAGCCATGAATGCAACCTCAAAGYGCTAATAATTTGGGAGCAACACTACAATTAACACTGCAGTGCTTGAAGGTTTAGCATGAGTACTTGCCAGATGTTGTTTCTTAATATATTATTAGAGTGCTATTCCTGCTGGCCAGTACATTGTTAATACATCATGTGAGCAATAATCCCGCTGGCCATTACTGTGTTAATACATCACTTAGTGTCATTCATTTGATTCATTAAAATAGCAGCAACTACCAGGAACCCATTAAAAAGCTTCAAAGTCTGTATGTTTTATTCCAAACAACTGCACATTTCTTAAAAGAATGATTGGAGGTAATGGAAGAAAAAGAAAATCTAATGAAAAGGACTGGATGCTAGCTATGGACCTAATCCAATACCTGTGAATGGAATTGGAGTCCTTTCACTGACATCAGTGGCCTTCAGAATTGGACTACGTGTCTCTTAATTAACAGAAATGTCACAATATTGTTTTTGTTAGCCTTTGGAAGCCAGATTAAATGCAGGAGATTTCTGGAAACTATGGGATTCTTTTATTTTTAATGTGATAGCAAGAAATTGTGGCTGAAATATCACCAAAAAATAAAACAGGCACTTCTCTATAAATGTTTGCATAAATACGTTCATGTACAGAATTCTATCAACTTCATCTGAATACTCGTGAGTAAAATTTTGTATACAAGGCTTGCAGGATTATGTTCAAAATTGACAGAAGCATAATCCTTCTCGATTTTATTATGTTTTTGTGCAGTTTTGGGGGGAAGTGTGTTTAATATCGGTAGGATACTTTGACAAATGAAGATTCAAAAATTTTAGACAAGGCAGTGTTACAAGTCAACATCAGGTAAATCATGTGGGAGCAATTCTCCTAAACATTAAAATGAATAGGGAATRAATTATTATAGACAGGTGTAGTAAATATAATATAAAGCTTAGTCACCTTTAACAGTACCAGGTCTGCAAGACTGAATTATTATTTCTCATTTGTTGACTTGCTTTTACACATGGCTTTCGTGTTACTTAGACATAGATTTTGGTCTCTGGAACATCTATATCTGTAGATAATCTGATTGCAAAATCTTGCTCAGAAACTGGTGGATGTTGGAGGATGGAAATCTGAAGTTACTTGGAGCAAATACAGTCTCCTTACGTAATGAATTTAAAAGTGATACATGAACATACAAACTCAGCGTCAGTCCTGTTGGGATTAAGAAAATGGGCTTTAACTAATGCTTGCTAGAGACACTTAAAAGAATATTATTTTCAGGAAAAAAAGTTGAGTAAGATTGTAACTAAAGTCAAACTTTCAGAAACGTATACAAACCTGCAAAGGTCAAATTGACTTTTGCAGGATGAATATGTTTTATTGATAGCATCTTTTAGAGATTTCTTAGGTGTAAAATTGATTCACAATCTTAATGTAGTAGCATAGAAGAAACCTTCCTAGGAAGAACTGTGAAAGGAAAGTATTGGAACTCCACCAGGGATTGATATATTATAAATCATTATGTCTTAACCACGTCTGAGGCAGCACTTTCCTAACCTTTGAAAACTGTGATTGACTGAAGCAATGGTTAATGTTCCTGCTGCTGACTGAGCATTTAGGGAGCTCATAGGTAACCTTAAGAGTGAGATTGCACTTTTGAGGCTCTACTCTGCACTGAGTGTGTCTTAAGAGAATTTCTGCTTTGGAGACTTTGTGTAGACATTAACAAGAATATGGTCTTTGCACCTTAAGGTTGTTACTTGGAATACTCTCTTTCACTATTTGTAGACTGATCCATAAGGGAGATCTAAGCTGTCATTTGATCCCCTGCCACCTTTCACTTTCTCAGGAATGAATTTCGCCATCTGGTCAAGAATGTGCTGGGACTGCTTTTATGCAGAGAGAACAGAGGATATGGGAAACAGGAGGTCTCCCTGCTCTTTCTGTTCTTGCACGTGTACATGGAGGCCAGTAATAGTCTCTCCTTTAACATCGATAATCCAGATAACTGTATTTCTGCACCTGCCCTCGCAGAGTTTTTCRTACATAAGGAGAGTAATTGTATCCACAAAGCTGTTGCATAAATACACATATAAAGGTCTAGACTGGTCTGCACTACAGCTGTATGCATTCGCCTGAAATCCTCAGACAGCAAGAAGCTGAATTTGTGCAACAGCAAACAAGCAAATGCTGTATTTGGGAATACAGCAGGGATGTACAAGGAAGAAAACAAATGTGGAGTAAATTAATACATGCTGCTAGGATACCTTTTTTGGGACATGTATTGTGTTCTCCATGRTAGGTGCTGGAATTACTCAACTTTTCTTCTCTGTTTTCTCTTGCATATAGGAAAACAAGTCAGAAACTTCTCATGAAGTAACAGAATACTTTGTATTTATACCTTTCAGTCCCTTTCAATCTAGGAAATATAGATTGCCTCACAAGTAATAATACATTAGCTTGAAAAATGGTCCTGTTGCACAGCTAGCATAAATTTTTCAAACCAGGGGGACTGARGCAGAGAATGGCTATCCCAGTGAGAAAAGAATTGGTCTGGGAAACCAACCTTTCTACCAAATGCGTGCTTAAAGACCAGAAATGCAAATTGAAAATCCTTGAGACTGTGTCAGGAATTAGGAAACTTAAGGACATGGCCATCACTTATACCTAATTGATCAAACAAATAAGGTAGCTTAAATAATAGCTTAAAATGATGCCTGCTACTAACTGAGCATATATGCCTGGGACTTGCCCAGTCAGTGAAAGGGCTGGGCTAAATAATCTCCAAAAAGAAAAGGAGTGTCTGTGAAGTGGTAATTCTGAAATGCAGAAATACGAAACTCTGAGAGGTCTTTCTYTGATATATAAAGTATCTCTGATATCTTGGTATAAATCTGGATATATAAAGAAGGTAGTGCAGTTACTGCTCTGTACTGCTTTCCTCTTCTCTGTTAACAACTGTGTAATTTAACTTCTTTAAAAAATGCTTTAGCCTAATAAACGTTTCTCTCTTTCCTGGAAGCATGAGGCAAGAGTGGGTGGAGTGGAGGGGCTGAACAGAAGCACCCGTAACCCCGGACTCACATGGGGGTAGGCCCTTTGATTTCTAGGAAAACATGGAAGCAGAGACAAACCTAGTGACCTTCGTGTAGGTTAGAGCAAATACTTCGTTGTTAGAGCATGGAAGAATAATTCTTTTGAGCTCCACCTGTCACCTGTGATAGCAGAAGTCAAAAAAGATGTTTCCTGTGATGAAAATGCTAGGAAAAATATTTTCAAACTCTTTCATAGCATCAGTGAAACAGAAGCTGTGCTGGAAGAGAAGCTCCCTGGATGGCTAAGAGTGAATGGGGTTCAGGGCAGGGGGATGCAGAGCTTCTCTGCAGGAAGCATTTTGAAGCTCTGTGTAGGACTTTCTCTCCCTTTCAGTTCTACTGCGCTTCCCCCAGTCCTTTTATGAGCAACTCAGGATGCTGATACCTGACATCTCCCTCCTGGGCTTGGTCAGAGCCCTGCGCCCTCTTACCCAGGGATTCATCTTTCTGGAGGAGATGTGGGAATGTGAGATGATGGACCTTGGCCTTTGCGACAGCGATGGATGACTTCAGACCTCATCCCCTAACTTTCAGCGTGGCACATTGTTCCTTAATAAATCAGAGGATTTAGGTCTCCCTTGTTTGTGGATCATAGGAACTGCATGTTCTGTGGAGCAAGCCTGTGCTTTGTTACGGGTATACATGTGTATCATAATGTGGTGTTCCTGCTTTACATTTTAATACCGTATCCAGTCTGTGTGTATGCAAATATATTTACATAACCCTGCTGTGTAAACAAGACTGCATGATTAACAGCTTGAAATTATCTAGCCATGAGATAGCGCATCCCCTGTATATTCTAGCTTTGATAATAAATGGGTCTAATGCTTTTGCTAAACCAAGATCTTTGCCTCTAAGCCAATGAAGCAGCTGCTGTTAACCTCCCTTCCTTTTTGTTAAAAGGAAAAGGAATTTTTATTGCAATATATTCATCATGCACATTCTGGCAATGCACTCTAACAAGGCTAACTGCACGTGGGTCTGAGTCTACAAACCCTTGTTCTAACAAGTAATGCTGTTCACTTCACACTGCATGAATAGTGTTTATCTGTTGTGTGACTATTTTCATTGATAGACTGCTCCTATCATGTATTTGGGCACAAGAAAATATGCTTTATCCGCATTTATCTCTCAACATAAGTAGACTTGGGTTTTTTGCTTCTGTGATGACAAATTCTTTTTGCCTTGTAAGATTGGTTTCCTCATTAATATGCAGAGAAGATACATAGATTCATTCTTTTCTCTTTAAAATCAGTAGATCTGCTTGTTTGAGCCAGGTCTTAATTCTAGTTCTAGTTCTTAGAACATGAAGCCACATAGAGCTGTTCCATCATGATCTTATCCCAACATTTTGCAAATATGCAAAATCTGTGTTAAAACAGTAGAAATCAACAATATATCTTTATAGATTTATTTTGTTTTGAACACTATATTAGAAACTATGATGGAATGTTAATTTGTTTTGTTTGCTTTTTTAATTAACCATGTAACTTAGTATTTCAAGGAAGCACAGCCTGTTGATGACAAGAGTATGGTGATTCCTTAACTGTATAAATTCTAGTTGGTTAGTAATAAATCTTTAATTTCTTGCATGTTTATTTAATGTGGAGTAATGGTTTATGTCTCATTGAGCTTCACAGTCTGTATTAAAATAAATTTAGCTTTAGAAAAATCAGAAATCTTTGAATTTCATATTAAACTAGTATATAGTTTAAAGACTAATAGACTCAAGAATGTGTTTATGGGGTAAGAGAAATAAGTATTTTTTTAAATAGATTGTTACACATTTGCAGAGCCTATTGAGACACTATACCATATACAGCATGATAAGAATATGATGTCTGCAGTGTTTATATATATAGTAAGTGTGGTATTTTACAGACCAGTATGTCTGTATGGTAAGCTAAGAATATTGGTCTACACAACTGGGTTAAATATTTTTCAGAGATTAAATTTATAGAATCCAAAGAGACATTCATAAATTAACATTTTAAATGAACTCAAAAATTAGTTTAGCAAAAATGTTATGGTAATTTATTACCAAAGGTAGACTGTTCATGGGATGCACAGTCATAAGGGTAAATAATTTTGTGTTTTCAATCATGCAATGTTACTTAAACAGCAGGGTTAAACAATAATGTTTGTTATGATTATGTTTCTATTAACCACCCACTGATGGTCCCAGATAGGTTTTTATAAGATCTGAGTCACTACTGTCTGCAGAGGTCTGCTGACAGTGATGAGCCCTAAGCATCTGTGTTCCCTCGGCAACCATGACCCTCTTCATTCTGATGATGTTCTCAGTCTTTCTAATGCTCTAGCTTTACAGGCTCCTGAATTTATAGAGACATGCTTTTTATAATAGAGAATTCTTGATGATTTACTTGGTGGAAAAGCATTAACCAGAACAGCGAGCCACTTAACAATCCTTAAAACGTTCCAACTTTGTAGCTGGTGATGCTAACTTTAAATCTATTCCACATCATAATAACAATATCTTACAAAAAGGAGTCTCTAGAACCCAGATTTGAGATTTGCATACCAGACATTTTACATGCAAAGAACTGTGAATTTAAAGGACTTTAGCACATGCTTTGCAGCATCACTGCCAAAGAAATGCGTAACTGTGGATATTTGCTTGTGCAAATTTATGATTTGAGACTTGTTCCTCTCAAGGGCTCAAATTTCTGATTTTAGATTAGTTCTGTGGGCAGATGGATCTCCATACACTCTTGGTATTGTGGGAGTGCCGTGGTTCACCCAGCAGTTCAGCTAGTAAATTTTAAAGCTGAGATGCTACACCTGCTACTGAGAGACCTACTTATGAAAAATCTGATTTCTCCAAGAACTCATGAAAAGATAAATATTAACTTACTTTACAGTGTATTACATACACAGAGTTTAATAGCTAATTAATTATCCGTTTTTCCAGGTGGAAGATAATGTGTAATGAACTGAATCATTCTTATCAAATAACATGTTCATTTTCAAAGGCAGTGTTGAGGCATTCACTCTTTAGGAAGCAATATATCTTGTGCTCACTGCTCTGCAAGGTTGAAGGTCAGTCAGTTTATTAATCCCAAATGGCTTTATAACCTCTTAAACACAAAGCATGTCTGAATTATTAATCAATATTGCTATGTTACGATGTGCTTTGTCCTCTTATGTCTTCCAGCCCTTGTCATTCCCACCCCTCTCCAGCTCAAGGGGCTGTTTAAGGTGGTTTACAAACCCACATCCCAGTGTATAATTAATATTGTTACTCAGTTTGTTTTAAGAGATGACATTGGCAATGAACGTGCAAATGGAAGTTTCTGCATTTCTTTTCTGACTCTAGTGTGAACTTAGGGGGTGAATGACTGCCTTCTTTCCTTTTGTTCATCATCCATACAGTACAGATGGTAACAGGCGTATTTTTCAGAGTTGTTTGAATGGCCAATTAATTATAGTGTTTTGGTTGTAGGCTGTTCTATTATTAGTCCCTGGGTAGGTGTTTTACCTGCTGAGTAATGTACCTGGCACTCTTGGGAGTAGGTGACAGTGGCATCAAAATATTATCTGTAAGAATTATAGTATTTTATCAATTGTCATGCCACTGAAGCTGTGCATAAATTCTTCCACAGAGGAAAATTACAGGCATATCAGTCAGTGATCCCATAAAATTGAAATGTGCTAGAACTGTCAGAGGATACCTACAAAACAGTGAATCACTAAAGAGTAAAACCAAAGAATTTGTAGTGCGCTTTGACAGTGTTTTAGAGTATTTAAGTCATCTTTTTCAAGGTATAGAGCGTATTAAGGCCAAGGTTTTAAGAGCTCTAGTGTGGTGAGGGGTAGTTTAGGATTTCTGGACTACATGTGGCTTTCAGTTTTTTAGATTTTATGTGTTCCAAAAATAATGTAATCATAACATTTATGTTGTCTGATATCTCTGACCTAGTGAGATCATACTATGGTAATGAGGTCTAATAACTTGATGCTGTTGCTTTATACTTTCATATTACATCATTTGTTACCTATTCATACTGTTGCCACAGAAACAATATAATTGACAGAAGTTTTGCCTTTAGGCCTGASTTTTTTGGCTTAAATTATTAGGCCTGGTAAATGTTGGTTGATATTCTATGGATTACTACTGTGGTTCATTACTAAGGAAAGTAGTTTGTCATTCTTGTTTGGTACAGCATGTGACTGTGCTTCCTTCCACATTTATTGAAAATTGCTGCCTCATTGCTGACTATTTCAGGCTAAGAAATTATGATGCCTAAAATTTTCTTTCTGTGACTCTCAGCCCTGTGAGACAGGACTCTGAGTCAGGCAGAGCCCTTTCAGGAACTGCTGCTGTACTGCTGCTCTTTAAAGTGAGCTTGCCAAAACCCCAGTATTTAAGGCTAGGCTTGGTTAGAACATAATAAATTAGATTAAAATAGTAARCTCCAACATAGTAAATTAGATTAAAATACCTTGGACAATTCTGGGTAAAACAGAAGAAGCAAAAGGTTAGGAAATAAATCTCAACCTTGTTGAAAGGATCCTGGTATGAGAGTGTTGTTTGCTCCCGTCCTGGTGAGCAGTGCAGCAGGGTGGGTGGGCACAAGGGGTTGCTGAGTTACGCAACCTCCTAGCAGTTTTCCCCAAGTCTTGAGGAATGCCTCTTCCTTTCTATCCCTTTTGAAGGCTGGCTTTAGGTCTCCTCCTTGAGGTATGCAGGCTCTTTGCTCTCCTCATGAAAATTCATCTTCACACCTCAAGGCGTGAGAGAGAGAGACGCATTTCTCCTTGCTTTCTAACAATACCTTTTTCCCTCAAATGAACTTATGTAGTAAACTGAGGAACAAATGAAAGAAATACTTGTCATTTATAGTAGTCTCCTAGATACAAATGTAGACTGCCATCATTAACTTCCTTCTATGTTTCCTGATCTTGATTTGTAGAGTAAGTACTTTCAGAGCTACCAAAGTAAACAGTGTACTATTTGTTTATGGGGTCCTTTGTTCTTTATACCTTATTTTTGCCATAACATGGTTTTATGTATCTATTTTGGATACATAAGTATCTAGTGATTTCATCACTCTGAAGGTGTATTGATTTCTACTGTTATTTATCCATTTATTATTTGTATTGAAAAGGTACTTGATACTGTTTTTATTATTCTAATTGCTTTTTGTTCTTATTGTTGCCTTTACTTCATTGGGTTCTTGGCCAAGTTACACTATTTTACAAGGGAAGAATTGAACTTTTGTACATCAAAAACTCCATAAATTTCCAATGTTTATTCACCATTTTTCTGTTTATATTTCTCCCTGTTRTCAATTTTGCTTGTAATCTTCCTTGGCCGTTCCTCATCGGAGGTTTCTACCATGCAGTCAGATTCAGAGGAGCTCAAATTTYTTGATTACTTCTCATATCTTATTATCTGAAATACCCAGTTTGAAATATGTGGACTCCCTCAAGATGTGTGTTCAATCCTACCACAACTGCAGCAGAGGGTTATCCTTCTGAGACTAATAAATTGTGTTCTGTGAAGTTCACAGAGTGTGTTGCAGAGAGGTTGGCTGAAACTTTTAAGAATCAAATCCTGTCTGCTTGGTTTAATTACTGGAAATAACGTAATCTTTCTGTAGGATTTGAGATTTATTCCTGTGACTTGATTTTTTTCTYCCCAGCAAAGTGGAGTTTGTTATCCAATTAGTTGCCTCACCTTACCAATGATAGCCACATTTCAGTGATGTTGTATATAAAAAAAAAAAAAAAAAACTTGCTCAGTGCAGTTTATAGTAGAAATGTAAGATCATTTGACTAATTACAAAAGAAACTTTCGGAGGTGTTGTCCTTAATGATAATTTTTAATAAATCATGCTTTTTCACACTCTTATTTGTTTTTAACTTCAAATTGATATCACAAATTAGAAGTAATACTAGAACAGCCACTATCACACTGAATTTTTGTGCTTGTCATGTTGCCTTGCATATTTGAATGTAGGGGGATTGTATAAGACAGCAGGTAACGTTTATAAGGTGCAGCTGAGGTCAGTAATTAATCCTTCTTTAAATAAACTCTCTCACTATTGCAGTGGCATGTAAATTGTGCAACCAAGAAGTTTTAATAAAGGCAGCACAGAAAAATAGCATGACAGTTAAGCTTTTTAATGATACACACTAAAGCAATGCTACTGATTAAATTCTGTGCTAATTACCTTCTGTTACTTCTTCTGGGTATATTTCAACAGAATAGAAACAGTTATTTACAAATAGTATTGCTTTTTAAGATGCCCCTCATTGCTCTATTCCTATAAGCTCAAAACAGAACAAAAGCTTCTGAAACATCATTTTAGCAATTTCCAGGAACATAAAAACAATAGTTTTTGTAAGTATATCAGAGGATTTATAATAACTAGAAATTTCTCTTCTCTTTTTCAGTAATTTGTTTTTGTTGTGTTCCCATACTAAAGTTAAGTAAGAACCAGTATGATGTGGTATTGTTTTTACAGCAGCTTAGTAGCTGCTGAAATGAACCTCTCTGAAGGATTTTCATCCTTAAACCTACAGTCTGTAAACCTTGCCTGATTTTACCTTAGGGTTCTCCATGTTAACTTGACTTGGATTCAGACTGCATTTGCCCCTTCCGCGAGAAAATTTTTATGTCCTTTTGACTGAGAAGGGGCCACGGATATCCGCGTAATTAACAGAGGTTATTTTGTAGCATGATGTATGGGAAATACCCAAACAATTCTTGAAAACCCAATTAAAGGAAAATGAGATTCTATCAGAATAGACACAGGCCTTAATGTATGATTATTAGTGGTATAGCTGTATCATTTTTATTAGTATAATACCAACTCTTATCAGAAGATTTCAAAGGATGAAGATTATTTTGAAAAACTTGCCAAGAAGTTACGCGCTGACAGAGCTAACGCAGTTTGGGGTCCTGTTGCCCTACTTTGCTGCTTTTATCCTCACCCAATTTCTAGGCGCCTGTCTTTTATGTGTTGTGCAGTCCTCTGTTCTTAACCCAGTATGCTCCAGTCGTGCCTCTCAGATTTCTTCTCTGGCAAAGGCATTGACCCAGAAATTCTTTCCAAGGAGAAGATGATGTTCATATGCTAGTTCTCACACACACTGGATCTCAGGTGGAATAGATGAGATAGGAATGTTTCACCTTTTCTAAATGCTTCTGTCCCTGRTGTAACAAAAGTGTAGAATAATCAACTAGAGGGAAGTAATATATGCATTATGAATGCTGGACTAATTGCATAACTCATAAGAGACCAAAGAATGGCCACTTCATTTAAAAAAAAAAAAAAAAAAGTCCAGATTTGTGAAGCTGCCTTTGAGTTTACACCTGCAGGGTTTTGCTGTGTAAATAATGTGTGGGAGGTTTATTACTATTTTTGCACTGAATTAGATCCTTCATGATGAATCCCTCATAGCATAATACTTTTAATAGAATGAAACATCAAAACATAATAAAACTTTTACCTTGGCAAAAGTAATACATACTGTTCCAGTATACCACTCTTCTTCCCTGGGTTTGTTAGTCATAATTAGTAACTGAAGAAATCTGCAGCATCATGCTTTTCATTATTGATCTCTTCTTTTCTGTGGTTCATGGTCCTCCTACAAGTTATGCAATACTGTGTTGATATAAAATGTTTATTCTTTAGTAACTACCAGACTTGGCAATTAAGTGGTGGACAGACAAGATCTTTGTTCAGTACACATGGTCCTAGAAGCATTAAAAAATACTGTAAGAAAATATATATCAGTTTTGGCAACTCAATACTTTGTCTCAGAACTGGCTGTAAGCTAGGGGGTGAAAGAATTGAAATGAAAAGAAAGAATTGCATCATTATAGAGGAGCAGGATTTTCTTCTTTTTAGGTGGTTGCTCTGGTTATTTAGTAAAAATAGGAACAGGCAAAGGACAGAAATACAAAGATGATACATACACAGACAATATTGCTTATGATTACTCTGACCTTGGAGGTAAAGGAGCTTATTGAATCTTGAAGTCTCAGTTTTAATTACGGGACAGGACCTTAGCACGGATCATGATAATTTTCTGAATATAGCAGACCTATGGACTATGAAGAAGTGGCTTTTGGCTATTTTAGAGTGAGCATTTTTCATGAATACTCAGAAGTGTTTATACCTTAAGACTAAACTGAATTTGGTTGCAGTCTAATTTCAAATTGATTAGTTTTTCAATTTATAGTATTACCTTGTAATCTGAATTCCAGGGATCTTAACAGAAGATGAGAGAAGATGGCAGAAAACCTAATACTTAATTTAAAAATAAATGAAAGTACAAGAAAGAAGAGGGAAAACATTTTCTTATGGAAAGTCATCGTAAAATGCAGTAAAGTGACTATAGTAGATATCAAGAGAAGTCTTTTTCCATGAGAAAGTGCTTTGTTGATTTATATATATATCAGTAATTTACATATAAATATTTTTTTTCTGACTTGATTACATTTCCCAGAAACATAATCAATTGCAGGAAATTTTTCCTAAAATTAGACATTTTTATATCTGATTAGCTTGTGTAAGTATATAATTATTTCTTGATGTTTTAATGTAGTGCACAGGATTAATTTTTCTGAACTTTTAAATCATTAAACAAAAGTCTCCTTGTAAAGATTTAAATTCTATCTTACTTTCTAGATCAGAGATTCTACCAGTGAAGCATGTTTAATATTCCAGAAGAASGGATTAGTACTCAGGGTACAAATTAGAAGACCAGCTGCTCTCAATACCCTTTGATTTTGCAGCCAGGGTGATCAGGTACTACTTGTTGTGTCAACAAAAGCCAGCCTTTGCTCTGAGTCTGGAACAGTGATCCAGGTACTGTGTTTTTCTGGCTGTCTTGTTGCCTCTCTTGTGTTGACCCCTGCAAAAAGGTAAAAGTATTACGAAGATAAATGATGAAGTAAATATTTCTAAATCAAAGTAAATGATTAAGTAAATGTTTCTCAATTAGTTAGTGGTGAATTTTCAAATTGAAGTTTTTATTCAAATCAGAAGAACAAATTATCTGTTCTTCTTTTGTTTTTTTCATACCAGAGGTTGCCTAAAGATAGGGATTTTCCATTTGAATTTTGAAGAAAAGCAAATTTTGAAATGTGTAAGTGATTTGAAAATTAAAAATTCTGAGTTTCAATTAATTTAGTTCTTGGATTCCCTTCCCATACACTGTGGACAGCTTAAGCAGTTGATGTGAGAAATATGGTTACTTGATCTCCTTTTCACTTAAGTTCTCTTTCTTGGCCAGACTTTTGTTCTTGACCTCCTGAAATCCACGGGGTAAAGTCAAGGCTTCTGGATTTTAGAAAAGAGATAAGAAAAGGACTAGAAGAAACTGACCATTTGTCTTTGAACAAATGGTTTTTCAACATTAATGTGGTTCGGGGTATTTTAACTCCTAATTGCATTTGTGAAATAAGGGGTGCTGGTATTGCATCCCTCTTAATATTTTGGTTTTGTTTAGCTTGTATGTGCTGATTCTCAAAAGCCTCCATAACAGCAAATTATTTTCTGTTGTGACTTATCTTGGTGTTCTGCTCAATTTCCTGGATGAGTGATAGTCAGAGGAACGTCACTGGGCTGGATCAGGCTGTGTTTTTAGTGGTCACAGCAAGCTTTATGATGTGTCAGTTCCTCCCAGGGCGTGGAGAGAGTCACCTGCCTTTCCTTCTTATAAACTGAAGCCTGCATCAAGTGGAATATTTTAAACATAAAGCATTTTTCTATACTTTCCCTTCCTAAAAAGTGTTAAGGAAGAGGTGGACATAGTAGCTGTTGGTCAAGCAGAGCTTTCCATTATCTGTATGTTGATAGGGTGTATACCGGGATGAATCTTTCTATGCATCTGCTGTTCTTACAGCCTTTTCCCGAGTGCCTCCTATGGGCCACTGTTTGAAAGTGCGTACTGGGATGGAAGGATTGTTGGGCTAACCCAGTATGATTATTGTTATGGTCACTGACACCTGTTAAGAAAATGGTTGTTTTACTGGATCTGGACCCCCTATGAGAAAACGAGGAGTAAAAAGTGTGCCAGAACTTGAGGAACTTGGAACACTTTAAAAAGAGTTTCTTACCAGCCTTTGTCTTGAATGTATAATAGCAAGTGTTTTATTCTCATGTTCTACACCGATATTATCATAAATTATGAACACCCACCTCAGTACTGTCCCTTGACCTGCATATTTGTGACTCTTTCTAAATAAAGCTTATCACTCTTTGGATAAATTGGCAATGAATCTAAATCTGTCCATATGAGAAGTTTTTTTCCTTCCAGCTCTTTTATAGCTTAATACAATACACACTGAACCATAACAGTTTATCAAAGAACAAGCATGTCATGAGGTTATTTACTGATTGACAAATGGGAGTTAGGTTAATTTATTGTAACCTTCTTTAAAAAGTTCTATTGAGTAAGTAAACGCCATTATCACACAGCTGACCTTTGCCAACAAAATATTAATCTTTCACCAACTCTGTTTGTTAGTACATGTGTATCAAACCAACTGTTCTCAGAAATGTCAGCAATCTAAAATAAGCATGCAACATGTTGCACATCAGAAACACAACGAAGTGACAAAAAGAGTGTGTTACTGAAGATGCAAAATTAACTAAAGATTGAAGAAGCGTCCATATGGAAGGATATTTAATAGGCATGTATAGAGGTTCCCCTCTGCGTTTACCAGCTTATCATTCCCAGTTATCTATTTAATTAAATAGTTCTTACATAAAATCAATAATTAGTCTCTTCTCAGGCAAGTGATGTACTTTAAGGTTAACATGGGTTATGAAGAGGGCTAGTTTTACAGAGTCCCACATTCCAGCTGAATAAATTAAAAGGGAAATTAAGATTTTTGTTTTGAGCAAAAAGAATTTTTTTTCTTCTGGCCAGCATCGTAGATGGGATAATGAGCTATTTGGTTATGCAATGCATATTTCAACACAGTTCTTCAGCTTCTTATTACCCAAAAGACACGTTAATGAAACRAAAATATCTTCGGACTGTTAGTAGACCCTCTGCAGAACTCTAGAAGCTATTTAATGTTAAGAGGATCAGTGGCCTTATAAAAGGTATAAAATGTTTCTTGGGATGGTGAGTTTGATTTATGCATCATCTGACATTATCTCTTTCCAAGATAAATGCAAAACTTGCCTTTCCATTCAAGTTTTTTTTTTCCCCTGATTTTCTTCCATTATAATGCATTCAGAAGTACTTTAAAATGAAACAATGCTTATATAATTAGTATATGCTGTGCATATGCCTACCTATGTACATTGACTGTGGAAATTTGGTTCTGGATTTGCATACGCCATTTTCAGTACTGAATCACTTGTCTCTGTAAAAGTGTCCTATGCAAAAACTAATACATTGCTGCCAGCCATGCAAGGTAGTATCTGCAAGAACATGGCTCTGTTTTAAAGTCATGAAATTTATAGCTACTATGAACATGTTGACATCAAGGTTCATATGAGGCCAGTTGTTATAGATCTTTTGATTCAGAATCAGCAGATCAGATTTAAAGCTGCATTTAAACTTTTATTGCAACGTATCCATATTGGAATATATCAAATAGAATGCTCTATGAGTCACTTCATAGAAACTAGAATATTTGAAAATGTTGTGGCTTGCTATTATTTCAAAGTTGCAAGAAGCTGTGCTGAAAATGTCACTGTGCTGAACATATTTGTTGTTGGAGTGGGAGGAGGGTTTCARAACTATATTAGTTTTCTTCAGGAAAAATGGTGGTGGGGTTGAGGTTTGTTCTTTCTTTCCAGGAGCTCTTGAGCATGCATGGTGTAGCAGAGGTGTACAGATCACCTTATGGGGCTGGGACAGTGCCATGAGGAAATAGGAAGTGGGCAGCCACGCTGCAAGGAGGTGGAAAGAATTTCCTGGGGGTCAGAGGAGACTGCGCAGTTTGCTTTTGTTTGTAGTCTTTGAATGAAACGGAACGAAGCCTGGAAATGAAAGCCTGCAAGCCCACAATGGAGAGGGGTGTATGAAACCTCTTTATTTCTCTTTGGCATCCCTGGTTGCTCTAGTATTTTTATTACAGTAAAACCTGGTTTTCTAAGCTGAAAGCTCAGAAAGTTGAGTCTTCCTTCGAGGGCTAATGATTGAAGATCTAGGTAGATCCATGTCAAAACTCTGGCCAACTTGGGGTCTTATCGCAGACACTAGTGCGTAGAAAGACATGCTGTGCAGGGGTCACAAAGCAAGCCTTTTCTGTAAATGAGAAACCTAGAAAGTTAGGAAGAACAGTCTTAAAGACTGTTTCTTAAAATAAATTTTATTGAAAGATAAAACAGACCAGATTAGCAGTTAATAAGTCTAGCGTGTATCTGAAGTATCAGAAAGTGAAAATAGCTGAGTGTTCAGCTTTCCTTGTTGTCCTTTTCTTTTCCTTCCAATGAGCCACTTCTCATTGTGGTCTTGCTTCATTCTGATACTTCTGGTTTGGAAGGGATTGAAACTAAAACAGTCGGAGAACATTTTGGGGAAAAGTTTGGAAGTAGTTGTCAGTTAACAATTCTTCAGCAGAGTGCAAGAATGCCGAGCTTCATTTTTATAATTATTGCATATCCTTTTCACCTGCAGTTTGGGGAGAACGGGAATGGCTATTCTGAAGACTGGTCTTGGTGCATGCATAAAGGAGATTTCAAATCATATTGAAATACGTACTCCCAGAAAGCTCATACATAAAAAGCTAAGATACAGCTGCAGGTACAGAAAGCTGATCATGAACTTCCACAGATACTTCCACTCCTGCAGCTCTGACATCTTATTCAAAGAATAAATTAAATGACAAACCAATGCTAAATTTGCCCCGGTGTTCCAAAGGTTTTAATCTGACAGTGGTAAACATGCTTCCCCCCCCATCCCCAATGCTTTTCTGGCTGTTAAAAATGAGAGAGCACTGTGTTGGTGGAAAGCTATTGTTAGACCTTAAACTTTGTGATTTCACCTGGGCAACCTTAATATTGCATTCATGTCATCTTATTTATTTGGGGAACAAAATAAGGTGCTTAAAGAAATTTAGATGAACAGATGGGAATGAACTGATGTTCCTTTAAACCACATTGACTATGTAAGGACTGTAAGGGCAAAGTAGATAGTCCATATGTCTTGTCTCTCTTCAGAAGAACAGATGGACCCTTCTCTTCTGGTAGTCTAACACCTTTTATGAGGGAAAACTCTGGAAATGTTCCAAATAGCCCAATGAAAAGACTTCAGTGGCATGCTGCATGCCATGTGCATCCTCCTCCCTTTTTTTTTTTTTTTCTCTCTCCCCTCAGAATACTCTGCATTTTCCCCTTATTTCTGCCCTTTAATCTTCATGCTTTCATACCTTCCAGGATGCTGCTTTCACTTTCTCCCTCTTTATCCTGTGTGGGAGGACTTGGGAATCTCAAAAACACCTGGGGAAAAAATTATTGTACAGCATTAAAGAGACTTTTTTTTGAGAGTTAGCTTCTTACTAGAGTTGATCATCACAGTCATGGTCATATTTTTAACAGAAGGCTATGTGTGGACAAATAGCAGATATCCAGGATACCTTTAATTTATATGAGTGTAGCACATGCTAGACAATACTGCAACCATCTGTGCTAGACAGTGGGCTAGTGTAAAGATGAAATTATTTAATGAGTTAAATTAATCTAAACATTTTGTAACCTGTTTGTTCTAATGTAAYTGTTATGTTAATTTTTGTATGTTTTGCATATTAAGCTATGTACATCCTAAGATGCTAATGACCACTCTGTCAGCTTTTTATTAAACAGGAAATAAACAYGCAAAATCCTACTACAGAAGCTAATTAGTTTGCTATTCATATCAAAGAAAGTGAGACTCGGTTTCTCCATGTTATAATTGAATGTATTTATATTATTTGCTAAATTTCCGTTTCTTGAATAAGGCAGGTGACTCTGGGTTGGGAAAAGAGAGAGACTGCAGCTTTATTACAATGATATGTTGCTTATAATGTATTGCATTAATATGCAGCAGTAATAATCACTAAATAGTAAGCCATTAATATCTTGGCAATTCTGGGAGATGCTGTGCAGTTATGAGATCTTTCTACTTACCTTTCAGTCTGGTGCTAAGTCCTTCCTTACACTGATCTTCTTGTACCAGTTGATAGTGTTCATAATTTCATGGGTATTTTCCTCCTCTTTCTGAATCATTGAGGTTTTTCTGGAACATGCTTCACCCCGTCCAGCCTTCATATCCTGATTTAGCCCTGAGAATCACCTCTGAACCCACTTACAAACATGTGCAAGCTTTAAGCTTTGTCTTCTGAGCCTTGATATCCTGCAGTTCAAAATCAATTTACTGTCGCTAGCTAGTAAAAGCTGATAAAATACTACATTTAGTTATTGATGACATCTTATTATGCTGGGTGAAATGAAAGACTGATTCACTACTGCATGTCAGACATTACAAAAAGAAGTTAAGAGACTGGCAGACATCCTACCTGGATCTGAGATATTACCAATTAGACTTGTCTGTCTGGTTACAAAGGGCAATGGGTGTAAATTTAAAAATCCTCCAAAGAATGATCAGAAACAACCCAGAGTACTCTTAAGTGATACATGAATCACCTTAAAGCCAGGAAAGAAAAAAAGAAAAAGTAATGAGCTCATTTTGGTGGAAATAAGCCCATTACAGTGTCAGTTTGATTGTTTCTGACARAAGAATCCTTGCCAACAAATAATCGCTGGCTGCCCACCTATGGCATGCAACCAATAGACTCAGCAGCCCCACACTGAAGAAAGATTGAGCATCAGTCACTTCAGCCTGTGTCCAGAACTACTAATAGTCAGGAGGAAGGAAAACCTGAAACAATGTGTAAAGAGAAAAGCATTGAAAATTTCCAGTTTCCTAAATCATATAAAATTGAGCAGGATTCTGGGGAGAGGGGGTGCAGGAGGAAATAAAACAGAAGAACTGAAGAAGTTGTGGAAGATTTTGCAGTGCAATGAAGGAAAAAGTAACAGAGAAAAGGGGAAGGCTGTAAGTAACTGCTGTAGTCCACAGGTGTGAGATCAATACTGAAAGCTATGGTTCATCCAAAAGCATTCATGTTAATAGCATGTGATAGCTATTGTTTTTCCAAGACATCACAAAATCCTCAAATGTGTGATTTAGCTATGACTAGTGTACTAGAATTATGTCTGTTTGCATTTTCAGCAACGGTAATGGTTATGAGAATAATAAAATTTAGGTCCCATACTTCAATATATTTATCTACATACCTACAAATAAATTTAAAAAATACATTTTTGTAGTTAATCTAAATATTATCACACAGATGAATTAGTTCTCAGGCACTGGGAACCTGTGCTACAAATCTATTTCTGTCCAGGATCAAAAGGATTTATAATAGTAAATCTAGCAGCATTCATTCATCTGTCAGATGAATTTCATCTGGATTGATCAAACTTAGGAGCACAGTCTCTATCTGAAAATTTTTTAATATCAAAATATTCAGTATGAAGATTTTTCCACTGTTCCCAACAATAAAATAAAGATAAGAATGAAATAAAATTATTCACACCATTCACAGGAGAGGATATCAGTGAGGGTTATCAAACCAGTCTTAAGGAACCTCAGCAGGTGATGACTGAAGAAAAGGATGAAGGCAACAGTAAAGSTACTGAACATAGCTTGATCAGTCACTGTTTTTGCAGATTGTTTACTTCAGATCATGAGATTTGGACACTGATCACATAAGTTGTAGTGAAAGGCCTTGCCTTGCATTTTGTTAAATGTGATGCTTGCCACTCCATGACTGTCAAMTTTATAGAGGTTAAATGTTATCCAGTTAGAGTGGAGAAGCTTAATATTTTGATATGACCTTACATATGCAGATAAACAATCACTTCTCATCTGTTACTAACAGCATTCACATTACTTCCTGCTTCCACAATCATGAAATGAGTTGTCCTACACATGGTAATTTCATCCTCATCCCCGTTCAATGAAAAGCAGACAGACAGAAAAGTTGCTATTTGTTTCAGTGTTGTTTGTTGTTTCTTTGTGAATCTTATGATCTTAGTATGTGATTATGTTTATTAAAATCTCTGAGCACTGCAGTTATTTACACTTTAAATAGAATTTAGACTACTAAATTTTCCCTGGATTTTTTCTGTTTAGCAAGCCTGTATTGTTAGAACAAATAATTATGTGTATCAGTTCACAAGTCCCAAAGCATGAGCTGGTGTCTGAAAATATGGCGGTTTCTCCACCATCAGCCACCAAAAAACAACTCTCAAAGGAATAGACATTAGTTAATGTTGTCCAGAGGATCTTTGCAGTTCATTGAGTTGGATAACAGAGACTGTCCTTTGGGGGGGGGGGGGAACAAAAAAACAAAAAAACCCCAGAAGATGATTATTGTAGAGAAGCTGAATGCTGTATGTAAAATAATCTTATTTAAAACATGATTATTCTTTTTGCATGGCCATTAAAGTCATCATGTACAGTTAAATTAAGTATAGTATTGCACTGTTACAGACTCAGTGGTTAAGAATATGCTTGTTAAGGTTAAAACCTTACTGGTGTTRTGATTATGCGAATAACATGATGACTTCTATAATAAGTCTAGTAATTCCAGCAGTCTCCATCTTGTAAGATCTGGAGTTGTGCCCTGTAACACAACACTCTCTGTTAATTCTTTCCTTCCTTTCATCACCAATCCCCACTGGAGTCATAGGCCAATTAGTGGAAGCAATAATTGATATATGAATTTTTGACTATATTGGATACTCTAAATTAAAAAGAAAAAAAAATATGTGTAGCAGAGGTATACATAAAATGATATGGGGCAATAATATTACACTAAATATATAATGATTGCAGTGTATATTAAGTGTACAATGAAAATGCCTAGTGACTCTGAAGGTCAATAGCTTCTTTATTTAGATGTGCCCTCCTTTATGCTTGGGTAGCGCTGTGGAATTTCTCAGTGGAGTCATCAGGAATTTTTCCATTGACATTTATAGGAGGTCAAGGGGGTCAATATAATTTAGTGACAATTGCTAGAATCTAATGCTTATCAAATATATTCTTTAAGAAAATGCCAGTTTAGGAGCTGGGATTTTGCAGGTATGAAGAATCATGGAATAAACTACCAGTCCTGGAAAGGAAATGCAGCTGCCTCATCAGCATTCTGTGCCCCTCTCTGTCTAGGTAGCTATGTTCAGCATAAAGGACTGTGGGGGTTTTTTTGTTTGTTTTGTTTGTTTTTTTTTGTTTTTTACTATTTTGGTTTAAAAAAACATTTTTTCTGTTATTTTCAGAGACATTCTGTCTATTGATGTTTCACACAGAGACATGAATAGTATTTTTTCACCTACTTCACCATGTGAGAAAGCTTAACTTATGATGAACGCCTAGGCATCAGGTGTTCTTCGGCTGGATTGTGAGAGAAATGTCAGTTAAGTTAGGGGAAAATCCGGTTTAAGTATTCTGTCATATATCATAACTTACAGTGTGCAGCTGATGTGAACTAACCAGTGTCCARCCTTCTTTTGAATTTTTGTATTGCTTTCTCTTGTTTGCTGTGTCTTTACAGAAAGCTGCACAGATATTTACAGCTCTGAAGCTAAGCACCTCTTAGAAAGATTTAACAGTTTTATTATAGCCTCATTATTTATTTAAATCATTAAGTAATGCTTTATGTAAATGTTTTTATTATTGCTTTTTATTTTGCAGATATACTTTGAGTTTTTTCTTGCATGAAACTTTAGTTCAAACATACATGCAGACTTCCTAACAGAAACAATTACTGCTTTCTGTAGATGTTGCTCATTGACAGAAATGCATGTGTTCTTCTTCTTTCATTTGTTCGAATTGATAGTAAGAGCAAAATATTTGCACTAGGTGCAGCCTTGGCCATGAGCTAGGGATCTGATCATGTTGGTAAACTCTTGAGCATGAGTGGAGATCTGCTGAAATCAGTAGTAGCTCTTTCAGATCCATCTGCTGTGGTAACTAGTTGCCAGGTGAAAGACTGAAAATTGAAAGAAAAAAGTGATTTAAAGGTGGAGTTTTCCTACAAGCTTTTACTTATTTACTTTGCAGGGAGAAATTGCTTTGTTGTGTGTGACATGTTCAGCCCAACTGAATTATGAGTATCATCTTTTACATTTTACACCAATTTATCTTGTGACTCAGCAGGATCTGCACAGACTGGGAGCCAGACTCATAATTCAGTTGGTCTAAACATATCACACAGAAAATAAATCACTTTCTCGAGCACTAAAAATCTTGCGAAAAAGGGGGTGCAAAGATGTTATATATTTATGTTTACAGTATGTTGTTGTTTACCCATTTCAACAATTGTTTTATTTCTTAGTTTTCTTAAAGTAGCAGCATAATCCAAAAGCTGCCTAATTTTATTTTTAACCATAAACTCATATTCTCTCTTTAATTCAGAGGTTTTTTTCCTGCATTTCATGGTTCTTTTTTATACTTCTATGCTAAGCATTAATATTTAAACACAAAATGAAGGAAAATAATTAATAGTGGATATGATACGATCCGACTGTCACAGTAGATGGTTTAACAGGAGCTCATTAATTTAAGTAGGACTTGGCCTAGGACCCAATTTTGTGAGATGCATCACTGATCTTAATAAGAGCTGGGACACTCAGTGAATCACAGAAGTTTGGGGGATATTCCTGCACATACATTCTAATAAGAAAAGAAGAAAACCTACTTGGATTTGGACTTTTTTGCTGTCAGCTGGGGATACCATTCTGGCTGGCACTCAGTTCTCATGGTCCCTTCCACATCTTGTTACAAAGAACAAGAATTCAGCACTCCAGTAGGATACAGTATGGCCAACAACGTTGACAGACAGTCTATTCAACACTTCCAGTTGATGAGGAAGGAAGAATGGAAAACAGACCTTCAAGACCCGAAAGAGTTAAAAGAAGCTAATGATGTAATTTTTTCTCTTTTAGAGATTTCTTAAAACTTGGACTCAGCCTTGCAAAGCCTTCTGATATATGCTGAATATAAAGCAAAGGGTGCTATAAATTAAATACTTAATTCTCCTTTCCTAGAGTTGTTAGAATTAAGAAAGCTCAAATGTTATTGTTACCTTGTCCTACATTCCTCTTAGCTCTGTTTCTGTATTTTGGGGAGAAAAGAAAGATTTTTTTTTTTGATTGGCTTTAGATTTAAAAAAAAAAAATAGAAAAACCTCATTGAAGACAAATTTGAAATTTATTAGACTACATCCTCATCTAGAATAAATAGTTATAAGTAACAACACTAGGAAGTCTGATCTGTTGAAGTTAGAATATCTGYGTCCTTCATCTTTTCTTAAGATTAGCTTGTTACATTTACTTTTCTGTAATATGCCAAATACAAAACTTTTTATTATACTTCTATTGAAATTTCTGGATGTCCTCATAAAAGTCTAAATGTTAAAGGAACAATATTAATAAGTCATCTAGTTCTTTTTGCATTCACACATATTTCTTGGCAGTAAAAGAATATTGTATTGCACCAGCTGTGCAGAACAAAATTTTGATTCTTCTTCTGGGTCGGTTAAAATGTGCTTATAACAAAATTTGAGCCTGGCATATGGGGCTGGATCTTAAGTCTTATTACATGCTGTATAGGCTTTTAGGGTTTGTCATTAGCTTGTTTTTTGTTTGGTTGGGTTTGTTCTGTGCCTATCATTTAGCAAACATTATGAAGACTTCACATAAAAAGCTGGTCATCTGTGGCTTTCTTTCAGATGAAGTAGGTGTTGCAAAGGTTACAATATATCTGTATTCCAGTGAACTAACTTTATATAGCTAGTCTTAATAATATAAGACTTGATTTCATGTAAATTCTTATGAATACATCATACTGTTCAGTTAAAAGGAAATCTTTAAAGTGATATGCTTGATAGATAGGTGTAGTCTGGCATCTTTAGTGCTTTTTTGACAGGAACGGATAGAGAACAAATATTGTCCAAATTTAAAATACTCTGTAACATTCCATCATCTTCAGTAGTAAATGCTTTCAGTATTATGTAGATACTTTAAAAATATGAATAATAATACTGTTTTGAAATCACATCTGGAAATATTCTCCGTATGTGTTTCTTTTGTACAGTACATTGTTCTCGGGGAGAGTGATTCCAATATGGTTAGATCAATGGGATTTTCCTTCCRTCCTTCAATCCGAACTAGTTGTTCATTGCATACATTACATACATTACATACATACATTACACTAGTATGTAGATATGCCGGTCAACTTTGATAYGTATTTGGTCCCTTAATACATCTAATTACAATAGCAGGAATCAAGGCAGGAATGAAGATCGAAAAAAACCTTCTCTCATTTGCATCCAGCTTTCCAGACCTTTGATAATTTCATCGTGGTCATTAGTTTTGCTATCTAATAGTTGGAGAGAAGTATCTTTTATGAAAGATCCATCAAAATAAATATAAACTAATTTTCAGTGCTGCAAAATTCTTGTGGYCTCAGACAGCTTCACAGGATTCAAGTTCGTTGTTCCAGAAAGTCCAGAAAAATAATGTGACTGGTATTAGGCTGCCCTCCGATGTCCTCTGGTCTATGGGAATGATAAGTTTACACTTAGAACTCCATCTCTAGCTCTCCATGAAGCTTCAGCAGACTCCTGTGTTCATCTGAGTTTATAAAAGTTTTTGTAAATGGATCTAGGTTTGAACACATGATATTAAAAAAGAACTGTAGCTTTAAGTAATAGCACCGGATGAAATATCTTTTTGAAGTTTTTAGATTAATTCAAAAAAATCTTCAATTATGAGCTTGCTGTTGCTTTTGAGAGGGTTTTTTTTTGTGAATTATTATCTAATCTAGATGGTTTTCTGATCTTGTATACATTTTCATTCTCTAATATACTTTAGTTGGCTTTATTTTGAAGCCTTTCACTTCACATTGGTTTTTCATCACATATAGTTAAATATCTGACTTATAATAGTGTGTCCTTTTATTAACCTTAAAACGGAAATGTATTTTAAGTGGGTATCCTTASGAGGGTAGTCTCCTATCAGAAAAACTTCCTTTTACTAAGTTTCAGCATTTCAAGGGGACTGTGTCCAGATTGCTGTGTCTGGAATGCCTATTACAAGCTCTAATTCAGAAAAGTAGATATGAGTAATCCCACTTCTACCCAGCAAGCATTTAGGTCTGTATTTCAGCCTGTTTTAAACCAGTGTTGGTTTTCCATGCTTAACTGCTTTGTTGAATCAGGGTCATAATGTCTTCAAGTTGCTCAAAACTTTGTTGTCTATGAATGTATTTTCTGTGACTCTAGAAAACAACTTTGTTATGCTCCATCAAGTGTTCATACTTAGAATCAGTTTGTGTGCTCAGTGCCTAGAATGATCTTCTAGATACTGTTTTAGGAATGTCATTATCATCTAATCTGCCCTGCTTTCTCGGTATTAAATACAATAAACTGATTACTTTACATATTTGCTATTGAAAGAGGGTAAAAGGCCTAGTCATTCATATTGTCTTAAATTTAGCATGCTCAGATCCTAACAAGAGAATTCTTACAATGTAGCAATCAAAACATTTTTCATATGCAAATGAATATGAACTTTTTTCCATTCTTGTGGGAGGCAAGCACCTATTATTTTCCAATTTAATATTTTAATTGTTTCACTCATATTGATCTTTAAATAGGTCTATTTTTAACAATCCTAAAACTACATTCTTTATTCATTTGGATAAATTAGATCCTACTGTGCTTTTTTCCTCATACCTTCTTGTTCATCTTAGTCCTTACATTTATAATGACTATACATTCATTTTTAAAGATTGTGTTACATGTCTAAAATACAACAAACTTATGTGAATYAACTCATAAACCACTTTTGAAAATGGTATCTTTTAAATTGGTGAGATTTTAGGTGCTTAAAAACTCTTAAGAACCCTATTGTCTACCTTCATCTTTAGGCATCTCAATAACTCAGTAATTTTGTTTCTGTGATTTGCTTAAAGCTGCATAGAAAGATGATCTTGACTAGAACTGGACAGACATGTCCAGAGTCCACTGCGAGTACCTTCACAACTATAAACTCTTGTTCCATATTTGAATTATTATATTGGTAAAAATGCCAAAAGTCATTAATCGTCTTAATGAAAGTGTGTGAATTTGGAACATAAGTTTAACTGTTACCAGATGAACTATTATTGCTGTTCTTTGACACATGCATAAAATGCCTAGTATTTCAGGTAGAGTAAAACTACAGAATTCTTCAGCTTTCTGAAAGAGCTAAAGTAATTTTTTAAGAGATTAATGGCAGCTGTCATTCCAAGAGCATAAATCCTTTAACATAACAAAGATTGGGTTCCCTGAAAGAGCAGCTCAGAACAATTTTAATATTGGAGGAGGTCTGGTACATCAGAGGTGGCCTTGACTCTTGTGTCGTCTTCAAATTCAYTGCATAAAAAATGTTTTTCTAATCACACCTCTCTCCTCATGACAGATCGTTCATTGACCTTTGGCTTTGTCACTCCAACCCTGTGTAACTCTTGAGGGATTAAAGATTCTTTGACAGGATTTAAATGAATATTTCTAAAGAATGGTTATTTTCTGATTCTGCATCTAGCTAATCTRTCATTAATAGATTCAGTAAGTGTGGTAAATCCAGGTCAGTGTTCTCATCTTTATTTGCAAATTGTTATTTTTGCTGTTAACTATTCTGCTGTTTAATGGGATAAGTTCTTGCTGACTAATTCTGTACCTCTAGATTGTTTTACTGGCACCATCCTATGTGGAATGTATCGTAAGTTTTCTCCTTCATGCTTTTTTCTTAGACAATTCGCTATAGCCTAAACCYGTTACTGTTGCTGAATTTCCTAGCTAAAGATAATAAGTGACCAAAAGAACTGATAACCATTAAGTTTATCTTATTGTCAATAAATAGCTTTTATAACTTATGCACAGTAACATTCTTCTAACAGCATCATTTCATGATGCGAGATATGAGGGGCAATTGAACGAGAGTCTTGGGTTCTGCTCTCTGCTCTCAGAATTTTGTATTCTTTTTATATAAAGCAAATAGCCATGAATTAAAACCAGAAATAGTCTTGAGAGCATTCTCAGATAAGTGCTGTAACCACAGGGCACTTTACAGGGAGATTTGCTCTCCTTCTGGCCTTATTAGTCTTCCATGATTGCACTGAAGACCAGGAGGATGACTCCCGTGTTGTGCAAGAGCTTGGCAAGAGATGTTGATCAGTTCTGAGTATGTTTGCTAAAGTCTTCCGTAAGTTGCCTTTTAGATACGTGGGTGTTCTGTGRACCAAATAGCTTGCTAGATGTCCTCAGAGACTTGCTTGAAAATGCATCAGTGACTGAGCTGTATTTAAAAGTGTGTTTAAATACTAGGACATAAGTTTAAGTTAAATTCAATACTATATCTGAAAAATTTTCTAAATAATGTAAGCATTTATAGCTATTCTCAGTTGGTTAGAAGCTGGACAGTGACATAAAATAGCCAGCAAGACATTGAGCACTGCACTTCTTGGGCACTAAAGAGAGGACTGTTTTCCTTTTCTCAGAAGAAACACCATCAGTGAAGGAAAATTATCGTTCTTACTTCATTAATGAAATGGAGTTACTATGGGAGGCTTTATGAACATCCCTCATCTTTTCTTGTTTTCCCACCATATGGTTCCATGAGGAGAAAATGCTAAGAATCACTGTGATGAGTGTCACACCTAAAAGAAAACTGTGTGTTTTGCTTTGTCAGCACTAATGGAAGAGGTTTCTTTGGACAAAGGTGCTGCTTAGTCATTYGTGAACAGTTCTGTGAGTGGATTAATGTAAGAGGTCTAATTTTACTGTTTTCCTGGGCAATGTTTTCTGCTGAACTAATGATTCAGGCATTCGCATTTTAGCTCCCCTCTTCCCAAATTCTTGACGCACACAAAAGTTTCCTAATGTAAATTCATCTGTGACATAGGATGGTATGTTGGGCATAAATTGCTGGATTTTGGAGATATGTGAGGAGAGACATGGGGATATGCTTGAGGAGCCATGTGGAGGCAGAGATGCTGAGGAGACATGCAGCTGGAGACATGCTCTTGGGAAGAGGCGCTTCATGCTGCAGGGGTTCACCCMTGAGGGACCGTGGCCCGCAGGGACCCACACTGAAGTGGAGGCAGCCCTGAGGGAATGCAACCCAGTGAACAACTGTGCTGGAGCAGTGACAGTAAGGAGCATGTCACCGCCTGTCACATCATGGGGGAGGAAAGGTGTCTACTTAGGTGTTTGTTTAATTGTTTTTCTTTTTTCTCAATACCCGAATTGGTGATCAGAAGTTTACATTAATTGACAATAAATTAAGTAAAAATTTCTCGAGYTGAAATTGTTCTGCCCATGACAGGTGGGAAAGAAGGTTTAATAAGGTATTTCAAATGATACATTTCAAGATGAATATGAAAAAGGTATGATGAGGCTGTGATTGTTAATCCCTTTTTGAGTCTAGAAATTCAAGCATGGAGTGTGGAGGATTTTTGTTTTGTTTTTTAACTTTGATAATTCAGCAAGCTGTAAAGTCCTCCTGTGTTTTGAGGAACATCAGAGGGAAATGCTGAAGGAGGAGCAGACTCTTTGATTGCTGTGCCACATAAAGAGAGATGAAATGCAAGCCCCTTCCTGGACAGTGCCTTTGTAGACCCTTTATTAATGGCAGATGGTAAGGATCAATGTCCAGCCCCTTGCAGAAGGTGTTYTGGCTGCCTGTCATGACACACCCCTCACCTGTGACCATGCAAATGAGTAGCTCTTTTCTCTAGATACAGAGTCTTTTTGAAAGAATTTTAATAGACTTTGTACAACACCATGTCCTTCAGTAATTTTAAAACTATTCTAACAGAAGAGGCTATGAATCAAATTTCTTAAATATCACACTGATAATTTATCCCTCATTATTTTGTACTTTGACTATTTGAGCGTGAGAGCTCTTACACAATTAATGGTAGAAAATAARATTGGAGATATTTTTTTTTCTTAAATATCCTTATTTGTCAAGTAAGGCTCTTCAGCTGTTAGAATTTKTATGCATTATATTAAATGGCAGTAACATTCATCACTTTATGTTAATCAGGTTAGATAGGTAGGTGTGGTGATAAGTGAAGATCTGCATATAATCAAAATGAATGAACTGCTCTTTTTAATGAAAAATATTTGTAGAGACAATAGGGAAAACACCCTTAATGTGCTGTGAGTAAAATGAGTCTGTAAATGAGCAGTAAAAAGCGAAATCTCACTTTGTTTATTTCTTAGCAGCTTTCTTGAACTTGTTTCCTAAAACTGTATAGTACAGAATATTCAAAATAGCGGTAACTTTCAGAACAGGGTACCTAAATTAGAATACCTATATATTTTTCAGTACTAAAATAAATGTCCATGAATGTGCACTTCCTCTGCGTAGCCTGTTAAATGTTGAAGTCACTTGCTTCCAGTGTTTAACCCTCTGAGGTTCTTGGGTATTCCCAGTGCTGCTGCTGTGCACTCCTGTAACTGCCTGGCATAGCTGAAGGGCTTGGTGCCTGGATAGCAGAGCCAGTCAAAATCCACTGTGCCACAGTGCTTAAAATATAACTTACATGTGATCTGAGGGGAGCTCATTTGTATATGGGACATTTATACATTTTGCCTCTCTGAAAGAAATGCAAAYATTTGGGATCAGGGAAAATAATCCATAATCAACTCCCTTTCAAAGCAGGTGCTCTACTAGCTGGTGTAGCAAGGGCTGAATAGTTCTGTTCCTCCTCTCTGGCAGGTGTAGAGTTGAAGATGTTCTCTTCTCCAGTATACCTTAATAGCTGATTTATCTGCTAGTACGGTGTGTTAAATCCCGGCTTACAACTTCTGTGAAAGATTTAAAATGACTCACCCCAGGTCATGGGTTTAATTGTCTAGAATTATCAGTTTTCTAAATTTTCCCACCTCTGTATGGATCTAGTCTCTGTTTGATGCTGATCTCTTCCTCATGCTTCTCTTTAGGATTTCAGGACTCTGTACATTACCAGTCTGTTATTTTCTAGATAAAATTCTGATATTTTCAACATATACTTAATTTACAACATTCGTTGATTCTGGAGATGTTACTGATTGTGATACGTTTGTAAGCATTTGTATATATTRAGTAATTGCAGCTTTGTGAGCTGAGGGGTAAGAAAGTCAGAAGTAGCACATGCACATGAAAAATGACAAGCAGAAGCAGCTAAGGAAATGAATTTGCAGAGCACTACAAAAATTTTGTCTTGGGAACTGGAAAAGTTTTTCAGGATATATGCATGCAGTTTTTATAAATTGCATATATTTCTGACAGTGAGTAAATTAAGACAATTATTCTTTCAGTTGTCACCAGTACTGTCAGAGTGCTAATCTATATTGTTTTCTACATAGCTTTTGTGTCTGTTACGATGGTTGTGGATACAGCAGCTAGTCAGGGAGGAGAAACAGTAGCAACATAATTCTGATAGCACATGGTCTACAGAGCTTGGTGCACATAGTGTGGAAATGGAACTCATTACAGATAAACTTCATGGCTGGTGTTTCTCCTTCAGTGTATTTGAAGCTAACCTTTTGTGATGGATACTGATGTATCAGTAGGCAGGAAAGGTGGCAGAGAGGAAATAGACTTACTGATAGAAGAACAAAGTTTTGAACATCCTTGGAGAGGAGCAATGACTCTTAAATGAGCAGAGTCCCTGCTTTACACTGTATTTGCCAATTATAGCAGCTGTAGAGAAAAAGGTAAAATTTTATCAACTCTATGAAAGAGATGCAAGCACAATAATGCTCCTCCTCCTCTTATATCCTCTGCAGCAGGTAAACAGGATTTCAGCTCCCACACGTGCTGAAGGTCCAAAATTACTMATAAGCCAAGGAGAATACAGACCACCTTCTACTGCTGTGTGGCCATCAAAAAAAAAAAAATCAGATGTGTTATAAGGTCCTTTCTGAATGAGAACACAAGTTCCACTGTGCAGTGTACTGCTGCATGTGAATTTATTTTTGGAAGGTGAAGAATTCTAGCGTAGACAGTACTTGGAATATTGATAACATGCAGTAGAAATAGAGAGACCTAAAAGGTGTTCCCCATCCCTTTTTATTTTAAAGAGAAAGACTTGATAGGTGATAATTGCAAACTTGCTGATGGCCATGGTGTGCTCATCTAAGGTATTGGACAAACACGCAGAAGTAGATTAAAATTGGATACAGAAACAGATTAAAATTGGATGGCTGCAGTTGTTCCCATCTGTCTGCCTTGCTGTGATCCATTTCCCTCCTCACATGGGTGTGAGGTGATTTCATGAACCATCTCCTGAACTAGCATAGATTTTAGCCTTGTATATTAAAGTAAATGGAAAGGAATCTTACGGCTACCATTATAGAATCTGTCACTGTCATTGTACGCTTCTTAGTTTTGTGGTTTAAACTAAAATGGAGGGAAAGAAGGGGAAGACTTATTTAAAACTTCATCCCAAAGCAGGTGAAAGGTGGGGAGACATTCTGTATGTGCAAGAGTCCTTTGGAGTAACAAGCAACCATCTATTTTCATAGTTTCAGTATTTGTGATTTGAGGAAATAGTGGCTATATTTGCTCCCAGGCAAGCGGTAATTAATAGGAAATCGGACTCAGGTGTTTTTGGACTGGTGGCACACGGAGCATCTTTTAAGATAAGCTGTTAGGAGAAACTATTCCACTTAGGGCCCTGATGGGAATGTTTGTAAAGATGCCTCTTTCCCAGGTTTGATTTTTGGGGGATTTCTTCTGTTGTGTACAAGAGATTCACAGGGTATTTCCCAGGGGAGCCTTTAGTATCCTACACAAAGAGGATACAGAGTAAGATAAATTCACTTTTGCAAATGAGGAAAAGATTTGTGACTTGCTCTCTCTGTGTCTGTGCTGAATCACTTCACTGGCAACCCTTGTGTATCAGCTACGTAAAGGTGCAGTACGGTTAACATGCTAATTTGGTTCACTGGAACATTATCAGCTAGTGTTAACATGGTTTCAGTGATCATACAGAAGCTAGCAGTTTTGTATTACCAATAATCTCTTCTGTTTTTTGTTTGTTTTGCAGGCCAGGGACAACAGTTGCCACTGATCTCCCTTCATGTYTTGGGTAAATTGTGGTTCACCGTGTTTTGTTTGTTTTAAGATTGTCATTATGCATAATACTGTTGACTGCTACTTTACCATTTTATTTCTTCAAGGTCAGCCAGCTGGATAAAGAAGCATTTTGTTTTCAACATGTTTTTCTTAGGCTTCTTAACTTACAAGGAGAAAAGAGTAAATTGTGATCATCTTTAAAATAGCTTAGCTTTCACTTGTAAGTACTGCACACTTGATTCTGTATCAGTAAATATTTGTCATTGCTCAAGTCAGTTTCTGCTAGAATAAATGCAGAGCTTTTTTTTATTATTATTATTCATATGAGTGTCTATAAACAGGCCGAAGTGATTTATTAAAGTCAAGTCAGCAAAAGGAGCACCTGGAATAAGACAATAATTATATTTGTGTAGAAAACAAATATGGGATAGTTTTGGCCTCTCATATATTCCTGCATCTGTGCTGCTTTCTTTTATTGAACACTTTGTGTATTTTCTGGCTGAGTGATTGCCCCTCTAATCAACAGACCTGTTAATTGCCAGTGATCTTGGAACTAAGCAGTTGCATTAGGCTGCTGCTCTATTTGRCCAGAGAACCTGGTATTTTGTTCCAGAAGGGCTCTGTGTTGCTCTAAGGGAAAATGGGAACACGCAGTATCTATTCCTTTTTCTACAAAGCATAAGGGTCTAATAGGTACAGACGGAGGAGATGGTGAAAACTTTATTTGAAAAGAAAAAAAAAAAACACTAGAAGCTAGTTTCTTGCACAAAAAAATCTCTAGTACTACCACTTATTATGGAATTTAGGTATCAGCCAATAGAGGGAAAATACAACAGAAATTGTTGTCTGATTCTGTTGTAGTACATTCTTATTTATTTCCTGGTTACTTGTGCTGGCTTTTTTCCATAGCTCTTTCTTGTGTGCGTGTGCTAGATATAGGCTTGTAAACTGCTTTAATCTTTCCTTCAGGAATATTTTAATATGGGGAATATGTTCTCCAACATTATTTGTGATTTTTTTTTTTTTAATGTTCTTGGTCAGGCCATGAAATAGCTTTGGCATTTAGAAGATCTTTAAGTTCTTAATTATTGTGTTTCCAGATTCCTCCATGAATGTAATTTGTATAATATATTACATACCATAAAAAAGGCAGAAAACTTATTGTTAAATTAGAACTTCTAATATACCAGTAAATTTTGATGACAATGCTGTAAAAAGAAAAACTCGCCTTTGCAATAACTTCTTTCACATGTACCTTACTGAGCTGCTTATGGTACAGCTTCAAAAAGAATAATGATAGGATATTACATTTAAGTAGCCTAGACTATTCTCCAGTTTGAAATACTGTCTCCTTAACAAAGCGTTCTTTCAGTTACTGTATCTTGATGGCTTGTAATCATGCTCTGTGCACAAAAAAGTAGCAGGAATTCAAAACATTAGTGATGATATGCTATGTTCCTGCATTTTTAGACTGTATCACAGTGTGCAAAATGCTGCTGCTTCTAGCAGAGAAACATATCCCCCCCATTTTTTAAAACAATGATAATAATTTACAGCGTTAACTAGTCCATCAGTCCACCACGGTGGCAGGAAAAAGCCTGGATACTGTGATGTTTTTATACCTGTAACCAAAAGACATTTTAAGGAATATGCACAGCTACAGGACTGCTTTTCTGTACAGCGATAAAGTGGCTCAGTTTTCAAATTGTTTTGGGTCCGGTGCCTTTCTTTGAAAGATGAGAATTATTGATCTGGATCACAGGARGACTTTGACTTTTGAAAGTGGAGTAATCTCATGTAACTTGAGATGTTCATAAARTAGATGTCACTTGAGAAATAGATGTCATTTGAGCTAGTCCTTTAGTGCTGCCTTCATAGTTGAAAAGTAGGGACTTCTGTGGCATGATTTGTCTTACCCTAAGATACCCACTTCAGGGTGAGATGAGTCACACTGTAGAAGATGCCTATTTCTCCTCTGTGTCTATAAAGCACCCCAGAAGCCTAGCTCAGCTATGGATGTATGGTTTTTGACTGTTAAATCCCAACTATAGCATTTTGGTGGTTTGTAGACCCTAACTTTTCTACTTGACCTGCTTATGGCTGTGTTTCTGCCTGAAGACTAAGGTCTCTTGGAAAGTAGTGTCATTCCTCCAGGCCCGAGTTACCCCTGTCCTCTGGCAGCCTGGCTCTGTCTGCGGTGCAGCAGGAGTGCAGGAAGCGTAGAGACGAGAATAGGGAACTTCAGAAGAGCAGACAGGCTTGTGCAAGGTTGCGTTGGTTACAGGAGCAGAGCATCAGCTCACCGAAGAGGCTTTGCAGGAACGGGAGGGCAAGATATGACCTAAGATAAAGAAAGAAGACCTGGGCAGATATCTGCCTAGATAATAAGCATAGGTATGTCAGTGGAAGAACTGACTCTGAACTTCTCTATGGTTAGTAGAAATAAAGGATGAAAAGGCTACTGGCTGCTCATGATTTTACATCCCCAAAACAGTCATTTGAGTGTTCGAACCCTGTCTAACAATGATTGCAGTGGCTCTGTTTCATGACCTGAGCTTATCTGAGTAGCATCAAGGCACCGTAATTGCAACTCTTTAAATTTTCAGCACCATGATTTGTTTTAGTTAGGACTCTCTTTTGAGTATTTAAGCCTTGCATATACATTTTTAATTTCAATTGCTTCAGTGAATTGTATTACATACAAAGTAAAGATACAATGTAACAAACTATCGCAGTCATCACTTACAGATGCACAAAATATAATTACACATTATCTAGCATTTTCTGTTACTATAAAATTACTGAACTCGGAGACAACAGTATTAGCAGCAATTGAAATGTCATGAGGCTTTATTTTAACTTTTGTGCACATTTTACTTGTTCTTTTTATCTATTGTAGGTTAATTGCTATTAATTACTAGTGTCCCAGTCCTGCAGTTTTAACTTGGGATAAACAGAATTAAATTTATCCTTATGTCCAGTTCTGGTATTTGTGTTCATGAAGTAATAATAAACAAAATGTGGATGCTTCTTAGGGGGAACACTAAATGGGAGAGAGGTTAAAATTTATCCAGAACTGTAATAGCTTATTACATATAGTTGTGCTCCATAGTAATGGTAAACAAATCATGCCACATCAGTTTATGCAGGATATGCAGCACCTTTCTTTGAAACGTGTTTCCATTTATTCTGAGATGCAGTACCAGCACATTATAAGATGAGCTTGATCCAGTGTGTTGACTTTTTAAACAGTCAGAACCAACACATTTAATATGGACAGTGCCATGAAGTACATGACATGTCTGACACACAGGTAATGATACAAAACCACTGAATACTTAAGTGTGAAGCCACAGACTACTTAAGTGCTGAGACACTTATATGTGCCTTATGTCTGGACCAGAATGTAATCCTTACTGTTGCTGCTTTGGCAATATCCTTTTCTGTGTTTAAGAAGGACAGTTTAGAGGAAAAAAGTACTTTGGCTAGAGGTAATGTTTACTGTGTAACAGCAGCAAAATAGGAAAGATGTAGTTGTTTTCTGAAAACAGTAAAAATATACAAGGAACGATGAGAGATAAAGCACTTAAGTAAAGAGACAAAACAGTACAACGTGAACTTCTAACTGGCACCTAATCAACTTTATAAATTTAACCCTGAATTAGTAACTTTTAGAAAATTAAAAGAAAATATTCCTGAGGATACTGATAACATCTGTTATACTGAGAGGAAGGATAGGTCAGTCTTGGTACACTGTAAATAATTGACACAAAGACAATCCCCTGTCTAAAGAACTAAAAGAGTTAATGTTTTCCACAAGTCATAGCTATATCAAACATAAATATCATACAGTATACTTGTAAAGCCAACAAGTCTTTTTGGATGTGCTTTTTATTATAGAAAGTTCTGAATTTTTGCACTTGTTGGCTTAAAGCATTCTGGGAGGCATCAAGAAAGAAGACATGACAATTTTATTGTATAAATAATTTCTAAGCTCATAATTGCAGGATGTGCTTAGCAGTATAAAAATAGGAGACTGTCCAAGTTATGCTTTTGTTTGATATCTGCCACCTGACATTTGAGACATTTGACGCCTGAAGTCAAGGATTCTGACCTGCTCTTTGCAGTGAGACAATGCTGCTGTTATAAACAGTGTAATTTGAATATCAGGAGATCTAAAATTTATTTTAAATGTAACCATACGCAGCCTCAAGTCAAATTTTATTATTTTTTTCTCCCAGATCTGGTCAATAATAAATGAGTTTTAGAATTTAAATCAAGACGCAGTGGATTTCTCATGGTACATTATTGATAAAGCACACTTATTGTAATAACATTTTCCAAGGGAAAATACATTATTTGTTGGCTATGTTAATGCAAACTCTAACATAAGACTATGTTAAGCTTTTAAAAATAATTTTGAATACATTGGAAGATGCTTTGTAAGCAGTCTTTGAAATAATTAAATGGAATAATGCAATTTATTACCTTAATGAATAAAATATCATTCTTTCAGTAGGTCTTCAAATTCACTTACGTGTGTGGCTCAAAAAATCCTTGATAATGATGTATTTCAGAATATAATGATCAAAAATATTTCTATGGAATTTTAGAAAATGTTTTCTCCCTTTCCTAACGGCTTATTGAATATATTTGTGTAGGAAATAAGAACTGTCAGCTAGCATAACATAAAGGAGTTTTTCCCAAAGTTCCTCAATGATAATTCTGAAGATATTTTAATCTACTGGGATGGGATTATCTGCATTGCTCAGGGTCAACTTAACTTTCTTCCTATTTATATTACTATTAAAATTCAAAAGTACTTTCAAAAATCCCATTCTAAATACCTGAATATCAGCACATATATGTTCTTGTGGGGTTCCCATTCTCTTATAACTCTTACCACTTGTATTTTGAAACATTACAGTCCATCTGCTCACTTCCCAATAATTTCTACTTGTAATTTATTAAAAGGATTGTGGTGAGATATAACTTATGAATGTTGCAATAATCATGATCCATCCATACGGCTGAGCTTTGGCATAGATTATGTGACCTTGAGTTCAGAGCTAGGATGCCACCAAAATACTAAGGCRGTACCAGCTGAGTACCAAGTGGTATTCAGATGCTCTCCTGGACATTTTGACCTTTCTTTATCTTAAACCACTTAAGAAAATACATATTTTTAGAAGTATACAAACTCTAATGCAGTTTGGGAAACATAGTTCAAATACTGCAATCCTTCTTCAGGAGTAATACTGTTCTAGTTTACTAAATTTTAACATAATGTTACTTTGGGAGTAGTTTTTCACTACGTTAACAGATTTGTGGTTTTTAATCTGTCTTGGCTTCTGTAATGTTGACAATTAAGCTGTTAACTGATAGAACTTTTGGAAATTGAAGCTGTATATTTTAGRGGGAAATCAGAAACAAGTAAGATGTGTATCTATATGAGTATATTAAGTGAATATATCTAGTTCTTGAAGTTGAAGTCAGGTGGAAATGTCTAAAGATGGAAAGGAAGAAAGGAATGAACAAAAAYGGGTTTGTTTTCCTTGAATAGTTTGAAAGTAGGGAACACAACTAATATTTCAGACCCAGTTTAGGAAAAAAGATATTTACTTATGTAGTGACAGGCTGTGGGAATTGGGATCCACAATTCTGATTCTGCATAAATTTATGTAAATAAATAATCCAAAGAACTGAAGAAAGCCRCATGCAAAACATTACTTGTGGGTATAGGATTAGGCACTAAAACTTCTTTGTAACTTTAACTATAAAGACAACAGTGATTTTTTTTTTAATCTTTATTTTCTGCCATTTTCAAATAAGCAATTAATCCTTCAKTCATTTTAATGCTAAGCTTATTTGCTTGAGGAACTTGTAGCATAAGGTTTTTTGTGTGGTGATTGATTGGCTTACTAGTCTACCTATGCGTGCAGTGAGCTATGGAGACTCTTCAGCTAGGATGAACTGAGAGCTACAGTGGAGCTGTACAGATTTATACCAGTTGGCTTGTTTTGCCACCCAGATTTTCCATGGTTTGGATTTTATATATACATATAAGTTTTAAAAATGCTCTTACTCAAACTGAATATCTAATTTATTTATTTTTTTAATTTTATTTTATTTTGCTGGGACTGCTTTATTAGTCTTGCAGCCTCGTGCTGCATAGGCAGGACTGTACATGGAGTAAGGAAAACACAAGATGTCATTTATCAGCATTAGAACTTTTAAACATTGACAGTAATTGCAGTGTACTTGGAAAGAGTTTCCTTGCTTGTTAATTTTAACCACTTGTTTGTACTGATAGACAGCTTAATTCTTTATGGGGGTATGTGTGAGGATATTGCTAGCAGGAAGAAGCAATGTGTTCAGTATTAATCAAAATCCAGAGTGTTTTCAAATATCATGTTTTTGATTATGAAGTTATCTTTCAAATATACATGTTCTTCTTATTTACATCAGCGCAAACTTACTGAAGTCCATGGATGTGTTTCCAGCTAGTTGGTACTGCAGTGAGAGCTGCATTTCCAATCTAAATAGATAAATCTATGGCTGCTAATATCGAATCATATCTCATTATATTTACAGGGATAATAGGACATGGATGGATGCTTAGTGCAGCCTAAGAAGTGCATTATATTTCAGCATGCTTGTTGGTGGTTAAAATGTTAATGAACAGCATTATAAAGGGAATTTTGCACTACTCAGGAAATCTACTTGACATGAAGAAAAAAGTTAATTTCAGCCCTGCCTCATTAATCAGATCTGCCTACAGCTAAGAAAGTGTCACCTAAGTATATTTTGCTTTCTGCTGTGTTGCTGATGAAGATACTGACATAGAAAGCAGAAGCAATTGGATTTGTGCTAGTAGTCAATGGTGAAAGTAAAAAGCAGTGAATTGGAATGTGCTTTATGACTGACCTTTGTGAAGAATGCCTTAGGCACCTCCATGTGGTGGCTGTCTTTATTAATGGTGACTATAGATTCAAGTTTGTTTAAGCATTCATACACATGAATTGTTTTGCATGTGTCTTATATGCCATAGATCATACACACAATCTTTGCATGATGGCAAAGAGCAATAGCCTTCAGGTTTAGAGAATTATCCAAGGGGACCTTCAGCCTGTGTGTATTCATCATTGCTGTTACATTTCCTGGAGGTGCAAAATAAAAGAAATTTCCTATTGTGCTTTTCCAAGACTAGGCAATGAACTGAGATTAAGACTTGCCACATCAGAGCTATGCTTTGGCCGTTTCTTTGTGTTATGGGGTTGTCCTATTACTCAATTAGGAAAAGCTCTTTTAGGAACTGGCTTGCCTGGGAGATGCTCCGCAGGCAACCTGTGATCCATATGGTTTGTACAATAGTCTATAACCTAATGCGGCTTGAGCAAAGCAGACCTGAAGGTTTTAGGTAACCAGTAAACCTAGAGTTTATGATAAAGCACACTGTGACATCAGGATGGGAAAGCACGTTCATGCCACTGCGTAAGTACTTCCCAAGTAAAGCAGAATAGGCTCATTATAGTCTTACATTTAGACTTAAAAGCCTTTTCCTTTGAACAGAAACACTTTTTTTATTTAGCTCATATTTACTCTTCACTAAAACCTCCAGGAGTCCCTGGACCCAGACTAACTGTTTTGAGACTGCTCCCAATAGTCCAAGACTGTCCTAGAAAAAAAGCATATATTTCTGTAATCTTTCAGTGAAGAAACTGAGTTTTTTCATGGAGAAACCTCATAAGGCCATTGGTTTTTATAATGACCCTGCTGTCTGCTAGCCAAAGTGCAGTAGTACCTTATAAGCATGTCAAACTCTCTAAGTGACAAAGGTGCAGTAGCAAATTCAAGGAAATTTGTACACCAAAGAAATTTAGCATGTGGGTGAGGTGAGTACTTTTGACTAAAATTAGAAAAGAAGAGAACAGCTGCAGTCTTTGTACTTACCATTTTACATAAGGATGACTGATGATGATTAAATGCCAATCAGGATAGGGAGTGCTTGTCTGCTATTCAGTTAAAAAAGGAAATTAAGGGCCACTTAATTATGTGATCATAAATTTTTGCTAGACACTTATGTCTAAACATTTGAGGCTGAAGCTTCATGTCCAAGTTCACTGGGGAATATGGGTGTGAAGGAGATCTCAGTACCTAGAAAACCTGTGATGTGCCTGGTGTCCTGCAGGAAGCCTGTGCTTAATTCCACTTCCTTTGGAAGCCAGTGGAATAGTTATACCATAAAATTCCTTCTGTATTCTTAAAGTTCTTGACAAGAGTAGCACTGTTGAGCTGACATTCATCACTGATAGCATTATTTCTGGAAAAATACATAAGTAGTAGTTTATAAATGGCAAGGCTTTCTCTTGCTTTTTACTAATAGGTTACATGTAACAAATAAAAATGAAATTTTGAGTAGCCGAGTGTATGTTTGGCCTTAGTAGGTCACACTATGAACACAAATTTAAAAGAATAACTCTTCTTACAAATAGGCATTTGAAGGGGGGGGAGGATTTGTATATATACAGAATCACATACACCCCAAAACATCTCATTTTGTAGGGGACTAAAAGCAAAACCCAAAAGAAAAGTCTGTCTTCCTTGAGAACCAAACTTTGTTGAAGGTGTTGAAGACTCTACTAATGTAGAGGTAGTCAGCCAAACCTCCATGGAATAAGAATCAGCTTTTCAACAAACATTAGAGGAAGAATGAAACGGAGGTTATTATGTACTGTTAAAAGCAATGCCTGGTGATTCAGATAAACAAAAATTAGAATGACCACTAATAACCAAGGGAGCAAATGTTATTTAAGCTTTGAAAAAGATGATAAATCAAGAGGAAATTGAAGAAAAAAAAAAAGAAGAAAGATGTGGTAACATCAGATCTGAGAAGTAGTTTAAACTGCTTATCATTAGGCTGTACAGAAATATCTAATACCTAATTTCTCTTTCTCACTGCCACATTTAAAGATTTAGAGGATTTTGCACAAGCCTTTTCTGAATCTTTAAATACATCTCCTTCAGTGGATGGTAAAGCGTTTGTGGCAGGGGAAAGTGTAAATCTTTTAAAATAAGTTTACCAAATTGGGGGCAGTGGTTGATGTACTGCAGGACAGGACTGTCTGACCAATTCCTCCTCCTGGCCCCCATTCAGAGGGACCTTGCCATGCTGGAGGGGTGGACCACTGGGAAACTCATGAAGTGCGACAAAAACAAATGCTAAGTCTTGCATGTGGAATGGAAGAACCCCCTAAAACAGTACTGGCTGGTGACTGATTAGTGAGGTCAGTGAATCAGACTGATTAACCTGGTGGGCAGCAGGTTGAACAGGAGTCAGCAGTGTCTTTGCAGTGGGCTAATTGCATACTGGGTTGCATTACAAGTGCCATAACTGGTAGGCAATGAGAAGTGATCCTTCCCTTTGGCTTGGCACCCATGAGGCCCCGTCTGAAATTCTGCACCTAGTGCTGGGACCCTCAGTGCTAGAGACAGACCGACAACCTGGAAAGAGTCCAGCAGACAGCAGCTGAGATGGGTGAGGGGCAAGCACATGTGATGTGTTGAGGGGAGCGGAAGTGAGGAACGTGTGATATGATGAAGAGACGATGTGACAAGCACATGGTGTATGAGGAGAGACTAAAGGAGCTGGGTTTTTTAGCCTGGAGAAAAGGCGGCTAGTGAGGGATTTAAGTGCTTTAGCTGCCTAAGAGGATTGGTTATGGAGAAGATGGAGCCAGACTTTTTTTTAGAAGTGCACAGCAAAGTTTCATGACTGTAATGGTCATAAGCTTCAGCAAAGGAAATTCCAGTTGGACATAGGAAAAAATCTGTCATGACAAGAGCTGCTTAGCCCTAGCAGGGCCCAGAGAGGTGGAACCTCCGTCTTTGGAGGTTTTCAAAACTTATCTGGACAAGGCTGTGGGCAACATGGTCTTGCTCTGAAGTTATCCCTGCTTTGAGAGACGTGTTATACTTGAAGATTTTCAGAGGTCTTTTCCAACATAAATTTTTCTGTGACTCTAAGAAAGATATGTCAGTGACTCATTGGACTGCATGTTGAAAAGTGGTTTTATGTTTAGAGACTGCTGGTCTCTAAACCAGGGTTTGTTTGATCTCTTTTTCTCTCAGCAGATAAACAACTACATTTACAGTAAATATCATCATTTAAATTATTAGTTGCATCATATACCTGAATGTGATACATGGCATTAAATCTA
This sequence comes from Apteryx rowi, assembly GCF_003343035.1. Classification (NCBI taxonomy): domain Eukaryota; kingdom Metazoa; phylum Chordata; class Aves; order Apterygiformes; family Apterygidae; genus Apteryx; species Apteryx rowi. The sequence goes on along the minus strand of NW_020447196.1, from coordinate 6,834,528 downwards.
ATTAGTATAATTTTACCAGGTAGTTTTAAGAGAGAATGGCAAAAGAGATGTTTTTGAAACCTTTTATAGATATTTCACATTGCTTTCCTTCCTGGTGTAGGTTGTAAACAGGAACAGGTACTGAAAGCAAAATAAGCATTGCACATATTTTTCAGTCCATCAGATGATTCAGACTAATGAACTATTAAAGCTCACTTGTGGTTGTTAAAGTTTTATTATTATTATTATCATTCTGCTTTTTGAAATCTCCCCATGGGCTTGTATCTAGGGTTGCTTTTTCTCTTCCCTATGACTTTGTAAACTGCCTTGAAATTTCTCTCTACTGATTGCTTACTTTTGATAGCTTTAGGCATCCTCAGTTTTTCCCCATTTTTTCACTTCTGTCAGCCTTATTTTATTCATCCACTTTCAAGGAACTAGCAATGTCAATCTTTCCTTAGATAATTCCTTATTTTCCTTCTCTATAGGTGGAATTTCTCTTGTAATGCAATTTGTAAGATTGCTTATGTAGTCTGCTGTTTCCTCCAAGGCTCGCTTGGAAAACTAACACATTCAAGCTTTCTAAATGAAGTAAAGGTTTTTATTTCAGCCTGCTTTCTATGCATTTTGTTATATGTTGCAATAAATAAAAAATACATGATAGGATTTTAATCCAAATACGTATTCTACAAACATGAATGTACTTGGAAACTTTATCTCTGTAAGACAGATATAAATTTAGGATTGATTTTAGTCAGTTTGCTTTCATAGTTTTGCTTCCAATGAGAAGAAGCTCCACCTACCTTCCTTTTAGGTTAAGGAGTATAAGGTTTTCATTTCTTTTTCATCATTTTTTGCTTATATGATTCTGTATGGATGTTCACATGTTAAACCAGCCTCCACCTCTTAGTAGAACGAAAGAGTCAAGTGAAGGCTGGTCGCATAACAGTAGTGCCTGCACCATGGTGAAGAAACACCGGCTCATAGATTTTTGCAGCCTTGGCTTCTGGGAAGCTCCTCAGTGTTTTGTGTGGATGTAAACTGGAACACCCAAGTTTACCTGAGTGGTAAAGAGAGTACAAGACGACTAGCATCCTGTTTTCCCAACGTGTACTGTCATCTGGCTCCAGTGCCTGGGGCTACTTCCTAAGACTGGCAGACATGATCAAAACATTATACGAGTTAGATGTTGACAAAACCATCTCAGCCCCTTACTCAAGCAAAGAGCTTTCTTTTTTCCCTTCTTCTTCCCCTAGAAATAAATAAAGCAAGGCATATACATAAGGAAAGAAGCCAGTTGAAATATTTTTAATATATTTTGTTGCTCTTTGCTTACTAATACTTTCATGTTACCTTTACTCTTCTGCTCTAGAGGAGCTTCTATGTGTGCACACGATAATTTGTAGCATTATTTCATACATCTCTTAAAATTTATGCACAAAGTGAAGCACAGCCAGTCATTTGCCACAATAAAAAAGATGTCTGTAAAAATGCTATGTTGCAGTTTTCTATGTTTGTAACAAAAGTTGTTCAGTGGGATTTTTAAGGAACATTTGTGAAGCAAGTGAATTGTGAAGCAAGAAATTATTTTTTTTGAATGATGCCAATATTAGCATGCCTAAGCATGTGCTACGATATAACTCTAGGCAGCCATAGTAATGTTTGTTTCAGGCTCAGCTGCTACTTTTTTGGTTTTGCATTGACAATTTTTAAACGTGGAAGCAATAAACTACGTTGTTCCTACAGCTACATTAAGTTGGTGCAGTGCCCAATGGGTATCAAAATGTAGAAGTACACAATAAGAGAGCAGTCTTCCTTTTTTCTGTCGCAGCTTACGTTTCTCGTTAGTATTCTGCTGCCCTCTCCGTGAATGATTCCAGCCCCACGTCCAAACACCCGTCATTCTCTTTAGTTAATTGTGAGTAAGTTGGCAGGTAAATTTCACTTATGTAACTTGTAGAGTGAGAAAGGAGAGGAGTTTATCCATCGATAAATSAGTGCCAGACACAAATGGCCCACTATAGTCATACTGTCTAATGTTAGATAAAATCTGGTAAATTCTGGTTAAATCTTACTTTTTTCAGTCAGTATGCAGAGCTTACGCTTCTGTTTGCAGGAGCAAGCAATTCTGTTGATTTTGTGCAACAATCAAATTATATTTGTTTTATATATTCAAAACACAAGGATGATCTTTCTCTTGGTTTCTCTGATGTGCATGCATATTTTAGGCACAAATTCTGCAAGAAAGGAAGAATAGTACAATTGCAAGAGAAGCTTCTTTCCTTATTGCTTAAAAAAAATAAATAATCAAAGTTCAAGGCTTGTGACCAGAATCAAGCTTAATTTACATTGTTGTGATATCTACAAAATAAATATTTAATAAGTAAAGCCAAGTCAAGCATTTCCAAATATATCTTTGGGCTTTTTATTTCCCCTGAGAAAAGAGGAAAGTGGTTGGCAGGTGTTCTCAAAAGGAAAATTGAGCAGTTTCTTGTTTCAGGACCAATAGGACCCTAAAGGTCTTGACCCAAATGGTTGCAAAGAGATCTTGTGGGAGCAAGAAGATAGATTGTTTCCTCTTTTTCCCATGCTGTTAAGTGGGAGTTTTCCTTGACAACTAGGAAAGGACAGTAACAGAAATGAAAATGGTGTGGTTAACTTTGCTTTTCCTTCCCCTCCCGCCTCGTAATATTCTAGTTGCTGGAATGAACAAAGTACCTGTGACTTTCAGCCTGCATTGCAAAAAGGAGATGTTCTGAAGATTTGAAACCTTTTTTTTTTTTTTAACCAAAAGAAACCCCAGCTTTTTCCTTTTAAATTTCATGTTTTATTCCAGCATAATGATGAGGGTGGAGGCTAGTTTATAACATTTGAATGCATAGGATTGGTGTTAATAAAAAAAAGATCATAACTGCATTGTGGTGAGTGGTACCACTGATTTGGGAGGTCGTTCCCTGCTTACCTCATGAATGGCCAAAAACAAGTATCAGTTTCTTTAGAGTAAGCTTTGCAGAAATTTACAGAGAAATCCCTTCTAAAAGATGCACCTTTTGTATACTAAACGTTGGCTACTCCTGTCCTGTAGGTTTTTCATTTGAGAAATAGGCAATTTATACGTCAATGTAAAAGGATGCATTTCTGTAAGGCAATAGTATTTGCCTAGTTAACAGTAGGCTTTTTTGCATGAAGGGGAGGATGGGGGGAGAGAAGCGATCGTATAACCCTTCAGAGTTCTGCTATCTTGGAAAATGCAGAAATAAAAACAGCCAAATAGTGTTCCTGAAACACTTCACTTGAAGTTCTGAAGAAATGTTTTATTTAATTGTATTCAGTTTTAGTTAGGTTTCTAGCCTGTGCAAGTGAAATACTTCAAGGCAGGCTGTGGAAGGAGATGTGTTCGAAACACGGGGAAATTGGAACAACACAGAGCATACCTATTATTTTTTGGCAGGATGCACCTCCACTTCCTTTTGTTTCTTCCTGGATGGTAATAAATGGAGGAGAAAAAAAACCTTAAAGAGTGACAAAACTGCATGGGAATTAGGATTAATATAGTTGATTTACATAACGTTAGCTTTTTAAGGCAAATGTAGGCTGTGCATTCCTCTGCTAGAAAGCAGCCAAAAATAGAAGCCTTTCTATAGTACCTTTCTTTCCAAGTTAATTGTKCAGCTACTCTGAAATGACTTGCGTACTCCAGTATTTAGTATGTCAAGGTATATTTACATCTGAAATCTCTAGTTGCATCTTTACAATTAAAAAGTCCCCAAATTTCTTTATAAGTAATKTGTATGACTCATTTTGGACTATACTGCTGTCTAAGCTTATTCATGAATGTGCTACAAACACTCTGTAGAAAATTTTGGTTATTCATATGTGTTAAAATATGTTCTTGGCAATTTTCATATCTGTAGCTGACAAGCTAGGCAATGGTCCATGATTTCTCAGGACTAATGTCCACGTTCCTATCTAGATGCTTTTATTAATTTTCTTGCACTCTGTCAAGCTGATTTTCTGTATCTTTTAATGATCTTGGTCAACAGAGTCTTGAGGAAATTAAACTTCTGAAGAAGGTATTTAATTTCAAGTTTATCTAATGTTATCCATAACTGGAAGAACTGAGTAACTGAAAGATGATCTTTGAATGTGGCTTGTCCTAATGGCTTTTGAGAGTGTTGTGTTTTTTTTTTTTTTTTTAATGTTGCTTGTCATGCAGAGAAGTGAGCTTAAAGTGGTTGGTTCTACAGAAAGCCTGGGCCAACATTTTTAATGTGTGCTTTTATATTAGTGTACAGCCAACTCAAAATGCGAATTGTGGTTTAGATTACAAAAGAGGGAGGTCTTTAAATGAAGTGTGATAGGCATCATCTCAATCTGAGATCATGGAAAGACTGTGAGCAAAAGTGACTAAAAAAGCATTGAGACGTTCAGCTTTTGGTCACTATTTGACATGTTTTAGTGTTTCCAGTTTAATAAAATTCTGTGGTATGCGGTGTCACTTTGGATGTATCTTGACTCCTTCATTCCTTCTTATTATTTGTCAGAATATATACTTTTTGTGTTTCTGTAACATCTTTCATATAAGCACTTAAGTGGCTCAGACAGATAAAATAGAAGCATCATGGAAGACTTGAATATTTCCACAGATTTCTTAGTGCCCCCAATCTGTGTTCCCCTAAAAATTTCTTACGGTATCCAAATAATCTCTCCCATTCCAACCCCCAGCCCCCACATGTGGGGGTTTTTTTGTTTTGTTTTGGTTTCTTTTAAACAAAACTGGCTGATCTCTAATAGTATTCCAACCATATTATTCTTATCCATGCAAGAAAATGTAGGGGGACTGCTCTCAGAAGAATAACCTCTTTGCTTTGTGATGATGTCTCCACATTACTTTTAAGAACATGGTTTATTATTCTCGGGGTACAAGCTTGCTCATTAGTTAGTAGCAGCATTACCAAGTGCAGCAAAAGGGATTTCTCAATAAATTCTGAAAGAACACTGAAAGTCTTGGCAGCAGTAGTCAAGAGTGACCATATTTTTCATTTTATATCAGTATGTTATGCAGGGAACTTTCCCATATTACTAATGCGTTATTGTCATTTGAGTAGGCTTCTACTRTTCCAGAGATTGGTAGTGTTACAGTTGGAGGGGGAGTTCTATATTTTTGAGACATCCATATACTAACTAATCCTATTTAAGTGTAAGTTTTTGTCTGGTGTTCAGGTCTAAATATTCAGTAGCTCTGAGTCTGCAATGGGCTGTGATTGGTGTAACTTCCTTTTCTATCAGCTGCTCATTATTTCAAATAAAGGTTTAGATTCTTGATTCATTCCACCCACCATTAAACCCACCAGGCTGAACTGGGCTGATGTTCATATCTTAGGTTGGATAAGTTTTCTTTTGGAGGAGCCTATCTGTTATTAACAATGGGAGTCTAAGGATGAAACTCTTGAGTGTGAAAGGGGCCTGGTTCAGCCACACTAACCATCCGTGTTGGGTAGAATTGGGGGAAACAAAATTCCAGCATATTGTTCTTCACGACAAATTTTCAAGACCTTTTGATTCAATGTTACAGGATTTTATTTTTTTTCTTATTGCCCTAGGGAACTATACCAGCTTCTCAAGCCACTTACTGTTTCTTCAAATTATATTTTACATGTATGAATTGTATGGGGAAAAATATAAAGAAAATCTACTAGGATTCAGTAGATAGAGTCGTGCTGATYCAGTATCAGATTCTTTGTGTCTTTTAATACATGCACCTGAAGGAGGAATTATGTTTTCTGTTTGGTTTGTGGCAGTGTTCAATAATCTTGTAGTTTTCAAAAAGTTGGTGTGTACTACCACATTTAATCTCAAAGTCATTGGGTTGCCTTATCATAGCATCATAATAACCTCTAGTTTCTGAGCACTGTAAGAGCCCTTCATCCTGAGATTTCATTTTTCAAAGTTGTTGCTCCTTTTTCCTTTTGCTGTACCTTTTTCTGAGCTTTGATGCCTGGTTCCAGCCTTCAGTCAACACAGTGTTACAGTCTGGAGTTAATTTGTCTTGTCTGCTGGGGAAAACCAGCAGAGAGAGTTTTCCATCGCGTACGACACTGAATGGGTTGTTTTGTCAAGTGCATTTAGTGCAAAAGAATCAAAGAAGCCTCGAAGTCAGCTAGAAGTTATGCCTTAATACAAAATATTATAGGCTACAAAAGATGTTAATAGAAAATACTCATTGGTATCATGGCAAAGTTAGAAAGGATACAATACTTCAATCTTCAGGACAGTGAAGAGCAGGAAAGTAGATCAGATGTTTTTGCTAGTGATTGGAAAGCAGAGTAGAGCAGATGTGATCTTAGAATGAGCTGCCGAGTGAAACGTTTTTGAAAGGGCAAAGTGCTCTTTCTGCTAGTGGGCAAACTGAAAGGAAGCTCATCAAGTTGCAGGTGGCCCCCTTTTATAGGGATAAGAGGTTGAAGGTATAAGGTTGTTTGAACAGAAAAATTTCCACACGTTCTTTAAATATAGATTATATTGGCTTTCTTATTTTGTACTAAGAGGATGATAAAACTGTCCCTCTGGGACCAACATTCTAGATCTAGCAGGAGTGATTTGTTTTTGCCCGTGTAGCTCTTTTTCTGTTTTTTCTTGTTATCCCTATTCTCATCAAAATGGAAAAAGAAAAAACATATTATTTACCAAATTTAATTTGAGGTTGTTTACTGTGCTGCTTACACAGCACAGTATTGCCTTGTTTGTTCTTCCAGTGTAGATTCCAGTGTAGATTACTGTCTTTGTCTTTGATGTAAAGAGAAACTTAAGTAAATAAAGTAGTTCTGATGTAAAAAGGTTTTGATGTAAAAGGCCTAACCATGCTGTATGCTATGACAGGAAGGAGCCATTGTACCCTGTTTCCTTTGCATTGCTTTACACTGGGTGGAAATATTCCTTATACCACAGAGTAAATCACAGGCAGAATAGTACTGCGGCACCTTTTCTTTAGCTCTTGTCTCTTGTGCATTTAACCCAAAAGTTCATCTGAAGTGTTTTTTTGAAAGCTTACCTATCAGCACAATGCTAATGGATATCTTCAAGGTTAAAACAAGGAGGAAGTCTTCTGTTTTAAAATTTAATATTCATCAAAGTGAAGAACTAATGACACCAAAGACATATATAATGCAGAGAGAAATTGGAGAAGCTTCCTTGCACGTGTCCATTAATGCACTACTTTATGACTGTGGAAGAAATTTGTCACAGAAACATTACTACAGAGGCAAAAATCTTTACCCTGCTTTTATTCTTGTTTCAAAGACAATGGCTCCTAATCTCAAGAAATGATCATCCCTGCTGGTTTTTATATAGTGGGTCAACATCTGTAGAACACAGTAATAACCTTTGTAATGATTACAAATATTGCAGAATGAGTACTGCAAGATATTTTTAAATGTCTRTTCAGACTTGCCCAATGAATTTMTTTGACTGTTTTTAAAATCCATTTGCATTTGATTTATATAGACTTTTGAACAAGTGAGTACACAGGCTGAGAATGTTTGCGGAAACAGCAAATTTTAGGTAAACATTGAGAATGTATGTGGGATATGAATGTTAAGTGGTAGGGAGCAGAGGGGAAAATCAAATATCCTCAGCAGAAACAAGATTATAATTGAATTAGATATAGAACTATAATATGAATAAATGCTTAATCAAAATAGCTCACACGTGTAATTTCAGATATCAAATGAATAAAAAGGACTCTGTAGGTAACGCTGGCCAAAAGACCACAAATTGTCTACAGAAGTAAGCTAGAATAAGAGAAAATAAATTAGAGAAGACTGATCTAATTCTGCAAGTGTGGTGAAATTCATTACCTAAACTTTCTTTAAAACTCRTTCATCCAGGTGTACACTTGATAAGACATGTGGAAACATTAAGAAAAATTGTATGTAGCGTTGTTTGCATTCAAAAATAAACTTTGGGGTAAGTGTTCAAGGTTAATTTTCTACTCACATTCACTCATGATTTATTTTGTGTTTGTTTTTTTGCATGTTGCAATAAATTCATTCCTTCTAGAGTTCAAAAAAAAAAAAAGAGAGAGAGAGAGATTTAAAAAATCTTTAATTACCTGATGTTCATCAGCTATCTCTGTAGCAAGTAATATAACTGGAATGATTGCTTTGAGTTGTCTTCAGTTAGAAGTTGGTCTGTCCCAGGGTGTTCAATTATGCTTTCAATTTGGACGTGAAACCAAATTTTACAGGCTCTTGGCCTTGGATACCTGTATGTGTCACCCTGTCAGAAAATAAAAGCCATACAATCATCAAAAATATAGAAGAAGCTCATATTACTTAAATTAGCTAAACACTTTCTTGTTAGCTGTATAATTTTTCCCATGAATTTTATAAACACAGAAAAGTTTTAAGAACTTTTGAATAAGTTTCTTATTTGGGTAACCACAATGAAAATGATTTTTCTACAATACCTGCATTACTATAAAACTAGAATCCAGTTAGTGAATCTAACTAAAAGACAATGTCTTCTTTTTCATTTAACTCTGCTATTGATATGTAATTGCAGTGTTAACTGTTTTTGTTAAAATAAAAAAGTCTTCATTTAGCCCCAGGTGAAGCTAAGCAGTCAGTTTATTGCTTTTCTTTGTAACAATAAGTGGTATTTTAATTAATATTCTGTGAACATTCTTTATGAAATTTGTCTAATATTTAGAGTTGCTGCAGAGTTAGTTGAGCATCATCTAAATAATAAATGTATTTATATGAAAGCACAGAAAAACTAATTTTGTCCAAACTCATAGGGCCTAAACTCTTGCTGCAAGGAACATCTAAAGAGAAAGTTAACCTACATGTTTCTTAATCTTACACAGTCTCCTAAATTTCCAGAACTGTAACCTTCTTCAAGAAATGGATTTAGACATGAATTTATTACAGATGTTTTTGAATCTGTAAAGACAAAGAGGACATCAAATAAAAATGGGGGAACAACTAAATATGATAGCACCTAATGGTTAAATTGCACACAAAAAATGTAGTGGAGGCATTTGTTGCCATTTCATAAATGAGTTAACTGAGGCATGACGTGAATGATGCGCTCAAAGATGTGTAGTAAGGGAGCAGAGAAGAGAACGAAAGAAACATTTCAGTGTCTTTTTAAGACTTGTTATGATATTGCCTTTTATCTTACAAGCTAGAATTGAAAGCAAGGCATTTCTGCAACCCTACTTTTTATGTACAAAATCTGTAGTATCAGTTTGTCTATATATGTGTGCGTGTATTTTTTATATATATATATATATATATATACACACTTATATAAGATGACAGATTCCATTGTAGTACATTTAGTTTATAACATTTCACATTCTCATTACTATCACTGTCAAAATAATAGGTTCACATTTCTGTTATGTTCTCATTACAACCTTCAATGAGGTACCAGAATTTTAAAGCCTCATATATTCAAAGAATTAGAAGAGTATACTATATTGCTTTGACCTTTTCAATATTCTATAAACCGATTGCTGAGAATTTTACTTTACTTCCTTGTTTACTGCTCTTTTCTTCTTTTCTTTTCCTCTTCATTAATTTTGTGGGAAGGGTTGAAACGGTTGGCCATTTCAGTGTTTTGTATTTCGATGGGTTGAAAGATGTATCAAACTTGCATGGTACTGCATACTTAACAACGCAGTTATAGAACTTCCTTTTATTAAGCAATATAATGTATGTACTTTTTGCAGTTACGTGAAACTGAAGTAATATCTAGGTGTTCATAAAATGGCATTTTGTTTCAAAAAAATCTTTCCACCAATGATGAAATGAAGCAGATCTGTACTATGCATTTTTCAGAAGGTCTAGCTTTCTGAATTTGTTGGCATTTGTAGACATTTCTGACACTTAAACTGGAAGTTCCTAGGCACCAAACCTCTTCTATATGCCTGTGTATATTGCTGTCTAGATAACACTTCTATTTAGTAGTTCTTGTAATGTTTCTTTTTTTTATGTTGTAATGAGAAGGAATAGAGAACCATCTTCAGTATATGTCTCTTACTTGGCAAGGCAGTACTGAGATTGGAAAGGTGATATTTTCACTTCCCATAATCTGTAAGCATTAGTGACTTGGACACATTTCTGTAAATGCTAAAGTTTTGTTACCCTTAAATCTGTTTTTAAAAAAAAGAAAAAAATATATATATATAGTGGTTAATCTGCTTTTTTGTTCAAGTGCTGTGCGCCCTAACTGCTACTTGGTGTGTGAAACCTCAGTCCAAACTGGTTTTCTTATTTTTCAGTGCTAAAAGGAGGAGTGGGGAAGGGTATGGAGGAAAAAGACACTTTCAGAAAAGAAAAAAAAAATTCTTTTTTTTAATGTGTGAATAGTCTTAGAAGGGAGCAGGGAATGTTTCAGTCCCAGTTTGCATGAATGATGAGGAACTAAGCACACTTCCCTGAATCGCTGCTCTCTGTGACCTTATGTGGTGGCAAAGTCTTTATTACAAATGTAATATAACTAGTGTAAAGGAATGACACTTCGATATCATTATTGTTGTGTTTGCTGCCCCCAGATAAACCTCATTTTATTTGTGATTTATGCCCAGGTTCTAATGCCAGTATAGTGGTGAGAAAGCACGAGAGTGTCATTCAATTCAAAGGCATTAGTTTCAAGTAATAAACATAATAATTAGAGATATTGAGAATTTGGCCTACATTTTGGATTCTTTCTTATGGATATTTWATATTTAAATTATGGCATAGAATCAGTAATTTTAAATTGTATTACTGTGCAATTGCTATAAGGGTCATGCCAAATGCTATTTCTGAGGTACATTTGGCCCAGCAGCAAGGGGCAGTGTGTGTGGGGGGGGTACTGAGTTTAAAAAATATATATATAATAAAAAAAGAAGGTAAGGTCGACATGGCAACAACTTAGTTGCCTTCTTCCCTAACACCTGAGGGTAGTCCCAGGTTTGCTGAAATTAATGAATTAATGGCATAGATGACTACTGTGTTTAGTTCCTAGGAGAAAGGATACTGGTAAACAAGTATGCTGTTAAGACTAGTTGTTATCAAGAGTTCATTTGTTATTGTCTTTGCTGTACTAAAAGTTCTGCATTTTAAACATGATTTTTAAATGGATTCTACATGATTCTTAACAATCTTAAAAAGAGAAAGAATCTTAAAAAGAGAAATTCATTTGGGTTGTTGTTAAAAAGAATAAGCCCATATAATGGAATATTATTTTCCAGCTATAGAGTAGGGTAGGGAAAAATGAAAGCACTCGGGATAACAGGTTTGCTTGTTACAACCGTTTCTTGCCTCAGCTGTGGTCCGTGAGGTACAGCCCTGCTCCCGCTGCCTGCACCTGGGTTGCTCCTAGAGCTGCCGTCCGAGTAACCGCGCTGCCGAGCGCCTCGTGGTCTCTGCCCCCCTCCCGGTGGCCGAGCTTCCCGGCTTTTTCAGACGTCCTTTAGGCAAMCTCAGGGCAGCGCTTGCAGGCTCTGTGTAAAGACAGTGAATAGGATATTTAGAACGGGCGGTGGTGCTGGGATCCATCAAGATGAGAGATGCTGAAATCCCTGCCAGTGCCAATGGTGAAAATTGCGCTTGAGCTATTGAAAGCCGTCCATCCTCTGGAGCCAAACTCTGGCAGTGCCTTTTGATAGAACTTTGATACATTTACTTCCAGGCATGACGTGGGATACACACATGTATATACTGCAAAAAGTTAAAYGGATTCTGTATTTTAATACCAATTTTAAAAGACTATAATTTCATGCATCTTCTTTGTGATTTTTTTGAGGGCTTAATTGCTATGTCATAGTAATGCTTATCAGAAGGCACTGAAAAGCTTTAATTACTTTGTACTTTGGTTAGTTATGAATGCATGCAAAATTTAACTATTTCCCCAGAAGCAAATAAAGTCCACATTTATTATGTTACATAAAAGTTACGGAATGATTTAGAATAATTAAGCTAAGGGCTGCCTTACTTGGGATTTCACTCATCTAAATGATGCATAAAATTAATCTCAGAAAATTATTTCTTATTAAACAACCTCATGAAAGAAGCATTAGGGTCTTCTCAGTCAGAAAGTTCACTATAGGAAAATGCATTTTGTGGCAGTAAACCACAGGTATGTGATGTAAAGCAACAGACTTGCAGTGTCCTCTTAATTCCTCAAATAAAGCTAATCAAATAAATCCAATAGTGAAAAGAAACAGAAGTTAAGAAGTGTAGAGAAGACAGAATTCGAAAGCAATAGACCTGAAAGGCCAGGGGGGGGGGGGGAATAGTAGATAGAGAATTGGAACAGAAAGTCAAGGAAATGGAGAGATGCAGGTGATGAGAAGAAAGGATGTGAGGAAAAATCAAAAAGAACCAACAGGTTTTAAAAGCTAACTTTCATGTATTTGCAGTCAAGGTTTACTATTGCAACAATATTTAATATCCATTACCTATTAAAAGCAATTTTTAAAAAGTTCCTTCTGAACTGTGTTAGTGTTGTAACATTGACTGCAGAAGATGAAATGCTGCCTGCTTCTCTCAGGAGAATTGGTTTATTATCAACAGTGAGAACTGCTTATGTGAGTGAAGTGAGGTTAGAGGAATTATATCACGTAACAAAGCTATGTTAGAAATTTCACAGTTTAAAAGTTAAAACACAGCCACAGTCTAAATGCCATGATCAGTTTTTATCTATAAAAACATGGAAAAAGCTGTGTGAAGAACACATAAAATGAATGGGATCGAGGTAAGTTCAGGGATGAATGAATGACAAGTAAGTTTAGGCAGGTTTGTATCTAGGTGATTCTGTGTATATTTGATTTTTTAGGTATTCAAAAAAAGAAAATGGAAGACAGTTTTTTGATGATACCTCATTACAGGTGGCAGTGATAGGCATATTGAAAGGTGTTTAAGTTGTTAATAATTTATAGAGCCCTAGAAGTATGGTGGTGCCGAGGGATGGATGGGTGTTTTGTTTACAGGGAGTGGGTTTGTATTCCAAGTTTTCCTAAAGACAGGTTTAGGGAAGGGATGCTGGAACAACTTTCTAACAAAACTACAGTTTTCGGGGGAAGTGAATGCTTACTATGGGGAAAAAAACTTTTTTTTTTCCTGTGAAGCATGAATGCTTGGTTATTTAATATTTAAACTTTTTAACTGGGAAGATGTTTCAAGGCCATTGTGCTTCAGACAGCTGACAATCCTTCTCTGTGATTCAGCCATCTGATGTGAAAAGCCTACAAAGTACATTTCCCATGAAGTATTGTGGCCATGGATGGGTTTTGCTGAACAAGGAAGTCTAAAATACAGCTCAGGACTATGAAGAGTTAGGTAGTCTATGCAAAAAAAAAAAAAAAAAGCAAGGGAGACATGAAGAAGGAAAACTGCAGCTCTCATGAGCACTGGTCAACACTATTTGTTATTTAAGAAAAATAAAACAGTTTCTAATCTAAATTGGATACTTCTCCTTTAATTATTAAATAGAATGAGTCTTGTAATCCATGAAACAGCTTCCTATAAACCAGAAATGTGCATAGATACAAAACTTCCATTTTGCACATACCTTGGCATTAGAATGACTAGGAAAGTCAATCAAGTTATAATTGGCTCTAATTGACTTGGCATTCYCACAAGCTGCTTCATTCTTTACCTGAAACTGGAGTGCAAATTTTATTCTTGCCTTTGAAAACGCTAGAGAGAGAATTTGCTACTAGTCCTGACAGAAGAAAGATTGCCTCTCAGTGTAAAAAAATAGGAGTTAGTTTCTTGGAGGAAATCTTCAGTGACACTAACACGATATGCTCTTATTTCATCTGCATGCCAGTGCTGTATGAAAAGCAAGCAAATGTTAGTATACTTAGCCGTTCTGATTTTATCTAAGCTGCATTACTGTTTACAAATGGGCAATATTAAATGCTAACATTAGTTTGTTAATGAAAGATCCATAAAGAAACTGTACAGTTCTCAATTGTAACAGCAAAGGATTAACAGTAAGGAAACCTCTGCTTTCTCAGCTGGGTGTTAGTAATTAATATCTTGCTGTCTCATTACATTTTTTCCTTCTCATTTGAATGCAGATTTCTGAAGGCCAAGTCCACTTTGCCAGCATGCACTGTGTTCCAGCAGAACAGAACATCTGGCTGCACACCAATTAATGTAATATAGGAAAGCAGGCCTTTCTAGGGAGATCTGCTGGTTTATTATGAACAACAGAAACTCTGTGAGACACAAGCTTTAAATAGATGTTAGTATATCATTATCTTGGAAATACAAAGGGATCAGTGCTGCTCTCTTTGAAATTTCTGTGAACCTCGGTGGGACAATGGCTTATTCCAGCCTTTTTTCAAAATAATAGTAATTTGAACTTGCATTTTCTTCGAAACTTGAAAACRAAATAAAGTTGTATTTTGATATGAGTAATTAGGCTGTATCTACAACTAAATGAAAATGCTTAAGAACACACAGCAGAGATAATATTATAGTTAAGTGTGAGAAGACTTCTCAGTATGGGTCAGATTTAACCCCAAGCCAACTTGAAGAACAAGTGGGATACACTTGAGGAAAGGGGATATAAAATTCACATAAGTACTGAAGTTCTTTATAATCTTACTGTGGTTGCTCTGCTTTGGTTGTTTGTGGCTGTTGTTGTACTGTGGCTCTTCTGCTTTGCTGCTTCCAGTCCTCAAGGCAGGCAGAGTCTTGGAGCCACCTCTGCTCCTGTAGCTCTCTTTCCTTGGACTGCACAGGAGTGGAGAGAGAGGCAAAGAAACTAGCCTCTTCTTTCCCTGAAACACCAAGGGCAAAACTGTTTATACTGTCATCAGCTCTACCAACTTTTCTGTTTAGTTTTTCCCCTAATATAGCTCTTTAGTGGAATAAATATAGTTGGAAGACAGACAGTTAATCTGTGGAAGTTATCCTTAGTTGCAAGGAATGTAGGTATGGGTCCTTTTGAATATCCCAATTTTTAGCTCTCAAGGTTTTCAGTGGGTTTGAGTGTTGCTGATCTCAATATTTGGAAGGGGTAATAATGCTGGGCAACCCTTCTTACCAGCAGAAATGTTTACRAAGAAAAAGCTACTTGGACAAGTAGCTTGGCCACTCAAAAATCCTGGAACCACTTGCTTCAATGATGCCAAGATGATCTAGTATGTTAGATGCTGTCCAGTCTGACTAGCCAGCCGTGGAAACCTTGAACTTGATCTTAAGGGCAAGGTTGTTCTGTGAGAAGCTTCATCCTCGTGCCGGAGGAGCTGATCTTGGCTGAAGCCTGACAAGCCTTCTGAGGGTAATGTGCACAGCACCAAAGTGCAGTGTACTAAAAGTTATTAAAGTTGCATTTTTTTTCAGAGAAATTGCCCGGTTCTGAAAATGCTGTTGTAAATATCACTTTACATAAGCACATTAATGATCAAATATTAGATTACCCTTTTGTGATATTTTCTCAGCTTTAATTTTTATTTAATTGAAACAATATTAGTAGTGCTGTAACATTTAGAAGAATGGCTGTTGTAAGGTCAGGTGCTATTTATCTGAAAGTACATATTTGTCCAGCAAGCTAATATTTTTAAGACATTGTAATATTAGCTGTRTTATATACATTTTCCCAGAGATTGCGCTGGGGTGGGGTTGTAAGGTTTTAAAAAATATTGCAAAGGATGACTACCAATACATTTTTTACAGTGGAACTTGCACTGCCATTATGCTYTCTGATATAATTTTGTTAGCTCTTTAGCTGGAAGACAAGTCTTGAATAATATTTCATATGAACTTAGTGATTTTTTCCATAAATATTTTGTATATCATTTTTCTTTTCCTCATTAAATTTGCAGTCCTTATGTAGTTATCTACTTTCCTTATGTTCTCCTCTTCTGACTGTGGACTAGACTGTACTTAAAAATATATATATAAAGTTTTAAAGTGCTCAGAGTTCATTTCAAAAACATTTAAAGCAGTCATTCTAGAAACTACCAGTCCTTGGTGAAATAGTATACAGTGCTGGCAAAGCATTTAATGCCAATCCCCCATATGTAAACATAYTGATTATGAGAAGAGATATATGTGAAATGCAGTTTTGAAGTGTTCACCTTCTACAAACTTGCTGCAGAGGACAGACTTCAAAAAGTGTCTTCTGTTTGACAATACATATAGGCTCCAGTTATATTTTACATTCTACAAGGTAGATAACAGTCCTTAGACATGTAAAATCTGCCAAGTTGGAAGAATTACTCAGTGGTCCTGTTGGATCTCTAGCTAGCTTTGTGAAGCTCTTTTCCAAGCCTCTAAGAGGTGTTTTTTTGTTTTGTTTTGTTTTTAATTAATGTGCTACATGGAAAACACTGTGAACAATTACTTTTTAATGAAATATTTTTCTACAAAATTATCATAGCAGGAAGAGAATTTATTAGTTTAGTCAGACTTTACCCTGACAGTAGAGGATTGTTCTTTCCAATTTATCATCTAGTATACCCCATTAATCTTGTCTTTTTTCTAATTGTTTTTTTCATTGAAATGTCAGATATTTCAAATCATGTTTATTTTTTGTTTCTCTTAAATCATTTTCTTCAGAGGATTATTCAAGAGTATATTAGATGATAACAAGAGGGAAGCTATTCCCTATGAATTAGTAAAGTAAGATTATACATAATTTGTGTAAATCTGAAAGATGTTCTCAGCCTTCATTCTATTGTTTGTATTAAGTGAACTGTGAACATCTAGCTTCCTTTTCTTCTAGTGCAGGAATACAGAGCTGCTTCTGGCATTATGGTGATTCAGAAATCCATACTGATATAAGCAACCTCTGAGATCCTTTTCTGAGCGCTCAATCTAAACTATTCTCATAAAAACAGCTTTTTCACTCTTTTTTCAAGCCTTCTCGATTAAAATTACCCAATGGAAATCCTGCAGCAAAGATCTCAGTGGGTTTCTTTTCCTTTCCCACATGTCCCCTAACCAGTGGAACAGCACCTGAATTACATCATGTTCTCGTCTAGTGAAGTGCCCACAGGGCACCTTTCGTCTGAGAACACCCTGAAGATAATCTTAGAGACTTCCACTTACACCTTATCTTTGGTTGTAATGCTACATAAAGCATCTGACTCACCTTGGCTACGTCACCACTGTGTTTATTAGAAGTTTTCCCGTCTCTGCTCAGCTGCTCCATAATCTCAGTCACTGCTCACATGAAGTCATTTCAATCTATCTTATTTTCTTCTTCCTCCCTAATGCCATTTTTTTTCTATAGTTTAGGTGATAGCAACTAGGGAATATATCAGATACAGTTGCTTTTAATATGTACACAGCAATATGTTGTCCATATAAAAAAATATATACACACACACACATATATATGTAATTTTAATATACTCTATGGGTATATAATGTATAAAAAAAAACATCAGTAGCTTGCATTACAATAGAAAAAGCCTGTTCCTTGTCAAAGTAACAGCCTTGTGAAACAATATCAATCCAGTTAAAACAGATAGTATTTATCAGACATTAAACAGTCCTTTCAAATTTCCATTTTGTCTCTTCAGTTTTTCAGGAAATCTTGTAGATATGACTTGGTTAGAGTTCCATTAGCTACAAGTTGTCTGCTTTTGGTCCCTCCTCCTTGTGGGATATTTTGCTCTGGGATTCCACTGGAGAATCTAGGATAAATGGAACTCTTAGAAGGACTGTCTTGCATATATTTTTCTTTAATTTAAATAATTTGGTTCAAAGAAGATTGGTCTCTTGAGTAAAGTATACATGCTTCCAGTGCTAGGTATTTCTGCTTCCTGCTGAAATGAGTTGTTGCATTTACTTTCAAGTATGTGCCAATAATTTGAGTAGAATTAGCTCCTACAGGCACGTGCTTTAGATACCATAATAGCATTGCCTCTGCCTCTCAATTTATTTATGCAAAATGAGTTGGAAGATTTTTTTCTTTTACTTTTTTACTCTGTCTACAAGATTGCTTATCCCAAGATAAGCCTTTGAAAACTGTGAGAAACGTGAAAACAGCTATTCATTTATCTTCTCTGTAACGCTCCTCTGAAATGATTAATTTCTCTTTCAATTGGAGTGCTTTGAATCTAAGCAGCTACTGAGATTTATGTGAAACTTTGATATTGTGATCAAAATTCTCCACTGAAGACTGATTTTCATGATTATAAAATTTCCAGATTGTACTGATTCTTGTAAGACCAGGAAAACCTTGAACTATGAGATGTGTTTTTATGTTGCAAAGTACTTATCGTGTTGTAAGTAATTGTTGAAGATACTTTTGCTAATGCAGTCAAAAATAAAGACAATTGGAAAGCAAACATTTTTTTTCCAAGAGGCAGTTTTTAATTTCTTCTTATCTACAAGAGGAAGTGTTGATAGACGTTACTGATGAGTAGAACTGATCTTCACAGTGGATCATGTGAAATACCATGGAGGCAGTCCTGATAATGTTTGCTCTAAAGGAGGAGGAGGGACCCAAGAGGAGGCTATTCTGTATTTGGGGGGATGGAGGTAGGATAGGGTGATTCCTAGCAAGAAGACTCCAGACCTTTTATTGATACACTAAACAAGAAGTTACTGATTACTCAGTTCAAAGTTATTACATCTGACCTTGTAAACTCTGCCTGATTGGTGAGGGTTCTTTTATTTACCTAAAGGTCTTCTCCGGCTGTCATGAAATACAGGGCCTAATCGTATTAATTTCGAAAGCCTCCAGGTTACAAAACACAGGGGAAATGACATCTAACCCAGGAAGCCCCTCAGATGAAAATGGGTGGAGGCTGAAAAAGTGCTAGGAAAAGTCTCTTTCATGCTTTTCCTATTCCTGTACTGTTCCCTAGGCACCATTTTTTGATCAGTGTCACAAAAATGACTCAGTCTCATCCAGTGTGGCTGTTGTGATGATCACAGTGAAACTTGTCTGATTGACTTAACAAAAAATTCGTTGTTAAACAGTAGACCTGGTAAGTTACAGGTCTTTACCCCTTCTTGTTCTCTTTTATTTCACAACCTTTCGCTGGCAGCAGCCTCTAGAACAAAACTGAAGCTTCACCTTAAAATTTTGAGGTTGAAGGGTAAAGAAAACATGACATTGAATGGAAATTCATAATGACTGTAATAATCTCCACTCTTTAATTCCTGTCCCCGAACCAATAATTATAAGAAAAAGACACTACTGTGTCATCACTCAGCAACTTCAGTTGTCTGTTTAGATGTAGCAATAATGCTTTCAAGAGCAGTAAAACCATTACAGTGCAAGAAGTAGCTGATTAGGGCTACTGTTAGCATTAACTACAAACCAGGGGACAAAAAGGATTAGGAATATTTCTAGATTTTAATAAACAAGTGATTAAGGCTATTTTTCTGCTTAGTAAAGCTAAATTTGTCCCTCTATTTTATACACTTTGCTTTGCTTCTATCTTCATAACTGCATGCCTAGCCACTGTCAGTTGCTGGCTTATCCCAGATTTGGGGAGTGATACACTGTGTAGTAAAAGTGACTTTTAAATTCTAATGGAATTCTAACTCCTGTGCATTGTCCTGAAAATACTATAGGTTATTTAGAAGATTSAGAGTGATTGACCAGCATAGGTGCTTTGGCAGGTTCTGCAGCTGGGGGCTCTCTCCGTAGCATTAGAACATTTAATAGCATTTCCTATTTGTTTTACAATGATCACAGAGACTAACTTAGTGTTAGTGATTTCACACTTTGTCTAGTTAAGGGGATAGAGAGGGGTTTCCCCAAGATCGATTCAGAAAGGATTTTCTGAATCACGTACTTAGGCTTAACATTTTGTATTAACCAACCGAGCTGAAGGAAGTTAGGCACACTGTCCATTTTCAGATCCTTCCAACACAGGACTGTGGAACAAATGAAGGAGCTTGGTGGATTATTTATCTTCAGATGCTGCCAGCATTATTATGCAGTAATAACTAGACTGTTTTTAAATCTGTTTCTGAATGTATATTATAGAGTAAAATTTCCTCCACTTCCCTGGGAAACTATTCCTTAGGCTAAACTATACCACTTAATTCTATGATTCGTATGTTGTGTATATCCTATATATTTTATAACTCATTATATATAAGCACTTTTCAGCCCAAGTGGCATACTGAGGTAATGTGCCATGGTCATTATGTTCCTAAATCAGGCAATATTGTAGGGAATTAATGTTTTAAATTTGGGGAGGTTGCCAGAAATTGGCTGGATCTCCATCCAGTAATACCTAAACACAGGGTTTTCAGTTCAAAAAACTTGAAGACTCCTGTTTTTGAAAGAGATATTTACTTTTATTTTTTAAATTTCAGAATCATTCTGTATATGTCTGTATGAATTCTTCATTATAACTTTTATTTACAGTGTTCTTATTTGTTTTTAATTTAGGAACAAAATCTAGTCCACCTTAGCTCAATAATTTTACTGGTGAAAATCTATTTTTGCCTCTACCAGGGTTACAGTAACCAGTAAACAAATCCTAGAACTTCTGCTTCTTTAAAGCATCAAAGCAGTATTAGGAAATTCTTGTTTGTTCAGTGCCTGGTACAAAGTCACTGGGGAAAACAAGAAAATTAAGATAAAATTAACTATTGGGAAAATGAGAGCAGTGAAGTGTGTACTGATAGGTTCTAAAACTGGAAATATTGCATGAGATGACTTCTAAATATTAAAAAAGCACAGAACTTAACTGAGTTATTTACTGTTTTAATTTGCTTATTTAATATAGTGGTGCCATGTAATGTATGTTAACAGCTGCTCACATACACCTGTGTGTATACATCTGTGTTCTACTGCACTTACATTACCTTCCAAAACTGAATAGAAACCATAATATTGCAATCATCAAATGGTGGTACACACAATCTGTGCTAAAGTGTGTCGTGTCTGCATATCTTTTTTTTTTTTTTTTTTTTTTTTTTTTTACTAAGTCAAAACATTTGAGGGAAACAGAAGAATTCACGGAACATCTCATCAAACAGTCGGATGCTGACTGGATGGGAAGGCAAATCTTGCTTGCTTTATTGACACAAAAAGCAATGAAATACTTAGGAAGAGACCTTACAGCCATAAGAATGAGTAACACCTCAAACTTTAGTACTGCCTGGYAAAAACTAGTTAATAAATATAACTAAGGTAATATCAATTTATTATTAGACTCTTCAGCTAATTAGGACAGTTATTAAATAGAAAATCTTCTCCATTAAAAGTTTGAGGTCACCTACCTATCCAGTGTCAATCTATTTTGCTGAAACAAATTCCCAGTAAATAATATATGTCAATAAAAGATTTACAGTTTCAGAAGCACTTGTAGTATATATGAATTTCTTTACCTGTCAACAGATTCTAGTATGTATGACATGCTTGATAGTAGAGAAAAATTTTTAGCTAGTTTTCTTACTTCCCTGCTTAAGAAAAACTTGAAATCACGCTTCCACTGATTAAGCACACTTCCACCTTGAGCAATGCAATAAAGGCATTGAAACAAACTGATAGGTTCACCAGAARTTCAGACTGAAGAACTGGCCTTGATAGCTCTTAATATCTTGCTGTGTGAAATTATGTCATCATATACGTATGAATTGCAAATCACATTTACATGTGATAGTAAATTTAGTTGCGTAATGCATCCTTCCGTGTTAGTAAATGCACTCAAAGACTGTTCCATAAATCATCTTTTTTCAGAAATAACTGCCATCGATCTCTTATGTCATCACTTGTTCTTCTTCCAATCTTAATAAGGTATGCATCACTACTGTGTTAACATGTAGAGATAGAATAAAACCAATCTGTCTTCAGTTTGTAGAATGATTGCTCAGTCAGGGTGTTAGAAAGCCCATCTCTGAAAAAAGGTTTGTAGAAGGCTTTGCTGGGAGTAGTTCTGCGCTACAAGCAAGGGGTGTTACGTGTGTTTGCCGGTCCTTGTTCATCCTTTACATTTCCTCCTTCATTTGGCATGTTGGTTTGCGTGAAAGGAGAAGTGTAGCCAAAGGGGTATGTCCATGCAGGGTAAGAATGGATTTCACTCAAAAAAAAAAAAATCAAAAATTAAGTCAGATCTTCTTTGGGATGCATGAACTCTAGTGGTCACTTCCATTTCTGACGTTTTTATCTAGGGCTTTATCTCTTAATTTGTAGGTATTTTACACCAAAGTTTGAGATCAGCAAAGGGACCATATTATCTGAGGAGAAAAGCAAACAAAAGCCATTGCATTTTAGTCTTAATGCAAAATGTGTTGATACTTGTAGTTACTTTACCTTTGCTAATAAATACTTTGAGGTTGCTTGTTAATTGGCACATAAACAACACAGAAATTGACAGTTACCAATTTGTTGAGTGTTGTTTTGATATAAAGAGTGGAATATGGAAGGATTCCAGCTGGTTTTGTTTCTTTTATAATTTCAATCAGATTCAGGCACTAATTGTCATTAATGTCATCATCTGGAAAAATTTAAGAAAATACAGCAACATATTTATTGATGGAAGTAATGTATACAGTTGTATAAGTTACTTTCTCAGGGCCAGATTTTGAGCCAGTCACTCCTTATAAATCTGTTTTAATTATAACAAGTTACTTAATCATTGCTGGCATGGAAGAAATTAGAATATGGATTTGTATATGGTAACTATGGACCAGTAGGAAATCAAGAACTGGTAATATCTAGATAGAGGTGACAAAATGGGAGTATTTACCCTAATTTTGTGTTCAGTAGTGCAGTTTTTCCCAGTTTCTGTGCTATGAGGTTTATGTTCAGCAAATAGGGTAAATAGATACAATATCTATTAAAGCCAAGTAGCATTCATGCATTTATAAGCAGAGTTAATGTTGAGGTGATATAGTTGGGAAAATAACACTGAGCAATTGTTCTCAATTTCTGTTAGCTTTGAAATCTTTTGTTTCTATTTCAGAAGAAGGACTTATGCATTAATGTCTCCACCTACTGCAGAGGGTCTAATAATGTATTGCATCTCTCAACAAATCTTGTCTTCAGTGGGAAACATTTATGTATTAAAAGCCAAATTGCATACTGTTTTGCTAAATATGTCTGGTTTTTTGACCAACCTTAATGTCTTTCTGTCAAGATCAATGAATTGCTCCTAATCTGTGCTGGGARGTGATGGGAGGAAGGTCAGGCAGAGCTAATTGTGATGGATAGCATGTATTCTATTTGTTGAATAGTTATTATGTAATGTATTTTTATTATGTAATGTGTTATGAAAAGGAGCATACTCATTTTCCTTTAAAAAAGACTGTGGCTGAGAAGTAGGAAGAAGGCAACTCTTTGCCTTCAGAAGAAATCAGTCCTTCATTTTTACTTCGTAGTCATGCTAAAAAGCCTTATTTTCTCATCTGCTGTAATAAGATTAAGGGAAATGAGTTCATCTTGCACACAGCTGCGCAAGGTGCTGAGCTTCTTATGTGACTTCTTGGAGAACGAACACAGACAAATTACGGTGGGTGAGCGAGGGTGAGAATTCACACCACATCAGTTGCTTCGCAGTAACTACCTGGTTTTTCCCCTGCAGTCAGTGTTGAGTAATTTGTGGTAGTTTATCCCCTGGGTGAAAGAAGGATAGCTCACCTCCTCTCCTCTCACGTAACAGTAACGTGTTTGCAAGCCTGTGACATGTTAAGTTAGCCGTGGAGCAGGAGAGAGCCCTCTGGCTGCTACTGGTCCATCTCTTGACCCTTTAAATCACTGCTGCTTTCAGGTGTATTGATGTTTGCCATCATCTTCCCCTCAACTCCCTCCTGTGCTGCACAAAACTCCTTTTGGAGTTCTTACAGGTAATTATTGATCATGTCTTTTCCTCCAAGGTTCTGTAAAAAGGTGGTAAATTTAGCAAGCTTAAGGCAAAAACAAAGTATGCTGTATGTGCTCAGGAGTTATGAAATTCTATTAGTTTTTGTTTTACTGTGAATGCTTCATAATGCAGAGCACAGAGTGAACATATTCCTTAAGAGAACATTCCCAAATTAATTCTGTGAGGCTGCGGTGAATCAAAGAAAYTTGCTGTTTATGCTTTACTTATCACAGTACTTGTCCCTACCTGTGGGAGATGCATATGGACCCATGTCTGCACCACTTATGTCAAAACATGTATAAGTAATCACCTAAATTTTCAAGGAGTATTGTAGAACTGAAGGGACTCAGTTGTCTTTGCAGCACATCATTGTTTTTGGAGTGGATTTTCACCCACTATTTTAGTGGAATTTAGCTTTGAAAGTTATAGTTGCATTTTCTAAATAGCTATTTTCCCAAGATGAAAGGTTACATCCTTGCTTTCCTTTTTTCTTTTTCACTTTGCAAATTTGTTCAGTCATTGGGTGGGAAACACCATAAACCCTCAAAGTTCCCTGGATYGTTCCCCTTTTCAGATACCTGTGTTCTTATCAGGTCTAGAGAAAAATTAAGAAGCTTAGGAAGAAAATACAGAATGAAACTTTTAAGATTTGTCATAGGAATTATCTTGAATGACAATCAATTCTTAATTGTAAAATACTACTTTTAAGATACACAGTTCTGATCCAAAAGAAAAGCTTGTGAATTAATGAAATAGATGTTTAGAGAAGTAGATGTTTATAAATGGTTTTCAGATAATATATACACTGTGCAACTGTGTGCTGTCTCTTTATTTTACGTGACTGGATGTGATGCTGAACCAATGCATTGCTGGTGTCTAAGATTCATAGGAAATACAGTAATGCAGATCACCCGCTTTTTTTGTCAGTGCAGTGAAAATTGTCTTTGGTCAGTACCTCTGTTAACACATCAGTCAAACACCTGCTAACAGCATCTGTACACCTTTTGATGCAAAAGTAATATAAAAAAAAGTAGTGAAGATGGGGAAGTTCTTAAGTATTAAATGACTGGCTTTTCAATCTTGCAAGTCTGAATAAGCCACAGCACATCTCCTGTAAAAAGAACTCACTAGAAGAAGGTGGTATTAACATCTAGTTTTTATAACAACATCATTATTAAAAATCTCCGTTTTCTAACTGAAAGAGTACCAAAAGCTTCACATACCAAGACCTTAACCATCTCCTTTTCTGTTTCTTCAAAGGTTCTTATTAAAAGCTTCCTGCAAGTGGGGGGTTATTGTATGTATTTAATTAGAGCAAAAGACTGTGAAAGTAACTGTTGTTTTAGTTGTGTTGTACTGGCCCAACAGAGAAGAAAATAAGCCCAGGAGCAGCCCCGAGAGCTGCGGACGCTGCCTGGAGCCGTGCACCCTCGCTGTGAGATCGGACGGCCGCGAGGTGCGGTGGCCCGGGGCATCCCGGGCAGTGCTGCTCAGGCCAAGCTCTGAGATGACCTGATTTTTGCGTTACTGCTTTAGATTACTGGGTTTTCTAATTTTCTTCAATCCAGGCAGTAATAAAGTAGACCTATTTTAGCTAGGACATAGAGGCCAAAAAAAGAAATTAATTTTGTAATAAATGTGTTGCGAATCTGACAAAAGTCCTCAAGCAATTTCCTAATAAAAGAATATTGGTATATGAGTCCATTTGGGTCAATTTATAAGTTACCAGGACGTGTTTAACACTGAGTGCCTTGTGCTATATATTGAGGGTACAGTCTGCRTATGACAATTCCCGAGATGTCTTTTTGCTAGCACTGAGGCAGCAGTGAAACAACTGAACTTATACTTCCATGTAAACATTTCAAGAAACACTGGTGTAAAACTGAAGTAATGTTAAGAAATAGTGGAGTAGAGAGGAATATTTCAAGTTCATTGAATGCCAAGCAACTATAACTATTTTAATGCCAGTTATTCCCTATCAGTAGCAAATCAAGAGCATGATTTCTTCTGATTTTAATCAATTTTCCCCCAAGCTGTACAGCAGGATAATGAATTTAGGCACATGAAAAAAACAAACCAACCCATAATTATTAAACTACTACTAATTTGAAAGAAAGTGACTTCTTACCCACTTGCATTTTCCCATTCAAACAATAAACAGTATTTACAATATCTGTCCGTACGTACCTTTGTGAAACTTTGGACAGTGATTGCAACACTGAGAGCAGAACCAGTTCTGTGTGTCCCTCTCTCTTTGCAGTATAAATTCAGAGCAAGTCTGGGCCATAAATCTTTTTGTTGAAAGAATCTTAGGTTTTATAGTTTATATGTAATAAAATTGGAGTTAGTAAGTAAATAATAGCATATTTTGAGTAAATTTAATCAGAATGCTTTTTTTTAATCAGGCACTAGGGTAAAAGAAATCTTGGCTTTATAGCTTATCTTTATGATTTAAGACAGTCACATTATTTTTGGCTTATAAGGAGAATTTTTTGTCATAAATCAGAGATTTCTAAAAAGATCATTACTATATTGGTAAACTTTCTCCCTTTTTATTTTTTCTTTAAAAAACATTTGTACCAACTGTTTTCCTCTGACAGACTGGAATACAGTTTAAAAATTAGGTAATATTGTTATTATTCCATTAAAATTGTCTGTAGAATTGAATCTACTTTTTTTAGCCCATTCAAAATATGCAATTAAGTATTCTATAGAAAACATGAACTTCATTGAAGAGTGCCATATTTGTCTGAAATACCATAAAGAAAAGTCCTGCAGAAAGAAAATTAGAAATGTTAAAGGATGCATTTTAGTATCTGTGGAAATWCACTGGTTTGTTGTAAAATGAATCATGTACATTCTTTTAAAAGCTGACTCATGCCTACATGATAACAAGCAAAACTAACCTGGAATTTGTTTTGTTAGCTTGAACATCCAGTTTAATACAATAAATAATACAAAATAATTATGTGTTATATTTTCCAAGCAGCCTAAATATGAAAAAAGAATTAAATTTTAATAATGATGAAGGAAAGTTTGTAACAACATAATAGTGCAAGAATATATTATGATATTATTAATAAAAACATTTGCATGAGTGCTGAGACTATCTCATATGGACTTTGAGAGAAAATTTGTTTACCTGATTAAAAAGTCAAGAAATGTACATGTGCAAATCTATCTCTTGCCTCTTGTGAATGTGCATCTTTAATTTCCTCCTCTTCCTTCTCTGCCTATCATTTTTTAATAAGTGCTGGTCGTTGTGTCTTAGCAGAATTCAATAGTTTCTCTGTGCGCTGGGCAGAAGGTTGAATGTGCTTGTTGGACTGGGCRTATGAGGTGGGTTCCAAGGTCAGGATTGCTGCTGTGCTCCCATCCTCTGGATAGCCCCATGTTTCCTATGGTTAGCCCTATGGTTCCAAGCCGAATGCTTGAGCTACCATGCCAGTTCAAGGAGGTGAAAAACTAATCACTTTTCTTGCTAGATTAGTCTTGAGAGGGATGGGCTCCCCGAGCCGGCTCGGGAGCCCTGAGCCCCTCAGCCCAGGGGAGTTAATGGTAGAGTCGAGCACGTGCGGGAGCAGTCTAACTGGCCCCCGCGACTCGCGGTAGGGGCAGCTTGCACGCTTGCGGCCCGGCAGAGGTTTCTGTGATGAGGCGTGGGCTGTAGATCACGCGGTTAAGCTCGCAAGCCAAAAAATCTACAAGAGTTTTGCTATAGGCATCTAGGTCCTTTTGCGGACCTGGGACTATAATAAGAAATTTCAGGCTAAGAGATGCGACATTTGGAAAGTTGGAAGCAGCTTGAAGAGAGAACAATGTTGAATATTTCTCAGTTAGCTGAATGACAGATGATTAGATTGATATGGTTTATCTAATCAAGTTTCTGACTAGTATAACATCTATTAAAAAAGCGGGGGGTGGGGCCTGCTTTCTCTTCACGTTTGCATTCATTTTTAACTGATATAACTCCATTTGCTTAATTTGCACTATTCTGCTCTACATGAAGGTAAATCAGAATGTCTACCGCCAAAAAGCTGGCTGGACTTCTCAAATATTTCTGTGCTTTTTGTCATTTCTTATATCTCTCATTTCTCCTTTTTCCTAAAAAGCATCTCTCTATCTTTACTAAAAGACAGAATATTAAATTGCAGTTCAGAAATGTATTGACAGAGCTATGTAATTCATCTCCAGTTTCCTCTATAATGCAGTTTTAAATTTTCATTTTCTCTTTCCTTTACTCAAAACTATGTTACAAAACAGGCAGTATGCATATGCTTTCCAGCCATTTGTTTAAATTATAAAAAGTATTCTGGAATTTTTCCGGAGAAAGCATTGTAAACCTTACAATTGTGTTATAATTTTATTGTTTATCAATAACTGAGTTAATCAAATATATCTACCAGTGTAATAAGTAATTAGCCTAAACAGATTAATATTCCACCAGTATATATATAACTAGTTCATAAAGTATTAACCTTGTACATTAAACAGATGTGTGTGTTTGTGTGCATGTGTATACGTAAATACATATAAATAATTACCAKTTTGCTTAAGCTTCTTATATGATCCGTGTTGACACACGTGACAAACTGCGGGGAGTTCAGCTGAGGGAGAGGTTCAGAAGTGGCTCCTCTGGACGATGACAGTGGTATTGCAGGTCTCCTGTCTGTGCGGTCTCGCGTGGCGTGGTATGAGAATGCAGCCAGGCCAAAGCAATCCGGTTATGTTCTGCAGTTCCTAGCTTGTTTCCTCTCACAGATGAGCATTCAAATTACGTCGGTATCCCTGTGCCAGCTCAATTTCACTGTGACTTAGCTGCAAGCACTGAAGCTACACACCTTGAACTCTAAGTGATCCAGTTGCCTGCCTGTGGAAGACAATATTCCTAGCAGGAATGGTTCAATATATCCAGTTCATAGCTAGATGAAATAGCCTGTTTATGCCCCTTCAAAGATGGACTGCTTTACTCTGAGCTGTGTACACCTAAGCTCTCCATATCTCATTTTATATGTGGAAATCTGAACAAATTTTGTATTGAACAAATCACACCTGCGCTTTTCCATTTTTTTTCCCCTCCTACACAGACCCTTTTGTTTTCCCAATATTTTCTAGATATTTTTAGTCAATGTTACAGCGGATTGRTTGTTCAGTAAATAACAGTGTTCAGCAGTTTATGCTTGCACTCTTATGTGCATACACCCATGAAGATCCCTTGCTAGAATGGCTCACATTTTCCGAAAGGCATGGTCCAGCGAGGTTGATTGATCAACCTTGATAAATCCATCTCAGTGAGAGTCTAAAATTTTAATACAGTAGTTCGTAGTGTTCTCAGAATGAAAATAAGAAATAGAAAGTAGTGCTCATGGCACAAATCTTCAGCAGGCTTTTCATCTTTTTAAACAACTTTTTCATAACCTAGTGCTGCATTCTGCTCAGCTTCCAATCATCTGGAGCCCTACTGAACTAAGTACTCAACTATTTTAGACAGTGCAAAGTGCCATCAACTAAAAATGTCTGAGTGGAATATCTGATTATCTTTCTTCCTTAGCCTTAGCTTCCCATAAATCTCTATAATACAAATTATTTTTAATCCATCCTGCATGTAGTTAGCAGTTCTTTATCTGAATTACAATCTTGTAGCATTTCTTTTGATTCACCTTTTAACGTTTCCACTGTGATAATAGATGTTGGTAAGAACAGTGAGAACTATATCCAAACTGTAAGAAATAATGCATATTGTCTGCACATTTGTGGTGCCCCTCATCTGTTTATACCAAAAGCTGTGCTGTAACTCTCACACAAAACCCAGGATTCATGCCTATTATGTATTAGCCTAAACATACCGCTTCTCTGCAGTCTTTCACCTGACTGCAGAGAAGCAGTCACCTGCTGCTTCTTTCACATTTTGGATTTTGTTTTTCAAAAGTTGCTGTTGGGCTGAGAACTTGTATGCCAAGTTTCAGCCTGAAGCAAAATTTTATGTCTGAGTTACAAATACACTGATGGATCCAGCTGAAATTGTTTCATATAATATAATATGCAAAAAATAATCTTAGTCATAGATATAGACAGGCTTCTTCAGGTGAGCATAAAGTCAGTCAGCTTTAACTTTTTATTTTTGTGCTGTTATATACTCTTGCCTGAAGGAGCAGGAGTGATGCCCTAAGGTCAAGCAGGTGCAGCACAGATCTATACTTTTTATATTTCCATTTATCTCTCAGGCTTTCTCTTCTATTAAAAGTGTCTACTGCTTRCATCTTTTGGGGCTTGTAATAATAATGCAAGTTGCTTGGTATGTTTTTAGTTTAGGGAAAGACTTGTGGTCTTTCTGTATTTGTAAGGACTGGAAATGATGGTTACATGCTGATTGTGTGTAAATATTTTCATTCTGAGGCTCATTCACTTAATTTTCCCAGTGCATTAGCATTGCCCTCAATTCAACGCATAACTCTATAGAGAGATCAGGGAAGTAAAATGTTATTGCACCAGAACAATTTTAAGTCTCTGACATACTGCAGATTTTTTTTTTTCCTACTTTAGAATTTGCAGACAGATAGTGCCACCATTGCAAGTAGTAGTACAGATAGATACTAGTGTTCACAGCTTTGTAGAAGTAAGTGTCCAGTTTTCTAGATTATGCTTGATGTACACATCTGAAATGGTAGTTACCATTAGTAATTGGACAAATGGTAAATTGTCTTAAAATTTAGAATTATTTGTCTGCAGAAACATTTGAAGTTCAGGTTAGTAAGGTGGTAAGACTCTATGGTGAATCCGTGCTTTAGAAAGAACTCTGTTAACCATATATAAGTGTTTCAGCCACTAGTGAAAAACTGTTTGTAACTAGATGATGTTATAAGGTTATTCTAACCAGGGGCAGCTGTTACACTGGGGCTAGCAGGCTCAGACTCACCTGCTGGGGTGGTGGAAGTGCTGGCACCCGGCCTGGCACCCTTGCACCGCCGAGGAGGTGGTACAGCCGGAGGGGAGGGTGCTGCGCTGGTGTCGCAGCCCCCCACGGAGGCAGAGAGCCCTGCTGAGTCGAAACAGGAAAGCTGCCACTAATTCTAACTGTCTGGGAAGAGATTTTAGATATCTTGCCATCTTGCACCAACTTTCAGCAGGAGTTGTGCAATTTTCACTGTTGCTTCTGCAAGTTTCATGTATTATTTTTAGCATCTTGAAGAGGTTTAGTCTGATATCAGATTGTTTCTTACTGTGTCTGAACTGGCCAGTCTGTTCCCCATGCAGCAGCCTTGTCGTCATCCCATGAATTTCTGTGCTGTTCTAACAGAACGAGAAGGCAAAAAGGTACATGGATGACAGCAGTAGAGTGAGACCCACAATCTCTCTCTAAAATAAACTTGCATTGACCTTGTAGAAATTAACCATGATCTAACTTATTTCTGTGGCTTCAAAATACCTGGACAAACACCTGCAGAAAATTATTTTGCCAGTGAATTCAGTTTGTGCAGCACTTCTAATGATTCTGTATTAATTGAAGTCCATTATCTGATCAAAAACCATGTAGTTTTGGTTAGGTGATGCAAAATGAGACTGGGGGAATAGCATGTTTTCATAACATTGTGCTACACTTGCTAATTCTAAAATGCTGGAGGACTTGATAGTTCATGGAATTAGCAAGGAGAAAAATAGAGTGTTTCCTTCTGTCAGTGCTTGAAACATGACTCAAACTGAATGTCCAAAAGCTATTATTGCCATCTGACTGTAGTTTGATGGATTATATGCAGTAGGCTGATGATCTCAGTCCTGTTCCTCCTCAGTGTTTATATCACAAAAAATATAGCGGGAGGCACCTGGCATTATTTCTGGCCATTTGTTTAGGGAAGGTGAGAAACTGAATCGGTAAAGGAACTGAGATGAGCTCAATCTGCGTTCTCAGTGTCAAGGATTTAGGCACATCTGACAAAGCTTGCACTGTTGCTTTCCATGCTGATGTTGTATAGGTTAAAAATCACAATTCTGTAAATCTTTCCATCTAATGAATTCAAGATATTTTTGGAGATGTGAATGAACTGTGCCTTGCACTCTACCTGGGAGAAGGAAAGAGTTGTGTTTATCTCAGTTTTTAAAAGATAAGGGAAAATGCAGCACAGAAGTTTAGATTCTCAAACCTGCTGAGTGTCTAACTTTCATTTAATTAACTCAAAGTTAGGCAGCTGACTATCACTGAGGATGTCACACTGGCTTGATCATTGCAAAGAAAAAGTTCCTAGTAGGTCTACGAATGGGTCTCTTCTTTCACTATAAGAAACCCTTCTGTATTAGCTCAACCACCATGAAACTGGTACTATTTTTCAGAAATAGGACTAATTTAAAATATCTTTGAACAGAACAGAACTATTTCACTTCAAAAATAGTGGAAAGGGGGGAAATGAGGAGAAAGCGTAATTCAGAGATAAGAATGCCGTATTCCAGTTAGTGGAAGATTACAATTAATAAGCCAGGGGGAGTATGAGACATTTTTATGAACAGTATCTGGCATGTTACATTTCAAAGAAATTAGTGTGTAAAAATAAATAGGAAACAAAGAAGAGCTTGTCCATCCCTATCAGATTATACTTTGATGCGAGATATAAAAGTTGTTGCTATTTATATGAACATACCATAAATGTTGACTCTAGCATTAAGACACTTAATTACTCAGAGTACTGTCTTTTAATAATTAAAATTTTATCTTTCAAGAAATGTTTGTCAAAGTTGGGCCAAGTATTTTTTCATAAAGGTCAATTGGCCCTATTGACATTCAGAACATAACATACCTTGTTTTAGTATCTGTAGACCTGAGCACATTCATCAGGTGTGTGGCCTTAACTCGTGTTTGGTTTATCAGACCACAAGAGCAAA
This sequence comes from Apteryx rowi, assembly GCF_003343035.1. Classification (NCBI taxonomy): domain Eukaryota; kingdom Metazoa; phylum Chordata; class Aves; order Apterygiformes; family Apterygidae; genus Apteryx; species Apteryx rowi. The sequence goes on along the minus strand of NW_020447196.1, from coordinate 6,801,887 downwards.
TTTTTGTTGCTTTACTTCATATAAATTGATATTACATGTTCCAGATATTGTAGCCAGCTCTTAGGAGTGTAGACATCTTTAATTGATCTGAAAAGTGGGAGACAAAAAATAAAAGTGAAAGATAATACTGCTGTTCTTGCCATCTCATCTTGAAAATTTTGAGGTAGCCTTTTTCATCGTCTCTTCTGCACATTGATGAAGAGGGTCTCCTATGCTGATTCTCTTTGCTGTTAAAGGCAGCTTCAAGCTTATGACTAAAAGTTTTCCTATATTTGTTATTCTTCATCTTCTCCCTCCTCCACACAACCTGTTTTCTTTTGCAAAGTCTTAGATTGTTTACTGTGCACTTTTGGGAACTGTTCCTGTCCCTCTTCCCAAATACTAATTATGATGTTGATTAATAGATTGAATTTAATCCATTAAGTTCAAAACTTACTGGAAACAGAAGACAAAAGGGACAGTTTTATAGAAAATTAATCCCAGAATGAGTATTGATAATAAATGTTCTTCACTATTTGCTTCATCATTTTACATTCATAAGTTGGTTATTCTTGCTGTTCTTCAAAAATAAATATTCATGTTCACAGTTTTGCTGAATGTAACATAGCTTTTAACTGCCCTAAGACAATGTTTTCACAGTCATTCCATTAGCTATGTAAATTTTTCATATTTAAAACTAATCATACTTATTTACATTACAAATATGAGTCACTAATTTGATAATGCTTGATAATAAAAGTTACTCTAGATGAAAAGCATGTTTATCTTTTATTAGCAAATATAGAATACCATTAGAAAGACCCAAAGTATACCTATTAAAACACTTTCATGTGTTTTTTTCTACTCTGTAGGAGTTCTCCCACTGAAAATGGAGCCTCATTTCATTGCAAAAAGTTCTGGGCTTTGCTCTCCTTGCACCTTCAATTTTAGTTATTTTGAGTAATTGTACATGGTGTAAATACTAAGTCTGAGAACGCTTTTCCATATACAATCCCTTCATTGGAATATTTACTGTTTGAGCGTGCATCATTGTCACCAGTAAATGTTCCATAAGCAAAGCTGGGTTTACAGTTGGACAGATTCAAACCTTTAGTTTCTATTATGCTCATGTTGACCGAGAAGCAGCTCAGGCCTCCCAGTGGGTTGTGTAGGTGTGACCAACTGTCTAAACTGGTACACTACTGCCGATGGTGGGCAAACGAGTTGGGGATTCCAGTTTGCTTGCTCTCAGCTTTCTGATTTTTGCTTTGTTTTGCAGAGTGAAAGGCAGTAAAAAAATATTTTAGTCACTGAGGTCATCAGATTTGGCTTTGAATGCACTCAGAGAGCAGATCTGTTGAGTAAAAAAATTCTTTTTTTACATAGTCACTGTCCAGAAGAATATGGTGTGTTACAGCCTCAATTATAACTTTCTATGGAGTATTCTAAATCAACTGGACTTCAAGTCCTCTGAGAACATTAAGTCTTAGTGAATTTAGGACTTGCACAAGATGCAGAATTGACAGACCCAGAAACCACACTGGTTTCTGAGCCCTGTTTTATTGGTATAAATATAGAGTAACACAATAAAAGTAAGGTTACTTAAGCCAAAATTTGCACTTAAAAATAATAGGTTGCAGGGCATGAACTATCTCAGTGTAGTATTCATAGGTGCTCTTTTTTCAGCTGTCACCCTGACTTCTTTGGAGAAAATCCAGTGACTGAACCACTGAGAAAACTGAGCATTTTCAGTTCTGTTGGTCTCCCCACACTGTCCATGCCTAAGAAGCTTGCAGCATGTCCCAGGACGCATCTGTATTAGAGGTAATTATCTTCCTATTTCTTGAAATGTTTGGAGACTTCCATGTCTTCCCATTTATCATCAAGATATAACTGTGACCTTTCATTATTATATATTTTGCAAGAAAGAGAAAACTTCAGGTTCTTTGCCTAACCCAGCTCAGCCTGATTTAGAAATAGGGTACATCTCCAAGCCTCCAATTTTGGACACATTATTGGCTATTTTCATAGTTTCTTTTCTTTCTTTTTTTCTTTTCTTTATTGCACTACAATTAGTCAGATCTTCTTAAGTTCCCATGAAATCTTGATCTAAAACATGTGTTTTCCTACCCTCTTTTCTATTTTGCAAGACAATAGGAAACTCTTGAATTAAGAAAGAGAAAATTAGTATTTGGCAAGTATCCTGGGACATTTTTAAGTAAATTGTGCATATCAAACATTTTACCACTTTGACGTGTACTGATATTATCCACATATATATTTAATGACAAGCTATGTCAAGCTGTATCTGCTTTAGTCTCATGTATTTTGGCAGTTCCTCAACTGGAAGGCTCTTACTATACTAGTTGCCATAAAAGCAATTCTTTTCATTTTCTTCCTTAACTGACAAAAGCATGAGGGTCTTTACATCTTTAATGGCAAACAGGATTTCTGGTTTCCAACAAAAAAAAAAAAGAGCTTTTTGAAAAGTGAGGTAGTACAGTACACATTTCTACCCCACTTCTGTCATGACTAAAGAAAAATTGTACAGACAAGGACATCACTGTAGTCCCTTCAAGGTTTGCTACCCATCACTTGGTTTTGAAAACCTTGTCACAATAAACTTGCATGTGCTTGACATTAATGGGTATTTCTCCATGGGAGGAATATCCCTTTACATGAAAGAGATTGTTCCTCAAATCAGATGAAAAATACATGCTCTGAGAAAAAGAAAAATAGCTATGAAACTTGCTTTGCTTGTTGCCTCCTGTCAACGGAGAGGATACTGGCTCTACAACATATTTTGATTACCAAAACAATGCTTAAAGTGTACAGAAGGAAGGCTGGATAAGTTCTTAGAGCAATAGATAGTTGTTTTAAATGGTTCTTTCAAGCTACAGTTCCTGTGCTTCCCTATATTAGTAAGGAAACACAAAGATTTAAACTTGTGATAGTTAAAGATATTTAAAGTTTGCTTTCTTTTTGCAAAGCATAACAACTTATGTGGAAAATAATTGGAATATAGATAATAGGCATGAACACAAACTGTTGAATTTAATTTAACATTTGTTAATTGAAACTGCAATGTACAATTATTTTGTGAATTAATGGCAACCATGCTGACTTCTGAAAAAAATCCCCTCAAAGCTTTGTTTCAGTGTTCTTTTTGATGACAGGTTTTTCATTCTTTTCTTTTGGAAAATTTTTCACTTTATATTTCTTTCTGTTTTATAATGAAGTCTTTTCGAATTTTGATTTGTAAAATGTTTCAGTGAAATAGACCTTTACGTTTCCTTAATTTCCTTTTTTTTAAAACAAAATTGCCAGAAAATAAACAAAATCATTTTACTCTTTCAAGCCTGCCACTGTGCATCTACTCTGTGAAATATTTACTAGCAAAATCTCTTAGTCTCCCCTCCAGAACTTTTTAGCATTTGGTAAAGAACACTAGTGTAGAATCATGTATGTGCCAGTCATAATCTCTAGTCATGCAGATAAGCATGTAAGTTCCTCCCAAAATGCTGTCTGAATGCACTGATGAACAGAGTTGTATATCCACAGTAAGTTACTTTCTTCACTGCTAAGCCATTCTTGACCTCAAACTTCTAGTCTAATTTAATGTACCAAGCTTGAGTGATTTTTTTGAACTTGTTCCAGTCCCTACTGAATTTGACAAGAATCTGTCCCAGCTGTAGACCTAATAATGACTTTTTCTTTAATTGGTCTCACATTGTAGAGGATACCCTTTATCACACTTTACCTTTGCAGCTGGTACCCAGCCTTGTGCTGGGACCCCACCAGTTTCCACTTTTATCACTGGGAAAAAATGTTACAGCTGCTTTCCCAGATATCTGCTTGCCTGATAAAACAGAACTAGAATCAGTTGGTTCTTTGACATTTTAGATGCCTGCTATCTGGAGCAGCAGCAATTAGGTAGCAATTATGGCTACTGCCATAAGCATCAGGTAGATGCTGGAATAATTAATTGACTATTATCTCCCAGCTGTTATTCAGAGTGACGACTTCTCCCCTTGTAGAAACATAATGTCTTGTCTTCCAGTACATCCAGAAGCTCCCAGTTCCAAAAACTGTTTTTCACTGGAATACAAAAGTCATTCAGGTTCACATTCCTTGGCTGTCAAAAGGTGTAAAAGGGGTATTGGCTGGTTTCTGTGCCTGTCAGTTGTTCTATCTCCACCTGCTAGCTCATACATCTCAAGGGGAATTGGCTGCTCCCCAAAAAGCACAAACACAATATTGTGTCCATACRTCCAGACTCCCAGCTTTCAGGAACTTTGCTTCTGGAAACTGGATAAAACCCCAAATTCACACATTCCCACTTTGCTCAGTGGAAGCTTGCCTGCATCTGAGTGCCAGCAGCTGATCCTCCTGTTTTGCTGGAACCTCGTTCATTTTTATGATGCACACTCCCACCAGATCTGCCTGTTTTATTCCCCATAAGGGCCTTACACCTCCTCTATATTCAGCATCACCTCTAGCTGCCCTTCTGTCTCTTTACAATGCCAGTAGACTGCAGTCCTCTGGCCACAGGCTGATCCTTTGATCCTGTCACGTTGTTGCCTCTTTCCATCCCCACATGCACTTGCTGGCTAAAAGATGCGCAGGACATCTATTGAAGTGTCTCTTCCACCTATGCCAGTCTGAGCTCTCTAAATGGTTGTGTCCAGCAGAAAGGATGCCTGTGGGAGTCTGATCATCCACCCACCATGAGTGGCATTGAGTCTACTCACTCATTCAGTTAACTTTGTACTTCAATAACTGATTCCAAAGAAGGTAAGAACTGCCTTAATGAGATACGTGGTATAAATATGAGTATACTAGTGTGCCCTTTGAGTTATAAAAAGGGGATTGGCTTTTGTGATACCAGCTAGCCTGTCAACCCACTTGAGTGATGCTCTTCCCAACAGTCTGTGGGCTGAAAGGGAGCAGGGTGCAGAGAAGAGGTACTAAAGGGGCCATGATCTGTCTGAGCTGCAACTTCTTTCCTGAGCCTTTGGTATCTTTTGTTCAAATATAGCCATTTCAGTAAAAATAAAATTGAAGAGGTCTAATAATATTTTAATGTGTTATTTGTGAAACTAAAGACTAAAATGTAAAAGAAGCAATGGCAACTGCATTATTTATAAACTAATTAGACAGCTGCTTGTATTACTATAACCAACTTGAGGTTAAAAAACAAACAAACAAGCAAGCAAGCAAGCCAGTCTGTTCTCTTCATGCATGCTGCATGCAAAATTCCAGCGTAAGCCTTGCACTTCTAGAGGCAGCTTACAGTCTCTGTCTCTTGTCTTGMTTATTCAGTATTTCCCCAGAATCCTGTTCTTGATAGGATACTTCTGTATGTATTATAAATGTATTCTGTCTTGCTTCTCATCTTGCTGTTGGTGCCCAGCTTTCTTGTGAGTTGTAATAACCCATATTAATCTGCCTTGACAACTAACTATAGTAGTCAATCAAATTTGCCATCTGCCCATCTGGGAATGTCCATGTCAACTCATGGTTCACCTTCAGCTGAGCCTGGTTTATTATTATAAATTACTCTTTGTAGTCTAATCTCATTGTTTCATCTCATATAAATCTCAGCTTCACTTACATATCACCCTTCTCCACACAGTGACGATATTCCTTGCTTTCATTAAATTAGTGTCTCCCCTTAACACTGAATTCAGTCTTTTGTAAATAACTGAAAATAAATTAGTTCCTTTTCTGTATCTTAGTACGAAGATAATCTTGCATTCTTGCTGTTCAGAAGAAGAGACTGCAGAAAGGAGAACAGAAAATGGGCCATAATATGTAAGTCCTATTTTGTAGTCATTTCTCATGTTAATAGACAGGAAACTACAGTAGAGAGAGAAGCAATGTAGCATTAACTGCATCAGAATATGGTTACTGAGTTTACAGTGATACATATAAATATTTCTATCTAAAATGTCTGTTTCTTTAGCATTGTAATTTATATTATCACAGGTTCTTTTTAGAAGGGAATTGCATGGAGAATTGTGGATATATGAGAATACAAGGCAGCAGCCTTGTGAGTAGGTACTGTAGTACACATACAAATTTAATCTAATGAAGTAATATACATACACCTTTTTTTTAATATAATGCTGACAGTATATTGAGCTCTCTGTAGGACTCAGATCATGACAACAGACCATTTCCCAAGAAGCTTTTAATTCAGGTTGTAGTGAAGATACTGTCAATTCAGTGTGCTAGTTACATATAGCTTGTCTACAGTATTGATTTTTTTTTTCTTTTTTTCTTTCTTCAAAGGCTAGAGTTGAAAAAATAAAGATTGTGAGGTCTTACCCCCCTACACCCCAATTCCTTTTGGAAAAAAGCAATGTTTAAATTTTCCAGCAGATGCTTTATACTGTGATATTTTATGTTAGGTTGCCTCAGCCATGTCAAATGATACAAAGTTAAATGATGTAATTATGTGACCTGCATTAAGTTATCTCAATATGACATACCAGACAGGCAACTTACTTTAAATGGCATACTTTCCTGGAAACTGCAGATAATCTTCTGAGAGTGGAAAACAGTTAGTAGTGGCTGCCYCAGGTAAGAGCATCAGGCCTGACATTCTTCAGTATATTTATTATTGATTTGGTGGATGGGTTGGTGAATGTAGCTGATAAAAGAAAATTATTTAGGTTAAAGAAAACCTCACAGAATAGTAAGATTTCCTCAAGGATCAAGACAAATTGGGTGACTGAGTAACATGGTGATAACATGATGGTGATAATATGTTGATTAAAATGAAATGTATAACCGTAATACTTTAATGGAGAAGATAAGCTGTGTTGGAGATTATTAGCTTTTTAATACATAGGTGAGTTCAGAATTGAACAATACTGTTGAGATCTCATTGAGGATATATCTGAATTTCCATAAGGATCACACTCCTCACTGATATTGATGAATCTTCAGTGAAGGTTCAGAATAAACAAAGCCTGGAAATATCTGAATCAAAAGTCTTGCAGGGGATGCTGAGCATCCTCTAGGAAGTTTCTCGGTCTTTCCAGCCCCAATGGATAGGATTTTGCTGTAGAATTCTATGCTACGTGCTTCCATGTCATCATCACGATCCTCAGAAAGGATCACAGTCACTTTCAATATGCATTGGAATGCAGAATGATTTCTTCTTAGAGAAATGCCTACCTCCAAATATGGTCTTCTGCATCATCCTGATAAAAAAGCATCCTACCTCCAATTTGTTTGTTGGAGTGTCGAGTGAGGATGTTCTTTTTCATCCGGAAGTACTGACCACAAGCCTTTTCTTTTATTTGCTTTCAGTGGGAGAACAGGAGAACAGACAAGTAAGTGATGAGTTGTAGCACAGCTGTGGTAGCCTCCATAAAGAATCCTGAACAATAGCATGGAAATGTCTACACCCGCTCTTACACATGATCTTTTGATAGTTTATTTTTAGTCTTCCTCCTGGCCCTAGTTTGCTGTTGAACATCCGTTTCAGCTGATTGTTTCTTTTGTTTAATTCTTGTTCCAGCTACCTGCACTTGTACAACTCCAGCTGCTTTAGTTTCTCTATTAGCTTCCAAGAATCAGTAGAGGAAAACGTTGCTCTCATACCATAAAAATGAGAAGGCTTAGACCCACTGCCTCCTGCCGTGCCTCCCAGACAGTGGTGGGAAAGTGTACAAAAGGAAAAGCGGAAGGAATACACTGATGCTTTCCTGTTATTGAAATATGAATTGAAATTGGTCCTGGTGTGTAGGATGTGTGTATGGAGACACAGTTTTCACTATGGTTAGCAAAATTGCATAAGAAGGTAAACTAGGGTTTCTGTAGACTGTTAAAACAGATCATCTTAAATGCATTTAATGAAAACTTACCAGTACTTAGCCATGGTGAGTATTAAATGGATTATCCAGAGGGATTTTTTTAAAGGTACTTCAAACTGACCTTCCAGCAATTTTGTACAAACCAATAATCTTGTTCCAGATTTTGTATTCATGTTTATTTATGCACCTGCTAATGACCATCAGGGTTTTGCAAATCAGGCACATAAGTATGGTTTATTCTGTGTTTAATTCTGTCAACATCTTTTTGTTGATCATTAGCACAGGTAATTTGCTACATAAGAATGAAGATCTGTTGTATTTGATTGTCTCCTTGATTTAGAAATAAATCAACGTTAATCAGAAATGATACTCTCCATATATTTTTAGCAACAGAAGACATCACTGATGACACCGTATTAAGTGATCGTATTAAGTAAGTTCAAAATATTAGTTTCAATAATCTTGTTGCATTTGCTGTTTGGACTGAAATGATACAAAATGGGGTAAAAGGATTTCATCTGATCTTATTTTAGTAGAAGGTGAGAAAAATCAATATAAGGAAGACATAGAAAGGAAATGGAAAGTGTTGAAAGATAAATGAAGGTATTTCATCTAGCAGTGAATATACTATGACAAAAAAAATGATCCAATGTAGATGAAAAATAAAGGGTCAGAAAGAGACATTGGTAAGGTGTAAAATAACCAGACCAAAGGAGAAGCAAAAGATTAAAGAATAAAGTCAGGTAAGTGTAAAAACACCTGATAAGAAGTATAAAGGTGGAGAATAAAAAGAAAAGTGCTGGAGGTTAAAATAAATAAAATAAAGTTGAAGCGCATAAAGGAACAAGCTGGTGTTGAAGGAGACTGTAAGCCACTGTAAAAATAGCTTAAAAGTGCCTTTCACGCGAAGCATGTAAAAATACATAAAAGTAATATATAGGAAATGTTTAAAAATGAGCTTGGATTTCATAAGTAAACATGTGCAAATAAGAAAAATTTGTATTTTGCTTTTTAAGTCTCTAAGGTCTTCCAGACCTTAAGGTAGCTGGCATGAAATCTGTTGAAATAAACTTTTGCAATTTTTGAATTCACCCATTCAGCAGGATGGCGCTCCCAAGAAGAAAGTGGAGAACTGGAACACAGCAGGAATGACTGGGGTGATGCAGTTGGCAAGTAATTTTGTTTGCTTTAYCATTTGCAATGAGTGATTAGAAACAAATGTAAGAAGAAATAATTGCTGAATCAACTAAGATGTAATCAGGTCCTTATTTGTGGAACAATTTGTAGTGGTTAAAGAGGTTGCCACCTTTCATCTGACTGTTTTAAAGATCATCTGCTTTATTTTGTTCTGAAATGAATTCAAGATGCTTGTACGGGCAGCTACTGTGTCAGACCCAAGAGAGTGTAGCTTTAACTGCTAGGGCTSTTTTTGTAAACAAGTCTGTCTTATTATGATGCAGAAGATGTGATTAAGACATTAAAATACATGAGGGTGGATAGATCTAAAACAGGGTAAACATAAAGGATTTTTCAGCTTCATATAGAAAGTATCTTAGAAGTATTTTCCCTTTTCCCCACCATTTTGAAAATTCCATCCTTTTAGTACCATATGAAAAGTATTTGGAAAATAAGTCATCAGTGTTTAAGCTTCTTTTTTATTTGTTTCAATAATCCAGGGCAAAATATGGGAGCCAGTCATTCTTTACAGAGAATAACCAGGATAGATTTTTTTTTCAACGGGAAAATGGTTATAACATGAAGGTGCAATGCACTCAGTAAAGCTGGATATGTGATTGAAGAGGAAGAGAGAAGAAATTTCAGTAGAATATATGGGACAGTGAGAGAGAGAAGGAAAGAGATTTAGACCTCCAAATTCCACAGGTGCAAGCAAATTGCTTGACATTCCTATATTCGAGTTTCTCAGAGCTTATTAACAAATTAAAATATGAATACTTAGGTTGATCTGCTGGTGATATGCAGTGCTATTGTACTTCAACATCTTAACTCAGGGAGCTCACAGAAACTGTGAATACAGCAGTAAGGCTTAGACTGTAAAGCAAAGAACATTACAATCACTTCAGCTTTACCTTATAGGAGCGCCTTAATACGCACACGTATAATGGATGATAGCATATGATATAATCCCCTGCTGCATTTGTTGAAATGCATCACTACTACTTTTCATGATAAATCTATAAATATTGGCATAAACCAGGTTGGCAGGATGCCTCCATCTTTTCATCTAGCCATTAAAGTGAATCGTTTAGATTAAAAAAAAAAAGCTGGGAGGGAGAGTAATAATTGATAATAACTTGCAGAAATGAGGTAATCTGTTTGTGTTTTTACAGACTGCACACAAAGCATGTCAAAAATAACATTTCTAGAAAATCAATATGTGGCAATAGATGAATCTTATATCATTTTTTATTGTGAAAATTTCTCCAAATTTCAGTGTTCAGTTATTTGATTGAAACTTTACATAACTTATAATTTTTAAATCATTTTAATGTCTCAACTAGAATAATACCAGGAACAGTTGGTAATATAACTAAGTTTTTCCTTTGTGTGTGTGTGTATAAGAATATTGCATTAATATAGCTTTTAAGATAAATACTCTTTCCTTTTTTTTTTTTTTTTTTTAACAAAACAGTCAGAAAGCACCAGATTTACTACTGTAGACTTTATGGTATTGCATAAGAGAAGATAAATTAAAGGCAGCTTTCACTTATACTTGGAGATTTAAGGAAGGTTTTGAAGCATCATTGATTTTGATTGCTCCCATTATTTCTTATTAATGAAATTTCACTAGCTGGCACTGCATACAACTTTTTCATAGATTGAGCAGGTTCATCCAAGTTCACTTCCTGCCTCTGATACATTTCAGGATACTACCCAATTTAGATTCTCCTAAAATTTATAGCTCAGAATAAGAATACTATTCTATTGAGAGAGACAAATTTATATCTTTAAAGGAGACAGAGGTTCTTGTAATTTCTTTTCATTTTTTTGATCTGCTTAGATTTATACAGTGTCATCCTTATGCTGAGACAGGAGTTGTCTTGCAAAACCATGAGCGTGCATGTTCTTGGAGTTGTCATGATCTTGTATTTGCACTTAGTGTAACATAGGCTTTCCCAGATTTTGGCCAAGATGAGAGATACTAGATTTCTTTCCTCATAGGTAGAACCCAGCTTTCTGGCTTCACCCCGAGCTGAAGGACTTGATTTTGCAAATACCAGGATTCAATGCTATGGAATTTCTACTTGGGTAGCCTGGATGTTGTCATGATGCAGCTTCTAAAAAGCTGCTAAAATGAAGTTCCTTAGAATGGTGAAAAAGCAAAATTGCTCTTTTTGTAACTTACAGCTGCCATTCTGGAGACTTGGATTTTCTGAATCTGGTTAGCCACCTTAGAAAATTCAGGTACCTGAGGATCCTGAAATGAGGCACCTACAGCACATTATCATTACTGCATAGAAGAAATCCAGTTAGCCTTTCATTTTCTATAGACTCTTTCACATAATTCTTTTTTAAAACCACTATAATCAGCGAGAGAACAAGCACAGTTTACTGCATCATGTAGCTATAACATATCAGTGCTGTGCCTAATACAAACAGTTTGTCTGGTGAGCTAGGATTGCTTGCTTCTGGAATACCAAGCATCTCAGCAATCTGTCCAAAACTCCCCTTACCTGCTTCTATCCATGAACCCCAAATTTAAATTTCATTAGTTATCACAGCGGGATGCCTGGAAGCTATATATACAGCTGTATGGAAAAGCCATTCACTTTGGTGTTTTTCTTTCCACCTTTCCTTTCTTAGTTTCAGCTTCCAAAATCCTACTGGTATCACAGACCAACCCATTCTGGGTGTTCTCCTGCATGTTTTCCCATACATTTTAAAGTGGTGAGCTAAACTAGTTTTTGTGTATGTGTTTGCATTTTTTTTTAATATAAATCAGTATCATGTCAGTTCTGGTTGCAAAATGTAAGAAGATGGGATAAAGCCCTGTATTACTGTGCATGGGATTTGTCATGTCACTCAGCAAGACAAGGGCCATCTTTTACCTTTTCTGTACATTTTCTTTGCTCTTCCATAGAACAGAAAAACTATATTGCTTATATCTGGATCTATACTCCAACAAATTTACAGGCAGTGAGGAAGACCTTTACTCAGAGTTTGGCTCACTCCTTTGCAGTAATAGGGACTAGCTAGTCACTATGAAGTTTGTCTCTGGATTTACCCAGGTCCAGTGTTTTGGTTTGTGCCCATTTTATCCGGCTCTTCTCTTTTCCTCTATTCTACAAAATGTAGCTGAAGATAGCATAGACAATCTTCAGTGAGCCAGGCCATGTAAAAGCACATTTTCATATTAATTTCTTTTGAATTAAAAATACTTATTAATCCTGAACACAAGCATAATATTCTCAATCTGCAAAGCAGTGTAAAGTCATTAACTTATTTAATTCTCTCTCTCCCAAAGAGAATTAAGATTCCTTAGAGAGGGAATTATGATCTGCAGGAGGTTTATTTATTTATTTATTTATTTTTTGGTAGGATTCTTGAAATTATAAGAAGTAGATAGACCAACAACCAGGAACATTGACACCGTCGCGATAAACAAAGAATCTTGTCCTATTCTTCCCCAAAATAAAGCTAGTATACTCAAGAACAAAGATCTTCCTAACATATCATTATAGTTAATAGTGTTTTTCCTTGAGATACATGAATAATTTGTAATGCGTGATTCTTCTGCTTTTTCTTTTTGTAAGTGATCCTTGAAGAGGCTGTAGTGATTTTTCCTCACACTACTCCATATAAAAATAACTCACTGAATCATTGAGAATGGCCCGATCCTTATATCAACATTCTTATGTCTTGCGCCGTCTCTGATGCTGCCTAGAGGTGTTTTCAACCAGTTAGGACATTGGTTGTTCGTATTCCTCCAGTACGAATTTTAAAAGCTTTTTTTTTTCTGTGCTTTGGTCAAGAAGAACTGATCTTTGACTTCAGTGGATTTGGGGACTAGACCTGCAGTAAATTCCAATTGAAAAGGTCAGGGAGTTAATGGACAGAGGAAGACTATGCTCTAATTGCGAGGAGTCTCTTCTAATTGAAATAGAGTTGTTGGCAGTTTGAAGTAGTTTAACGTAAACAGCATCTGCCTGTGCCACATCTGTTCAGTGAAAGAAAGAACGGTTTAGCCATCTCACTTGGGCATGCTTCATTAACAGAAAAGTCAAAACCGTGTTTACACAGAAATCAGTATGAATTATGATATTGGATTCAGTGGATACAAGAATTTTTATATAAATTGCAGTGGGACTCAGTCAGGTCTTAAATTCCAGCTCAGAAAAAAAATCATATGACTTTATGCTATAATTAAGATTATAGTAAAGGCTAGGCACATTGTTCTGGTATGCTCAGTTGCTTGATGCGGTAGTAGCTTGCTTTGCTTTGAAATCAAATAATTGTCCTGTGCTATCCCTGTTATGTGATCACCAGATAAGTCAGTTTGTTTTGATTACTACTCTGAAGGTAATTAAAAGATAATCACTGTGTGACAAACAGAAGCACCCAGTCCAGCTGAATAAGAAACACAGGAACACACTGCGTGGCATCTTTGTACTTTTGTAGTAACATCTGCCAGAGTGCTGTCCTCACCTCAAATATACTCCGAACCCTGTAAGTTCTTTTGGGCTCATTAATGCAACAGAATTGGGTGTGAGCTGTAGAAAAACAGCTATTAGAGTAGAAACATAGTGAGAAGTTTCCTGTTGTCTCCAGCTGTGAGCTTCCATATGTCTTACATAGGTACCATAATGTAACTAAAATATTTTGCAGCTAAGGAATCAACTGTATGTGGCAAAACACTTGCTCTGGAGAGTTTAATGAAGTGCAAAGCACAAGACAAAAAACAAGAAAACAGCAGCTGAATAATTCTTTGTCTTTTCTATCCTGCAAGTGGGCTGAGATCCTCTGGAAGTAGCTGGGGACCTTCCCTCCTTTGAAAGTACTGCAGAGAGCAACACTGTACAGCAAATACATATATTTAACAAGACACTTCCAGCTGACAAGAGTTAGGGTGTTGAAGAGTCATGGCTAAAGCTCTCTGTGCCCAGATTAGCTCATTTGACTATCGTGGCATTCTTCACAATTCCCCGATCAGTTCAGTGTTTTATCCACTCTGCAGTATTTTACTGTAACTCAGGCTATAAAATCTTTTGTGAATGGGCAGTTGTTTGAAAAGGATATGCACATACTGCCCACTGAAGGTCCTTTGCAGGCCACTGCAAACACCAGCGTGCCCAGATTATTCTCACATGCCAAATTTAATTAGATAATCTGAAGGAAACAATGGCAATATTGTATAAAATACAACTGGACAAATCATTAACAACCATATACTGTAGGGAATTATCTTAAATGGAGTGAGAAAAGCTTAGGTGAATAAATTAATTTTTCATTTCTACAAAGAGGACACTGTGGCTCGAAGAGATAGTTAAAGAGCAAGAGATTAAATAATAACGAAGTATCAAGTAAAGAGGGAAATAGGAATGTTACTGAGATAAGAAATGACTAATTCCACCTCAGCCTGAAGTGATCATTCATTCTGTATTGTTGAACAATGAAATTTTTAGGGGTAAATAGTAAATCTTTCAAAAACACCTATCTAAATATATCTGAAGGTTGGGAGACAACAAACAATAACTAGGTGCTTGAATTTCCTTGGTGAATTGAGTTCATTCAATTTATTCATGTTGATATATTGATAGTGTAGCATCCTAGCTATCTTTGTATGCAGGCAGCTATGCAGGCTATTGCAGAGCTTATTATGTTCGTAAGAGTTACTTGAGAAATATGACATGCTTTAACTTAACTCTTGATAGTTATGATTTAATGAAAGAAATTTATTCCTGTTTCATACTGAATCACTGTTTGTATTACTGATATCACCTGGTGTATGTATTCTTTCTGTTGCTGCACTTCATTAAATAGCGATAGAGAAAATTCCATATACAAAAAACTTACCTGTGATGATTTTAATACATACTTAAGTACTTCATTAGCTTTTTTTTTCTTCAATTGTGGAATGTTGTCCATCTAACTTTCTTATGCCAATGCAAATTTTAGGAAATGTCGTCTTGTCTGTTTCCAGTGACTTCCAGTTACCCCCTGAAAGCAATTAAGATAGTCAACCCCAAATAAAATTATTAGAATATTTCAACTCTTCAATAATAAATTTACTTTGGCCAACAGCCAAGTCACTTAATAAAACGTTCTAAGAAAATGCCTTTAGAGGGGTAAAAAGAAATTCGATATGTAGCTCTCTGTGACTGCCTTAGAGGGATACAGTGATACAGGTTGACTAAAAGTGGGGTGTCCAGTATTTTAATTACACATTCACTAACTGGCCACATTTTTTTTAGATTGGCCAATATATAAGGGATTCACAAATTATACCCTCATTTTTTATTATGTATCAGAAAGAGTATTTCTCCATGACATATCCATGATTATTCTGACAGGATAGGAGGGAATGGATATCCCCCTCTATACAAACATGAAAGTAGTAACCATCTCCTCTGTTCTTCCTGACATGATGAGTAGTTGGGTCCTGCTAGACTGGAGGAAACATGGTTTACAAATCATTCATCATTCTCTCCAGAGGCCATATGAACGAAGATTTCTGTTGCTGTACTTTTTGTCGGTGCTGTCTAACACTGGAAGAAATCTCAAATAAAAATGTCTGAATGGCTAGCGTAGTGCCAAAGCCGTAGAGTCTGTGAAAGATACTCTGGAGATTAAATGGTGATTCCTGGCTTCAGGAATAACCCATGGTCTTACCAAAGACATAAATCAAACAGCTATAACCAAGCAAAAATGCTAACCTTAGCTGCACTACAGAGGTTTCTCTGCCTGATTTAGGGGAATATATGCCTGGTGAATGGTTTGCAGAGCAAATACACTAGGTAAAAGAAGAAAAGAAAGCATGGCAACAGAAAGCTTCTCCCAGATATCATACATAATAGGAGATGTACTGATCTTGTTTCTTAGGCCAGCAGTCTGATTTTGGTGGAATGCTCTGTAGAGCATAATACCAGTTGTCTTTAGTAAGTGGAAAGCTGATAGACCCTCAGCCAGACAAYTGGTTCTCTTCATTTGAGATTTTAGCAGTTCTTAGGTGAGAAAAAGGACTCTAAATACTGAATTCTGATATTGCCTGTGTTGCTGTAAGTTAGGAGTGAGAAAGGTCTCTACTTTTCAGTGAGCTACATGCTTTTGGATCCCATCACATGTACAGAAACATTAGGTTAATGACATTTCTTTTCCATGTGAGGGGAAAGTGGTGACAATATATTGCACTCTGTGAAAATCCTTATTCCAGGATAAGGTTTTTCCCGTCTAGTTTGTTTCAGAGTGAGTCTTTCTGCRCACAGAGTCATACTAGTACGACTTTTTAAAAATACGTATCTGAAATGCTTATGCCAAATTCAGGGTCCTCTTTGTTATAGGTCCACTGACCAACCCTTTAAACAACCATAAAAGCTTTCAAATTGGAACTAGCATTCACTGTTTTTGATTACAGAAATGCTGGCCCCTAAGTGAAAGTCAAGAGCCAAAATGTCTTCTGTGTCTTCCTAGCACTGAACTGTAGCGTGTAGTGGTAACCAGCTTGTGACCCACATGACACAAGTGATCACCAGCTATGCTGATGCAAGCTGTGTGATCTAAAGAAAGTCACAGGTGACTCTTAGATTTCATATGAAATACCACAACCTGACAGAACTGCTCTGCTAATTAGTGGTCCCTCTTTCAGGTTCAAGATGTGCCAGCACTGGAGAATTCACTCTAGGGAAGACTTTCATTGGATAAATTGAATTTGGAAAAAGGCTATTATGGATAAATAATGGGTTTAATATTTGTTCCTTCAAATGCATTAATGTGTAAATCTGAGCTTGTTTAATTTATTCACGCTGGAAAATTGATAAGTGCCACTTTACCTACCTGTGTATGCCTGCAACTGTGAGAGTGTAAAATTTTGTCCTTTATGAACTCTTGATCCAGCAGAATGTAATAATTTTTCCTAACATTTCAGTAGAACTAAGATTTATAACTAAATAACTTAGAAACATAGTTCAAACAGACCTATTGCAGAAGTACATGCATTGYCTATAAATGAAGACGAACATAAGCTAATTCAAGAGAGCTACAGGCTCCGTGTATACTTTTTCATGTATGAGGGATACATAAAAGGATCACAGATATGCCCTCAATGCATATTATACTACTAGAATCTTAGAAGCTGTTTGACCCAGACTCCTCTCCTCTCACCCTCCTCGCAGGCTAAGGGATTAAATTTCTGTTAATTTATTTGTACTTGCATAGTAGCATGAAGGAGAGTTCTTTTCAAGTGCTGTAGCTGTATTATCCTGCACCGTGGCTCTGAACCTAATTCTGAATCCAGCCTACATAACATATTCTGCCTCATGCCCATTAGCTTCAGTAACCAGCTAAAGTTTCTGTGCAGAGATGGTCTGCTTTTTGTTCGTCCTGTTTTGTGTGCAGCTTGCAGTTGAGGAAAGAGGAAAACTTCCAAGGCAATGTAAACGGAATTAAGATTGCAACCATATGTCATTATAGTTTCCCTATTTCTATCTCCTCTATGTACCAATCTGTAAAAGCAGTTGCTAGTATCTTTCTCTATACAGTGAAAGATGGGAAAAGAG
The DNA here is from genome assembly GCF_003343035.1 of Apteryx rowi. Taxonomy (NCBI): domain Eukaryota; kingdom Metazoa; phylum Chordata; class Aves; order Apterygiformes; family Apterygidae; genus Apteryx; species Apteryx rowi. The sequence continues at coordinate 6,784,351 of NW_020447196.1, read as the reverse complement.
CAATCCCAGACTTCTGCAGCTAACTGTTGCAGGTTCATTATCACCAGCAGTGCAAGGCTTGATCTGTCAGAACAGCAGAAACAAAATAACCATCCCAATTTTGATACAAAATCTGATCCTGTACAGTTCCAAAAGGTCTATGTTAATTCTTGATATTTTTTTTAGTTCTTTATACAGTCACAGGGATAGACTCTCCTTGCAGCTTCAAAATTGCAAAAGGACTAACTATGCAGTAAACAACCTTGATTGTCTCTCTCTCTCTTTGTACAACCTTTTAATGACTGTCATTGCTTTAGCTTCAAGAGTTTGTGTGATCTAATTAGGGCAAATTGAATAAGACCGCTTTTATGCTAAAGCGTGAGAAAGTTAATTGAAATCAATCCATGTTCAGTGAAAATGCTGGAGACATCAGTGATAATTTAAAGCAATTAAAAGATGTTGTCCTGAAGCAAGGCAGAAACATTAGGTCTAAGAGCCTGTTAAAAGAAAACTACCTAAAATATTTAAATGATATTATTCAGCTATGATGGACTAGGGATAGCTGAAGCAATTAGAAATCATAAAGCATAAAATCAGTCATATGTAATCTTCTCTCAGCTATCTCAAGTCAATTGTTTTTGTGAAGTAACAGATCTTTTTAAAAATCCCATTTGTGACATTTTGAGAACAAAGGTGTACTAATGATATGAGGCAGTATACTTGCAAACCTCCAGTCCTCATTTATGGGCCGTTGCACCTTAAGAAAATACTAAGCACAGAATTTAAATTTAAATGCATTTTCCAGATACATTTTTAAATTACTTGTTCATAGGATGCAAAACCGTATTCCGTGGGTGTCAATGTTAAAATCCAGTGTTTTGGCTTTTATCAAATTCCTAAACATAATAGTGTAAAGAGGATGGGAGTTTCCTCTTCCTTTCTGATGTCCCCATATCTTTAAAATGTGCTAATTAGGTTCAGTAGAACTGACGAGTGAGTAAAGAGTTAACAGGACTGAAGAAAGTAGGAGGGTGATCACGGTGTGCCTGCGCCATCTGCCAAGGGCATCAGGATTCAGAGCCCTGCAGTTGTGCAGCATCCTCATTTAGAAGTTTCTTCTAGTAAAAGAAATATGATATGAGTTAAAGAATGAAGTCCAAAAAACATTTGAAATATTATCTGTAAAAGGTAACTTTATTATTGTTTTTGTTTAGCCTCCAGTACAAAAATGATGGACTTGATTGTGTTACCTCCCAACTCTGGTAGGACTCATTCTCTTCATTGAGAAAGTTTAACTTGCTGTGCAATGACACATGCTGGTAGTACTGTACAAAAATGAAATTGTATGAAAGATTAATTCTATAAAATATCCCATAGGCACAGACTGAAGACAGCTAAAATTAATCTGCCAAATACTGGTAATTATCTTTTATGGTCTGTCACAGCAAGCACTTGCAGATTTGTGTAAATTTTGATCTCAGCAGTTCCTCTTTTGACTGTGGTTAAACATATGGAGGTTCGAAAGGACTAATTCTGAGTCAATAGCACACTGGATGTATAAAAAGAAAAAAAAAAAAGGAAGGAGCAAGCTTTAGCCTGGTGAGACTGTAGTTGTGATCACAGCTCTCCTTATTTGTTGTCTCATTATGGGATCTTAAAACAAGCACTGCAGCTCACTTTGACCCTATCACATTGCATGTGTCTTGCACTCCTGACCCCTGAGTATCCATGCCTGTGGTTTTACTGCAGGGCAAGCTTGCTCTGTGCTACAGTTTTTGGTCCTGTCCCTGGGTGGTGTTTGTGAGGTGTCTGATGGTCTGGATCACCTGAGCTGAGGGCTGTGTAGGAGCGTGTTGCAGTTTGCCTCCTGGGAAGGAATGGTGCGTACCTAGCTTTCATCCAGGCGTGCAAATGAGGCATGGCTGGCGCGTGGCAGCGGCGAGGGTGGGCGCTGGAACGTGTGCCCTCCCCACGGTGCACCTGCAAGCAGTGTGGGTTGCTTGAGTTCACTATTTGTTTGGGTTATTTGTTAGGTTCTTTTTAACTTCTACAGAAAATGTAACACAGAAAACCCCTAGCATGTTGTCGCATCTGAGCGCTTGTTGGATTATGGAAAAACTAAGATTTCCTTTCCTTTCCAAGTTTGGTTCTTCATTACATTGCTGTAAATCAGGAACAGCAAAGACCCCAGACATTCATGTGTTTGGATCCCTCAGAATAGGATGGGAACCAGCATTTAAAGACCTTGCACTCTTGCTATAAACTGTGGTCAGAGGGCATATATCAGATAATTTCTGTAAAAAGTGTCAGCTGTGTTTGAATTTGGGAATTGTGAATCCTTCTCTTTAGGTATACCAGTGCCCTGCTGCAATGTCAGAAAACTCCAGTTCGCAGAATTTATAGCTTGAAGAATTCCCATAGGTGAGAAACAAAGAGAAGGGCTTAAGTCTGCCCCATTAGAGGGGAAGAGTATTACTATTGTTGGTAATATTGGCATTTTTCTTCTTTCCTTTATAGCCCTACATTTTGTAATCTTGTAAAAGGGAAGAATCTTGGGTTCAGGTTTTTTGTTTTTGTTTTTTGAAGAGGGAGTATACTCCCATCCTTATGGCTGCAGAGAAAATTAGCACAAGACATCTAAAGCCTCTAAAACCAGAGCACAATTTATTATTTTTGAACCAATTTAGTGGGGGGTTTTTTGTTTGTTTGTTTGTTTTGGTAGCCTGAATTGTGAATGCTTTGTGTGGGCAATAGTGAAAGAAGTTTTTCATTTCTTTGTTCGCCTGCATTCAGCTGGAGGTAGAAGGAATAATGTTCTTAGTGAAAAGTTGGAAGCAAGTTATTTGCTTTAATAATTTATTTGTTGATTTTTCATGATTTGTGGTCTGCATTACCACAGTGAAGTGTACCAACCTTTTGGTCACTTTATTGATCTTAAGTGCTGAAGTTTTTGTGTTTGTTTCCAGACCAGAAATCAATATTCTCCTTCATAATATTGCATTATCTCACAGGATATATCTGCTACTGGTCTATACTATAGTAGTGCTTACAGGTTCTATCTGTGATTAACATTTCATGTACAGAAAGAGATGATCAGTGATCAAAGAATGTTTGATGAACAAGATAGAGAAGGTAGGAGAAAATAAATATTTCATCCCAAGAAATTAATTGGATTGTTTGGCTCATTCAGGAAGTATGAGTATAATCAGGAATTGAAACCAGGCATCTTGTATTTGGTGCCTTAATCATAAAACCTTTCTTCCTCTCAAAATGTTTCTGGAAAAAATTCCAGAAACCTGAAGAACCAACTCTAGCCCCCCAAATTATCTGAAGACTTTTGTGAACATAGCACTTTTCATATTCCTCTTTTTTTTTTAATTTGCACCTTTTAGAGATCCAGAAACCTATAAAACAAAAGTAATCTCTGTTCCTAGGCCTAATCAACACATGCAAACTTAAACTAAAATAGTATTCTACAGGAGGCTTAGCTCACTTCTCTGCACAGAGTATCCTTTATGAGTTTTGAGCAGCATTCAGTTAAATCTCAGTTTGGCTGAACTGGTTTTCCCCTGTCCCTTCCTGTTAGTTATATATATCACCTCTAACAAGTTTAGCTTTTATGCTCTTGCATATTACACTACAAACTCACTGTGAAAATGCCATGCCTTATTTCCTCTGCAAGATGTTTAATCAAAAATGACCCACAATTTCAAGCATGAATGCCTAACATCTCATTATTAACCACTACCTGGAACAGTTTATAGCATTCTAACTTCAGCAGGGATGCAGTGACAGGATTCAGGAGGCCTCCAGCATTTTAGAGTTTAGGTAACCGTTTTACTATTCTTTTTGTTTGGTATGAAACAGTATGGGGTCTAGATGTTTACGGCAGAGGCATACCCTTATCATACTCTAAGCATCATGTAAAGGGCCTGGATTTTGTGTTTATTTGAATTTCCCTAGGCAGTACCTCTTGTTTGATTGGAGTAAGTTTATGTTTTTACATACTGTGAGTAGATTTTYATATCAGCAGTGAAATACTTGATCTACATGACCTTAATCTAATTTGGAAGCTCAAGAAATCGAGAGTCAGCCCAAAGAAGGGACTCCTGACTTAATTTGCTTTCCCTACTTCTTGACTTCTTAAGGGTTTCACTACAAGGACGTTTTCCAGTTATTTCATGAATTTTTCAGACACCTTTCACCACTGACCTTTCACTTCAATTTGAAGAAAATAGCAAGGTCTGTAGTTCTCTGGGCAAAATGACATTGTTACTATTGCCTTTTAATTTGTCTCATATCAAGCAAACACAAATATCCAGAGCCAGCCTTTTTAATCTTGAATATCTAGCAAATCTTATCCTCCTAACCAATCTGGAAAGAACTCAGTTTTAGTTTTTAAAAAGGTGATGTTTCTTTATGAAATAAGCTTGAAAGACAAGTCAGGAAAACTGATGACTAGAGCTGAAAGTTATTTTTTTCCCATAGATCAATTTCTTCAAAGTTGTTCAGAGATTGCTTTCCCTTTTGAAAAACTATCCTTCTGAGACCCATTCACTCTTTGGAAGAATGCAGATCATAACTCAGTGCTATCCACCTAGCAGTGGTACCCAGGCTGTGACACTGCTCCTTTCCCAAGTTGTCCATGGCTTGGACTGAACAGCAGGAGAAGTCTTACTGGTCTCACAGGACAACCTGTTGATGCGAGTGTCAGTGAGAATATGGACTTGGSCTTGTTAAAGCAGTTCTCTAGCTCAGCTCCAGCAATAGCGATGGCATTCCTGAGGATTTTTTTCAGGGATAGGTAGGCATGAAGTGCATCTGGTTTAGGTATTTCAGTCATTACAGAAACAGATGATACTGCTACTTCATGCTAGCACGAGCTGAACTGATAAAATGGTGGAAAGCTGTGGTGAGTTGGCTTGTACTTTTCTGCTGGGTAAAAGAATGGGGAATATTTTACAGGAAAAACATAAAGTGAAAAACTCAGAGCCACTTCTGCCAGCTGCATTTTCTCCCCCTGTTCTTTAACACTGGGGTTTTGTAATATTGCTGCTAACTAACTCAGGCTTCAGTGTACAGCATGCTACTATGGAAATAATCATGTTCATTTAGAGGTCACACTAAATTATATGTATCAGCACCATAATGGCAAATTCTAACTATTATTTCAATATGGCAATAGTGTTTAAAAATTGTAGTCCTCTTATACTCTGGGAAGGAAGCGTTTCCATATGGCAAACATTGCTTTTAAGATAATTTTTGTTTTCCTATAGACCCTCTCTTCTGTGCATTTGCAGAAAAAGTGCTTGTTAGCTTTTCTTCACTTTGAGTTGTCATTTGTAGGTTACCAGGTGAGGTGGTTTGGTAATATACATCTAGGAACCTGCAATGCTTAAATTAGAAGACAGCGAGGGAAAGAAGCGGAATCTGGCTGTTGGTTACAGTGCACTCACAACATTTTACTGCTGCATTTAACACATCTATTTAACTTTGACACACGAAGTAAAACTGCTTGAATGAAGGTCTGCTGAATCATMGCTAAGGTTCTTTTGATATTTTTATCTGTTTTGGGTATTTAAATGTGCCCCTTTATGCTAAATGAACTAAAGAAACCCCCAGTGCTTATATCAGTCTCTTCTTTTTCCTTATCTTCTTTTTGTTCCTTCACATATATTTTGTTATATGCATTTTGAATAATTTGCAATGCTTACTACATTTAAAATAGTACGTACTTTTTCTGCCACTCATTGGCAATCCAGCGCATATCATTTCATTATTTTATCCCTGGTTAGTTATGTTTTTTGAATCTCCTGGGTGATACTATTAAAATAATACTGAAATAAATGTTGGCTGCACACGGCCCTTGGGATTAAAGCAACCTCTACAGCCATCAGACCAAATCTCCAGAGAACAGCTTTCCTACTTGGTGATCCAACTACAATCAGTCCTGTGGGCATGCCTCAAGGAATTCTGAGGTCAACTTTCTCTTAGGACTATATGTAGAAATTTAAGTGTCTAGAGGTTGAGAAAATATTAAACAGAATGTCCTTATACATTGTAATCTCATGTCCTTTTCTTTCTGAAGCCAGATCTCTTATTCTTTTACACTGTATACTGATTTTTTTTTCCTGCTGAAAAGCAAGTCATTTTTTCCCTTCATAAATGTAATGATTTGAGATTTGTTACAAATTTCTACCATTGTTGAAATACAGAAAAATGTATCCTATGCACCTTTTCAGATTGGACATGAGTTTGAGTTATGAGTCTGGATTTGATACTGATTTTGCATTTCTCTGAAAGATGAGAGTGCTAGAAAGTCAAAATGTGGAGTACTCTTCCTTATAGAGGCAGAGCATCAGAAAATTATTAAGATTTACTTTTCATGTTTGTTGGAGTTTGGAACAATATTTTCCTTCCAAACTGTTGTGAGGAGAGAAAAACATATATGTGTGTGTGGGGGGGTGATCATTTAAAGTAGTATCTTGAAAGTTTGAAAGTTTTTAAACCACTTAAAATCAAATGTTATCTTATTTCGGAAATAGCTATTAAGAAGGAAGAGCATATTTGCTGACCACATAACTTTTTTTCAGTTCTGTTTTGTTTTGGTGCAAATATCACTGCACTGTTTTGCAGAATATTCTGTGATTGCCTAGTGAATTTTCACGGAATTTCTATCTTTCCCTCCTCATTTTGCCTATTGGGTTTAAACCAGGTATAAACTTTCTCCATGAAAGAGTTTTGGGGGAGAGGGAAGAATCTACGTGAAAATGGTAACAGCAATTATGGTAAATGTTGATCCCATCATTTGTAAGTATTTGCTAAAAAGGGATATATAGAGATTAGATGATATTGTTAGGTGATATTATTAGATGACCTCTGAGAAATGAGATGATATTGTTAATTAGATGGTTTATGTTCGCCTTTTGTTCATCAAAGCTCTTTGCACGAAAACAAGGCCACACAAAACTGAGAAAAATAGAAAGGAAAATCACTGTGCTTAAAAAGTTGCTTGACTTTTGTTATGTCAAAGACTACAAAGTCACATATCTGTTTAAATAAAATGGCAAGATGTTTGATTGTGGGAGATCAAATATGGGAGAAAAATAATTTGAAACATTGCTTTAGACTGATGTTAAAATTTAGTCCTCTTTCACTTGACAGGAATTCTAGTTGACTTAAATGTGCTGCTTTGCACACCAGGCTGTGGGTGAGCGTTCCAACGCCTAATTGGTTGATGATGCATATGCATCGTTGGCCCAACATTAGGCATAGTCATTCAGCCCCTCCTGGACTGACAAAATAACGCCACTTTTATATCTACAGTTAGCTTGCTCTTTCCTCCTGGGATCATTCTTCTCTAGTGCTTTTGAGCATTTTGATTTGTTTACACATTACAAAGTGGGTCTTTTTCAATTGTTGGTCACCTATTGCCAATTATTTAGTTTATTTRGACTATACTTTATTTAGAGTTGTCTTTCCATAGTCAGGTCTCACAATGCTGCTGTCATCATTCAGAAATGGAAATAAAGGATGCTCTGATTTCTCCTGGAACTTACTAATGAACAAAATGATTGTTGGTGTGTTCTTGTGGGATCTTAAGTAACTTAGACATTCAAATCTGCTTCACACTGGTCAAACTACCAAAGCCTGAAAACGAGGCAGCTTCTTTAATATGAGAAGTTGAAGCAGCTTATTCTTGCTCTCTGAAGGAGAAAATCTAAAGTTGCTCTTGTCTAGATTAACAAAAGTCCTTTTGCTCTCAGTCTGTATTGCTTTACAGTGTATTCCTAACAAGACTTTGTCCTTGTAGTGTGTAGCTACTAGCTGTCAGAAACCATTTCTGCAGCTTGTGAATTTAATCAATTCGGCATGTCTGCTGAAAGTAATAAAACATCATTGAAATTCTGCTTTAAGAAAGTTAATGCACTAACTGCTTCCCATGTAACTGCAGACACTTAAACTGTAAGATATAGACCCTATATTGTTAAGCATTTAAAAAAAAATTGCACTGATATCCTTGGTTACACTTTAACTTACAGATTAATAGACCTTTAAATTTGAAACCAGCTCACCACCTTGCATTAAATGAAACAAGACTATTTTAGAAAGTTTATAATAAAGGGTCAAGAGAATCTTAAGGGTAGATAAACTTGTGTTGAAGGTACCACGCTGGAACAGAAGAAAATTTCAAAACTAATGTTCATGGAGGGCCCAAGGTCTCTGTCTGTAGGATTTCCTGTTCTACCATCCTATTTGTCTTTTGGGCACCAAAGTTTATGGTACAGGTAGTTGCTCTGGAATATGCCTTTTTAAGTTTGTGTGCACTGTAGGCCTGAACCTTGCCATAGGCAACCTGGAGGAGTGTCTTAGCCAGTAAATCACCAGTTTTGAAAAACTTTGCAGAAAAATTGAAGTGTTTTGCCATTGCACATTTACTTTTCTTTTTTGTTGTTTCTTGGAGGAGTCTGTTGGTTGCATTATACAGCTCATGTAATGACATATTTCAGCAAATTTAGTGGCCTAAAGAGGTGTTAGCTCATTTGTTCCTGAAATAGGTATGAGTGGTTCTATCCGTAAGGAACAAAACAAATGGGTAAATTCTGGGAGGAGGTACTGACCAAATACCAATAACGTAATGCAAAAGGCTTGTAGGAATTGGTGACGGTGGTTTTCCAGCAATTGGTTGAAAAAACTCTGGACTAAGAGGATTTGGTTAAGGAGAAATACAGAAATAAGTCATTGAGGCAGTGTCCAGCAAAGCATACTGGCCTTCACACCAGTACACATGCCGCGAATGCCAACAGTGTCAGCGCGGAGAGACAAGTAGAGGCTGAAATCCAAAAGGAATGTAAATGTGGGCAATGGAAAGTCATTTGCTACAAAGTGCAAGTGGCAATCAATACCTTGTTAGCTAGGCAAGAGAGAGAAAATAACTCCACACAGTGTTAGCAGAGAGCAGAGGACCTAAGGCATTTTCAGGAAGTGAAATCTGTTGTAGTTGCAGTGTTGCTAGGGATTTGCTAACAATGAGCCAGGACATTTAAAATCTCTGTCATATGAATTTATGAAAGAAAACAGAATAAGAAACACAGGAGATGAAACTCAGAAATCACCTTCATCTCTCAGAGAGACCTATCAGGCCCGCAGTGGCAGAGCTTACCCAGAGCACAAGGCTCAGAATAAGGGGCAGAACCTGGTAGTCTAATTTCAACCCTCAGACAAGCACCCTGGGAGTAGTGCCCAGGTTGGAAAAAGCAACCATCCAGAGTAAGCCAAAAAGGACTGCTGAGAAACTGCACTTAAATAGCTAGATTCCCCACTTACTGATGGTTTTTAGGGTTTTTCTTCCTTATCTTTTTCAAAATTTGATGGGAAAAGAAGTCAAATAACATGACCTCACATCATGAATGTACAGCAGATAAACATCTCTGCTTACATTTGGTCATATCTCTGCCATTTGTGTGAACAGTGTCCACTCATAGGTAAAGAGCTTGGCTGAAGCTTAATTTGAGCAAAATGAGGGTGGAAAGAAAAGTCTATGAAAAAGTCTGGAACTACCTAGCATGTAATCTCCTTTGTAAGTATCTATCCGTACTTGGTTAGCTCAGTCCATAATTTAGGAATATTTCTGTATTCCTTATTGATTCCTGAATCCAAAAGTATCTGTGGTTTAATGCTTACTAGTATACAATCTGTAGGCCTTATGCCACTTCCACCTCCAAGGTACAGATACTGACATGTTTTTAGAAAATTACAGCAGTAATAGAAAAGGAAATCTTTGTGACTTCTTAGTAGTAGAGTACCACAAGTATGTCAAATTTAGGCCTGTCTAAAGTGCTAGGGAGTACTACTGTCAAGTTTGCAATCCACATTGTGTTCTTCTGACATAATGGAGCACTCAAAACAACAGTAAGGCTTATTTATCTCAAAGACTGACCCTTTTTGTCTTGACTGAGACAGTGAATTACGGCAGGATATAAGGACTATTGCAATTCTTACTTTTTTCTAATTTCTACTTACTTTGACTTTGCTTTATCTAACACAAATGCACTGCAACACATAAAACGAAAAATCCTTCCTGCAGAATGAAAACATAGCTCTACATATGGTCTTTCCCCTGATGAGAGGATGAGAATAAACAGTTTTGGCAGATGTTAGTCATGTTGTTTAATGTACTGTCAAAGGACAGTCCGACATGAAAGTGAGGAAATTGGCATAAAAATGGTTTCAGATAGAATCTTACTGTTTTCCTTTGTCTGTGTTCCAGAGTTTAATTGTAGAAAATGGAGCTGGAAGAGGATCAAGAGATCATTGCCCTTTCACAAGACAGGATCAGTGATACCACCATTTGTTCTTGGAAGCTGGGAAGCAACTTGCAGATTGGCCAAATCTTTGGTATGTTGAAATGCATAGTTAAAAAGTAGTGTTGCCCATGGTCTTGGAAGTTATTGAGCCTGCAGTTCTCTGGAGTTCTCAGTTTGAAGCCTTTCAGTAAAACATTCAGAAAATAACATAAAACAAGTAAACGAAAGAAATTGATTTTTCTCCTGCACACAAATACTGGGTTTAATGTAAGTCTAGCTATAATAACTGGTGAGTGTATTGCCTATAACTTAGCCCTTTTTCTTGATCTTTTGTCCTCATCAATGATGTACATGGTATAGTCATTTCAAATAGGATAGTTGTATGTTTGCAGCTTTTTAGTGCTAAGCTACATTATCCTATACATTGCTTTTTATCCAGGTTTATATTTGGATCAGCTAGATGTTCGTATAAATCTGGAAATGCGCAAAATTTTTAAGTTTCTTTGTTAACCTTTATGTTGTGGTCATTCGTACTGAAATATTCTTGCTACTAATAGCTAGGGGAATTCCAACTGAATTTTTTATGAATTTTTCCTAACCTACTGCATAATGTGTTAGCTTTTCCCTGTGGCTGACATTATTCATGGCTGGATTAGTATCCACCACACAATGTGATGTTGTCTCTGCTTTCTAGTAGAGTGGTGACAAATTGTTTATATTGCTTTTTGACTTGGGCAATTTGTGTGCATCTTTGTGTTTGTGTGCCTCTCTGCATGGTTTTTTTGCACATAGAAAACACTGCAGCTTTAACCTGTGCTTTTGTCTCCTTCAAAAATATCTTCATAGATAAAGTAGTCAGTTTTGAAGACTGAGGAATAAATTAGCAATGCCCCTCAGATGGTAATATAGCCTAATTAAATCATGCTAAAACATCACTTACTTAGACACATATCTGGAAATAAGGTAAAGGAGGTAGTGATATAATTGGATTCATTCAGTTTAGACTGTGATATTGTTGCTAGAAGTTTGAGAATTATAAAAGGTTCTGGTTTCAAGTCCCAGAAAACATAGTCCTCTTTAAAGAGCCCTTCATGTGGGGAGTCTCAAAATTAAATGTATCAAGATAGTGAGTAGCTTTGGAAGCCAGTGGCAGTTTTTCTCTGATCCTAATCTTCAGATTCTGCAATATTTTTCTCTTTGCTGTACGATCCATTGTTTACAGGAAGCATTACTGCCAAGTGCTTTTTAATGTAGCCAAATGAAGAGCTCAAAATGATTTATGAGAAGGTGTCATGGCAAATGTTGGGAAAGGGCCAAACTCTACTAAAGAGCTGAGGACCTAACAATTTTTGTTTAGGCTTTTGAATAAATAACCAGATTTTGAAGCGGGTGTGGTGCCGACTTTGCTCAGTGCCAGCTTCTCCTAACTTTTCTCAGGTAGAACTACTGCATCTGGATAACTTTCATTTATTTTGGATAGGTACGTAAATGGCAACATTCATTTCTGAAAATCGGCATCTAAGAAAAAGGAAAACAAAAATGCAGTGGAGATTGTGACATAAAGAAAAAGAAAACAGGAAACAAAAAGTGTTCTGGAAGAAATATCTGTCAGACAGCACAGCCTTTAAGCATTTTAAATTTGTGGCCTATTTTCTCTTAATTCAATCAAAGTGCTGGCACAGGTCAGTGCTGAAGATTATTCAGAAATATTCCCTAGAAATTGTTTGTTAAAGTTTTGTCTCTAGTATACTTCCAGTTCAACAGAGTGAGGAGCAGAATACAGAGCATTTCAATCTAAATTATATGTACTCCCATGAAATACCAAGAATTTTGAAAGCAGTAATGCAATACCCAATGTATTAAATGCTCTTGAGGAATTATTATAGCTAGCTTATATTTTTTCAGATTTGAATAGCTAAGGAGGTCATTATCTTCTGCAATTGCACACGTTGGAATTGCATTCATAAGTGTTTTGTGAGAAGTGATGTTGTATTGTGGGAAGTAATACACAGTACAGTTGTTTACTTTTTATTTAGACTTGATACCAAACTTGCATGGACAGAAAAGTCTTTTTAACCTGAAATAATACGTGTTTAGTTTAATTCCAAACAGACTTTTTCTATGTGAAAACAGTATATATATATATAGCAGTACAGCTTCCATCTTAGTACGCAGTATAGCCCCAGGGAAAATTTTATCTGCATTCAGAGAAACACATGTTCCTCTACCATCCTTAAAGGAAAAAAAGAGAGACTTGAGAGAAACCAGCTAGCCACAGAATTGAGGAAGGGAAAATGGCCATCGTGGCTGTCCTCTGCTGTTGTTTTGTTTGTAGCTGTGTGTGTCAAGCTGCGGAGGCTGCCTTTCTTCCTAGTGATGACCTACAGCTTGATAATGGAGCTGTCAGCTAGGGCAGCTTAACTTGCTTTTAATTCCTTTTTACGATCCAGTAGCCCCATCTGAGCAGAAAGGGGATTTGGAAAGTTACGGTGGTTATCTTCCTTTAGCACATCACTAGTGCAAATAATGGCAGACAAATGGTGGACATGGACCTCATTCCAGTAGTCTTTTGCAAACATCCGTGGTGGAACAGGATGTGGTGGAACAGGATATTGTGCAATATATCTTACAGGAAGATGCCCTGATCCCAGGAGATACAAGGACTTCCTGGAGATTGAAAAAATTGAGGTGGTTACAGACTGGGAACGTGCTCGTTCTTCTTACCATGTGCTGAGGCTGACGACCTCTGATCTTCTGCTTGGCTGTTATTGCTTCACAGATTTTAGGAGAGATTGCTGCTTTGCATTTAACATTCCCTCTCTGGCTGCTAGCAATATAGGACTGATCAAGTCATCCAAGAAGACCAGGCAAGATAAATTAGATGCTTAATTTGCACATGAGGAACTGCAGACAGACTAATTTTAAAAGGACATTTTGATAAAGTAAAATAGTACTGTGCACATATTAGTAATTGTCGGTTCCACAAAATTATTAATGATAGATGAGCTCTGGGCTTTGAATCTTTGCTTAAATTAATGTTTGAAGGGTACTCCATAAAATATAGACAACAAAAGTCATTAGGAAACTGATCACATAATTTTCAGCATTAAAACATTTGTAATTTATAGTGTTTATTTCTATCACTACTCATAAACCTATGTCCTAAATAAATACAAATATAAAACAACACTGCATATGGTGCAGATAGTCATATTCTTAACATTTCTTCCCAAAGCCAAAAGGAGATTTTACTAAATCTCAAAAAGAAAAAAATATTTTCCTGCAACTACTGCTGTATGTGCTTTTAAAGGGAATTCAACAATAAATTAAGTGTGGGCACCTCCATCCAGTGTGTGCCTCTTCCACTGGTTGCTATTAGCACTCTAAGGTCCATTCTTTATCTCATCTCCTTCAGAGACTACAGTCATTCAGCCTTGACAGTCACATAGCTGAACTGTGCAGGGCTTGGGGAGGATTCTTTTAATTTAGGGCACTGAGTTACATAACATGGATAATATGGTGCTGATAATCCAGCAGCATGTAGTAGCTCTAGTGCTCCAGAAGCCTAAACTCAAATTAAAAGCTACATCTATCCTTCATATGCATTTAATTAGTTCCTCATGTCATGCATTTTCCTATTAGATTTCATCTTCCATGCACCTTTTTACTTGCCCAACTATTTATAACCTAAATATGCATGAAAATGGCAGTCATTAATTCCATCAGGTATTGAGTTTGAGCTAAATATCCTTAAATGTTATGTTTTGACACTGCCTCATCTGAACTGCCTGTTCCATATGGGTGCCCTGTTAGTCCTTTGGCAGAATGCAGGTGCCCTGCTGTTAATTTAACTGCTTATCAGCCCCAGTCTCATGCTCCTCGTTACTTTAGTTACACAGTACAAAAACAAGACTTCATATTTCTCAGTTCTGCCTAAAATTGTTCAGCCTGCATTAAAGATTCACCACTCGTCCCAGCAGGACCCGAATGCAGTCGTGACTGGGGAAGGCATCATTGGTGTAGCTTCTCGTTCTGCAGCCTGGACTCCTCTCGGGTACCGACATCCTGCACCATAGCCCTTGCTAGGCTGCTTCTCTCTTTCCACACCTATTTTCTAGCCTTTATTTGTCTGGGGAGCAAGCGTAAAGCTGAGCAGAACATCAAAAATCTGTGTATTATGCAGGTGTTTTCATTGTCTTTTTTTTTTGGTTTGTTCCTCCCCTTCTCCTCTACATAAGTACCTGATGGTCATGGCTGTTTTCTTCGCACCTGCCATCAAGACTGCTCTCCACCTCCTCTCTCAAGATTTTCCAAGACTGTTGCCAAATAGAGAAATGGCCTCTGTGCATGTGTGTATACTTGTACAAAATTCAACAAAGAGTTTGAACTCTTCCAGTAACTGTTAGGAAAAGTGTTCTAGGGCATGGTTTTTTTAATGGACAGATTTTCAGATTTTTTTTTTTTCAAATTTTTCTCAGTTTGCACATTCCATCGCACACGAAGACAAGCATTCTCTGTGTGTGCTTCTTATTGTTTGAAATTTTAATGCACATGGAGGTGATAGCCTGCCAAACTTTTGCTTACTTCATATTTTGCTTTTTTGTGCACCTTTCCCGTATATTCAATGTATTATGAATACAAAATTAGACGTATATATAGATACACATATACACACACACACACACACACACACACTTAGTGATGCTACTGTTTTCAAAAGCTTCTTAAAACTACTTCCAGAACTCTTTGACCCAGATTTTTAAATAGTGTCACTTGCAATGCTGAGGAAGTAAAATATTGGCAGTCTACACAGTCATTGTGCACATGTTTTTGTTTTACAAACAAACTGTTTTTATTCTTTGTGTCTTATTTACACATTACGGAGAACTGCAACTTGCAAAGGATAAAGAGCTGGCGAGCTTTCTCAGAGCACTTGCAGGTGACGGGTGTGAATTTGAATGAATTGAAGACATGAAACACGTGAAAGTTCTTGACTAAGAAAAGGATGGAAAAGAGTAATATAAAAGTAAGTCTTTGTAAATGTTTTACCTAATTGTATAAAGTTCATTTCATATCAAGTACTCCTTTGTAGTAATTCTACTTTTTGTATCAGTAAAGCACTTTTAGAAGATTTGCACCAGCTTTGTAGGGACAGACAAGAATAGCAAAGGCTTGCTCCAGCCATTAATCCTTTAGATCTTTGCCTCTGTGAAAAATGAACTTAAAAAAATCCACTGTATCATGAGGTGACTTATTTGAGGTTTCCTTTGGGGTTGTATTTCTAAAGTGTGGCCTCCAGGAATACGCAGTATTGACTATATTACTGTGTAGGCTGACTGTACTGGCCCACTGACTTGCACAAATCCCAACAGATAAAATGAGCCCTGAAGAAGAATATGAATGTAAAGAGATTCTGGAGGAGCTGAGGGGGAAAGGAGTGCCCGTGTCAGTATGTAAACCCCTGCTTTCACTCGTAAAACTGTGGTCCTTCGAATCTACATTTGCGGACATCTGATTGGGGCCAGTGAAAAACATTTTTTCAAAACTTTAACATTGTCCCAATTTCCGTCTTGGTGTCACACACGCTCTCATAGGGAAGCTTAGGTAATCATGATTTAGTTGTTTTTTCCTTTCCTCTTCTCCACATTGTCTTGTTCTATTTTAACTGTCTGTCAGTGGCCCTTGATTAATATTGATACTCAAGGGCAACATTTGTTTCCTTCTTGGACAGAAATAAAATTCAGTTTTACGAGAGACACTTAGTGTCTGTTTGCATCTCCTGTAGATGTAAACAGGTTCCGTAGATATTTCAGTACCCTAAGGACATCTTTGTATTAAGATTGCTCTTGAGCAGAAGCAATTTAAAAATCCCACTGCATACATTTGATATTTAGTATAATAAATGAGGGCAAGTGTATAAGAATTGCAGTAAATAAGCTGTACACTGGAGAAAACTGAGTCCAGTATACAATTAAAAGAAGTATAGTTGTTACAGAAAAGATTCATATTTATAAAGTATAGCTATGCTTTGTTCTTTTTACAAATGTCTGTAATGCAAGTTTGACTGGAGCCTTCAGTCCAAAATTTGCAAAATGCCCATTCAGGTTAGGATTCATGCCATCCCAACTAAATACATACTTTTATTTAAATACTTTAAATACTTAAATATTTAAATACTTTTTATTCAAATATTATTTTTAACTGTATAGCTACTAAGAACAGGCCAAGAACAAGAGTTTGTCTGAACAGCTATTTTTCAGGCCATTGTGGATGAACTGTCAAGATAGGGTTTAGCATCTCCAAGTATTAAACCTCTCCCTCCTCTTCACTCATTGTCTGTATGGTCAAATCTACAGCTCCTCAGCTTGGTTAGTTCCTTTTTGCATTCCACACTTACTGCTCAGCACTACATACCGCTTTTCACGTGTTTTCCACTCTTTCTGTCTCTCCCTCTGGCAATCTTGGCTTGACATGGTAAATAGGTTTACAGTCATGTTTTGTTTTTTATTTCCTCTACATGCATGCTTTGAAGTTTGATTCACAATGACACTGGGCAGCTCAAGATGCCTGTGGGCATGCATTAAAGCTCCTGGGTGAGTTAGGCATCTAATCTCCACTCTCTCATAATATTGTTTAGGCACCTAATTCTCTGAAGAACTTTAGTGAATCTGATAAAGCTCTATCTGTCCTTGCACTTCGGTAAACCTAAGTCTCTATGCAACTTCTTCTATTTCATCACCGTGGCTCAGATTCTGCTTTTATGTGTTGAACAGATCTTACTCCTAGGAGATTATATTAGTTGCAGAGCCACAGAATGAAGATTCTTTATGAGCAGAGTTGGATAACCTCTAGTCTTTCCGTGAATATAAAACCTGAAGTCAAGAGCCACAGCTGGTTTTAGTAGACCTATGTCAGGCTGTGCCAGGAGATAGTCTAGTTTCTTTGTTAAGATGGTGCGTTAAACATCATTCAGGTATTGATTCAGTGCTAATGGCAAGAAAAATTTTCTATAAACTTAAATAGTGGGAGAAGGAAAGCATGTTAGTGAGGAGATGTGAATTAATGCAAATCTTACGGTTTCTAGGCACACTCCTCAAATTTTAGTACCTTTGAATTTACTTGTATCCACACTTACACTGAGATTTCTTGGAGCCTGTAATGCAGTACCTCTTTCTGATGTTTTTAGGCATGATGTTTCTGAGTAGATTAAATTTTCCTTGTGACTACACCACTTAAAGTAAAAATATGAACATATTTAGGGGGAATGATATGATAGTCATGCTTTTTAGAGAAATTTAGATTTATGTATGAAGAAATATTCAAGCAGTAAAACAGAAATAATCTTATAATTATTCATTTGAGCCTGGTTCAATTCTTAAAATTGAATCTGCTCTTCAGAATAGCAAGCTCTTTGTTGTGGGTCACTGGCAAAATTGGGTGAAAAAGTTTGATTTTATCAGTAACCTTCCTGAATAAAAAATGACATTTCCTAGCTGTACACCTCCTTCAAGAGCATTATCTGTATATAATGGCAGTTGTTTTAAATGGCTTAAGGCTATCACAACTAATTTAAATTCTTTGTTTTTCTGGTCATTTATATCTGGGTGAAACTGAATTGTGAAGCTTGCACATCACTTGTAGCTTAGTAAGAAAAATGTAAATAAAGAAAACAAAGCAGAATCCCACTTTTTGCTGCTTTGCTATTCTTTGAGAAAGTCGTGCCATCATTAAGTATGGTCTACTGGACAGGAGAGTAGGAATCCAGCTTATTCATTATATATCCCAGTATTAATCAGTAAGCTTGAAGAAGCTGCTGCTCCTTTGTGTTTCATTTGTTCATTGATAAACTAGGGATTATGATTTTGCTATAGCAGATGTGCAATAGAAGGTTCAGCCTTAACTAATTAGGGTTAGATGCTTAAATGAGTTCACTGCTCACTGGCTCCTATTTTGTCCCTCTAACAAGAGCATTTTAGTGGTTCTCAGCACCCAGTAGCTTCCACTAACATCCATGGGAGAGTCTTTTGGGGGGTGATTGGCTGCTTCTGACATCTTCTTATAAAGTTTATAAGATCTGCAATGCTCTTCCAGATCTTTCCATAAAAGGTGCTGTAGCAATGTCATTATATCTCTCTCTCCAGAAACTAATACCACCATTGATGGCACCTTCTGGATGATCCCAATGGACAATTCTCTAATTGGTCACAACCAGGGGCATGACTAACTGCACAGTGGAAAAGCACTGCCAGTTTATTAGTAAGCTTGTACTGTAAGTGTTGTTTCTTGCAAGGGCTTATATCATTTTTAACCAGTTGTTAACGTTTTATACTTCACTGGGTAGTTACTAAGAAAATATACTTGATAAGCAGGAAGCTGTCAGTTGTGCAAATTTTACAGAGCCCTTCTCATTAAGAGACACATCTAAAGCCCATTGAAGTTAATAGAGGGCCCATTAGGTTTTCATCAGAGCTTAAAGCAAAAAAGACTTGGCTTTCAATAGAGGCAAATTAATTGGGGGAGGGAGGCGGATACACAGATACAAGGAGCCAGGCAACTTGTGGTGTTAACTCTGTTGAGGTTGTTTGCATTGCATGTGCTGAACTTAGTCCCTGAATTTTAAGTGGGGGAATGTTGCAGTGAGATGGAATGAGATATTTTGAGCTTTCTGCTACACAAGAGGATGCATTTGTTTAGTATGTTTGCCCTGGATTTTGCTGTGGCCGGTCTGTGCAGCATTGCTAATGAGGTGGTCTCAGGAGGGTTTCTCCATAATATGGAGGTTTTTCCAGAGATGCAGAACCAGTATATTGGCTCAGATATCTGTTACTGGCATCAGGGGAAATGACGGGGAAAAGCCAAGAAATTCAGGGAGACCAGACTGTCTCACCAATTCATTGATCTGTGACTCCTATACAGTCCCCTTTGGGCCCAACTTTCAGCAGCTGACACAAGTAAAAGCAGCTGCCAATGTGCTGAGTCTTGTGCTGGGAGAGAGCAACCTCCAGTTTGCATGACTGGAAAATTTCAGTAAAAATAGATGATAGTTTCAGCATAAAATAACTAAAAAATAGATAGGAGTGAGTCAAAGACTGGTATTTCTAATGTGGAAATGCAGAGAATCCCCCTCCCCCTGCCTGAATTCTCTTGGACTGGATTCAAAAAGAGAGATTTGAAATTTGTATTTCAGAACAAACTGAAAACAGTTCAAAGTAGTATTAAAATTTAAGTCATTTTTTCAGTTTTATATTATGTTTATTATTTTTATCTAATTCATGAGTAACTGTGGTACATGGCAGTTATGCGTTAATACTGACATCTCAGAATATAGTAAGTTATAATAGAGAAGTCAAAAAAATCTGTTTTATTTTTTAGTTATTAAAGACGGAGATTACTTGGCACATGCTAAAAAATCTTTTCTTGTTTAGCTGATCTCCTATTCTATTTTTAAAAAAGTCAAGAGTTTATAATTTTATCAAGACCAGATAAAAGCTAGCTAATTAAAAAGACCAGCTGATTTCATCCTGCCAGAAACAGCTGGACATCACTTTTCTACAATATTGAAATCAGAAATACATTACACTTGAATATCCTGTAGATTAATATGCTATATACAGTGTGTTTACTCACTTCTTCCCTCTCAAGAGAAATGAAATTGAGATGCTGTATCAGATTAGCTTTATGATAAAAGTATATTTTTTTATAAACTGCACAGTTCTTCAGTATATATTCTCTCAGCATCCCCATCCGAGAGGTTAATTTAATGGAACCACTTGAATCATGAATATGGTCTTTCTGGGGGTGAGATAATTAAAGAGTTTGAAAACTAGGATTAATAAATCATTATAGCAAGTTCAGTTTCAATTAACATTATAAATGTTACTATTTTAGCAAGTAATTGGCATCTGATTAGCATGTTGCAGGGTATAGCTGTTTAGATACTAATCAGAGTTCTAAACCTTGCTTACAAAATTACTTAAAGACATGTACATATTTTTATTTTATTTACATGGTAACTAAGCTTATCTTTTACATGTGTTTGCTCCAGGCTACAGTTTGTAGCATATGCTGAGATTATTATTTATTAATTATAGTGAACATTGCCAATATGATTCAAAAGTCCATGGGGCAACACATCTGCCTTTCAGATACATATTGTCTAATCTTAACTATCAAGGAGGTTGTTCTTAGCTATGTATATGCTAGCTTACAAGAATACTTGTAGTTTTATATCTCAATCTGAGCACCGTAGCAGCTTTATTTCAGAAATGAATGAAACTAATTTGTTAGCAGCTTTATTTTGAAAAATGAATGAAACTAATTTGTAAAAAAAATACAACGATGAGTCTTTCTGATGAAAAAGGTAATAAAAGTGCAGTGCATGCAACTGTATTTTGTATTCAAATGCAGTTAGTTTGTACTTGAACAGTCTAAATTAAATACTATAAATTCTGCCCAAGAAATGTAAATACTATGAGTTAAATCCAGCTGTATAAAAATTCAAACTAAAAAGGAAAAGCTACCTTAAATTTAATCTTTTATATTTCCAGTCATTGGGCCTTCCTGCATATGATATGAAACACCTCACTTTGAAGACTGTTACAAAAACGTGTCAATAACTGAAGCAAAGAATGCTGTTTCATATTTCAGGTAGGAATCAGAAGGAGAAATCTTGATCTAAAAGAAAATGAGTGATTTTTCAGACTTGAGGACTAGTGAAAATATCAGCTCTCTTGTACTGTTGTTAGAAAGCTTGCACTCTTGAGACTTCCAGTCCAGCAAGCCGGGTGTGTTAGCAATGGCAAAGCATGCCTTGTGAAAGGCTCAGGGCACTTATTTCCCACCAAAGTGAAAGGGCAAGGGTTCTGCTGGGTAAAGTCATCAGAAATGGTTATTAGGAGCTCCAGCTATTCCTAGGGAACATCAGCTGGCATTTAGGAAAAGGAGGTCATGTAGGCGTTTTAAATCAGACTGCTTTTATTTTATATCCTTTAATTTGACTATTCTCAGTCCTCACTGGTGTGAATGGTATCACACCAGTAGACTAAGCCGTGGCCTCCTTCGAGGATGATAAGGGGACTATTCATCTCTCTGCAAGAGTCACCTGCAGGAGATTCATTCAAAGTGCTCTGGCAGCGCTTTGAAGGAGCCGGAGATCTACATGCCGTGAAGGCAATGTGCACAAGGTMTTTGGGAGAAATTCCAAAGTGCATTTTGGATCTTGAGAGTCTCACCATGAATTTGACCTTTAATTCCTTATAAAATCAGTACTATTCAGATTATGATATGTGCAGGGAAATCTGGGAATTTTTCTCAGCTGTTCAGGAGTATGTAAATAGCCTGCCAGTGTGCTTTAAGACAAAACATTCACCCCCCTTAAGGAAACTAGAGCATACTGCAGGCTTATTCCTTAAATTGCAAACTCAAAGCCTGCTAGATGAGGATCATTACCTCCTCCCCCAGCAAAGAAAACCAATTTATCACATTTGAATGATTTACAGTGCAGTGCTTCCCACATGTCAGCTTTTATAAGCAACATTTTAAAGCAAAACAGAAGAGCGCAGTAGAACTTCAGTAGCTGAACAAATCTCTCGTCCTCATTCCTTTAGAAAGGATAAACAAAAAATGATTTCAAAATTTGGATGGTATGGGAAATGAGGATTAACCAGGCAGTAAGTGAATGCAAGCTACAGCCTGGAGCAAATTTGTAATTAGGTAAGTTACAAACACTTCAATAATGAGAAGTATAATAGAAATTCTGACAGGTCCTGTACTGTAGAGAGCTTGTGGGCACCACTGTAATAAATGAACAGAGATCTATTTGATTTTTTTTGTTAAAAGTGAGAAGCCCCAAGAGTTTTGTGTTACTTCATTTAGTGCTTGGTGAGGCTGTTTGTATGAGACCTTCCCCTACATTTTAAATCACTTATTGCTGCTTTGGCAATGTCTGTTAGATTCCATTAGATTCATTAGCTCTTCTAAAGAGCATTGCTCTGTGGAAATAGCTGAAACAGCTGCCCTGTGTAATTTTGTTATTGCTTTAATTTACTCAGAATTCTGTTTTAACACTCCAGCTGTCAAATATAAAGAGGAAAAACCAATCAATATAAAAGCACTTTCTACCTTACTATTCTTATGTGTATGGTTTGTGGGAAGAAGTGTTAAGAAAATGAGCAAATGAAGCTTTCTGTTGTTTTCTAAGAGATTTCTTGGAGTTGTTGGAGATAGCTCTTTTCAAAATGCTGTCTATGGAGGGCTTCTCTGTGGGGTGAGTTCATGTCCTCTGCCAAATGACTGCTCTCACACGGTGAAACATCTGTCATTCTCCAAGCAGAGCTGCAGTCTGTCCCGGACCGCTTGGTCACTCCTAGATTTTGGCCAAATGGGGTCACAAGATCTAGACGTGTGCTGTGCTGGTATCCTTAAAGCTTTCTATGCAGGAACGGGGATAAGGTTTTATTGATTGCCTTGATGTGACAAAACAGCGCGACTCCAAAAATGACTCTGAAAATGGGTCAGTTCATTCTGTAAAGCTGCTTGAATTTGTTAACAAAACTCTTCATGTGCAAAAATGTGTATTCTTGCTGCTTACAAGAATAAAGGATCACTTACTTTTTATAGTCCCAACCAGACCATCTAGTCAGAAAGCTCAGGAAATCTCCTGTTGTTGTTGAATACTGATTAGAACTAAAAAACTGCAGTACAGGGTATACTGGAGGCAACTAGTCTGGCAATGATTCAGGTTGAGTATCTTTCACAGAAGCTATGTACTGAAAAACATCGAACTAAAACTTGAATCTGTGTTAGTGATAATTTACAAATACAGCTACAAAAGGGCTAAATCCATGATGTGATGGCTGATCTATTTTTTGGCAAAAAAAAGTTACTGATTAAAATACAGCAAACAGATCCAAAAACAAATGGCCACTTGGTGTATATGTGTATCTCAGAATTTCCAACCATTTCACTTTGGAAGGCCAGAAATGCATTTGTAGCATTATTCTGTTTCCTAAGGATTATGTCCAGGCTTTCAGGAATATGCAGGTTGGTTGCATGTCTCTATCTGTTTTGTAATCTTTTTCTTCTTTGAGTAACAATAGTGGCAATATCATATTATATGATAATATTTGGAAACATAAATAAAGCCTTATATAAGGTTTTGAAATGAGCTGCAGTGGAAGATAAGCACAAGTATTTCTAGATTAAACGGAACAAAGTGATAGAAATAAGCACGTCATGAATGATCACCTAAAGGTTTGTAACTCTCAAGACATATCAGGGAATCATTTGGTTCATATCAAAGTTATATTTGCCTTTATTTATTAAAGCCTGCACCTGTGTTTGTTTTGCATATTTCACAGTGGCATTTTGCCTGCCTCAGTGCTGGGAGGGATAATGAATGCGCGTGGTCAGATTCTCATCTCTTTTTCTTTGGTGTAGCACATCACAATCTGGTCTAATAACTACTACACTTTCTCTAGCCCCCAATTTTGTTTTAAATTGGTGTTTCTCTCTGAACATCTGCATGCAATGAATCATATTTCATTCAGCTCTTTTCTGCCAACCTTTGCATTTGCTTATAGATATGAGATTATTGATCAGAGCTTCTGAAGAACCATAGTATCTGGGAATACTATTTAGAAAGGCAACATGAGCGGGAAAGTACTTAATGATAAACTAATTTGAATGTTATATTAAAGTAAAATCCAAAACTTCTCCTAAAGCAAATTACTGAATTCAAAGCTATAGCTTAGTGTGGAAGCTATACCAAAGGCTGGGATTTGCACTGATGACTTCAGACTGTAATTCCAACTTACTTGACAGTAGTAAAGGAACAAAATGCAATTGATCTCTTAAATTCTCATGAAAATCAGGTAGACTTCATAAAGGGTTTGATAGTTTTGATGTTGTCCATGGCAAACTTCCCTTGACTTTTGTGAAAAGAGAATTTCCACTGCTTGCTTTCCAATAGGCGATTCTCAGGCTACAAGTGCTTTCTTGAACAGAATTATCACCTTAAGCACAACCAGCCAGTCAGTAAATGAAGAGTGAAAACTCCAGAATGCTAATCTAGAAAAGGTATCGGCAGTCTCCTTTAATAGCAGATATTGTTCTTCTCTAGAAAGACCGTTACCTCCATTAACTTGGTTTTCACCTACCAATTTTTCTACTTATATCTACAAAAATAGTTCATGGCCTTTTTGGAAACATTTGTGATCTTTCATCCCAAGGTCCATGGATTAACAATTCTGCTGTTGTGCTTCCACATGGGTAAATGCATATTCTCCAAATTACTAAGTTGACTTTAAAAGCTTGTTATGAGATAGTGGGTTTTTTCTTCTGATATTACAGTGATGCAATTTAGGGGATACATAGTCAGACCTTTTACTTCTCATTGTTAATAAGTCTTCAAATGTTAAACTTTATATTTCAACTGTCAGAGGTAAATGTTTATTTACATCTTCAATAGCTGTCATGTTAGTGTCACTCTTTTAGTCTTTTTTTTCCCTTAATTACCTTTCAACATATAGTCTTGAAGATTAAAGGCCAAATACCTTCTTTCAAAGGTCATGCTTAACTGGCGGTGATCTTCATTACARTTTTCTGAAAGTCAACTCACTTGTCTTAGTAGATGAATATGTTGTCATAGCATAAGTGTGCAATGCATCAATAACTAGCAGATTTTGTCATTTTCTGCTGTGCAAGTTTCTAGACATCATCTTTTAATATTACTACATAGTCAAAATAATCTACTTACTACCTAGTATGTTCAGAATTAAGTTTAGTGTATTTCTCATTTGAACAATCTAGAAATGAATATGAACTTTAATCGAGTACTTGCATGGATATAAAACTTTTTTTTCCATGGTCATTCGCTTTTAAACAGACTGAATCAGGGCTCTCAGCCTTTGGCTCCAGGGAAAACCTAGAATAAAATTCTCCTTTTTATTGGGGATATGATATTTTTCTCCATGCTGTAWGTTTCTCTTCTATTTGCTAACAGCTAAATAAGCAGGCAATGGTGCAAAAGAAAAGCATGCCACTGAGAATTAACTGCATATGCTATAACGTTGTCCAGTCTTTTCCATTAGAGTAAGTGATTAGGCGACCAAGTAGTAACCTAAACACTAATTTAGCTGGTTTCCTCAGAATTGCTGTTGCTGATAGTCTCAATATTCTTTGAGGCATTAGTTAATCACATCCCTTGTTTGCAATAAACTCCTCCAAGATTGTCAAGAGAGAAATTGAGTATAGAAAGTTAAGATATTTAACACTGCAAGGGTTCACTGGTCTGAATGAATTGGGGAATTTGGAGGGAGTTAATTATCAATTTATACTTGCTGCAAACTCATCTGTTCCCAGTCCTTTGGGATTCATGAAGTGTTGATCATGGTTTCTTGTCACCACTAGGCCAACTGGGGAAAAAATAAAACCAAAGAGATCTATAGATGATGAATTCTGATTGGCATTTAGTATCTAGAGACTCATCCTGTATGAAAAGGAACTTATGGAGCAAAGGCAGATGTATAAAAATGCTATTATCATTACAACTGGTGATTTAAAAGTTATACTGCTTTCTTGGGAGGTCAGTATATGTATTGGGTAACAGTGATGAATATGTGTTTAATTGCATTTTTACTCAGAACAGTCCTCACCTCTCAGTAATAACCCATGCATAATTTGTTGAATTTTCATTGGTTATTCTTCATTAAGTTCAAATGACAAATTTATTGACCTTTTAGTCTAACTGATGTGTACCTGTCAGGCTATAAACTTCATTTCGTATAAAATGTTGCAATGGCATAATCAGAATTCAAGCTATCCATGCATTTGTAAACTATCATAAACTGTTTAGGAAAGAGTACAACACATTTATATTTAACTGCACTTTGTTAATTTGAATTTCATTTTCAGAACCTTAATTCTTGTGTGGAAATATCTTGGGATGTCCTAATTGTAATTGCTGAATCTCAGTGGTCTGTGTAATTTATGAACATGTCCTGGCTTTTTCTTTGACTCTCTGTTTAGGAATCTCTACACATTTGGAAATATGACCACTTGAGAAGTGTCTTATCTTCAATTTATGATGGAATGGGCCTTATTAGCCTACCTTTTTTGTCTGTTTATTTGTTGGTAAGTAGGAGAAGATAGGTGCGTATTAGTCAAAGAAAAGGGAAACTTTGTGAAGACATGCATGAATATAAATATTTTAAAATATGCGAGGTCCAAATAAGTTTCACAGTGGTAGAGCAGTGCGTTTGGAAAGGAACAGGGCTCCAGAGCTCTTCAGAAACAGGTAGTACCATGGTACAGCTACACCTGCTGACAGGAGAATAGTTGTTTGTAGTCCACCTGATATATAATAATCTGCAACTGATGTTTGGCTTGAAGGAGGAGGCATCACACCCCTTAGAAGCACCTCGTCGATGGTCAACAGTATTGGAATTACAGTGGCTTCTCAGACATGTTCAAATACCTGTAAATAATATTCTGGCAACTTGCTTTGAAAGATTTTGTTGTTCTAGGGTTCTGGGTGTTAGTATCTAAATCAAAGGCAGGCAGTGCTGCTCACTTACTTATTACGGGCATCTAAGAAATATATGGAGGAAGTTCAGAGTTGTGGATGCTATTTAGCATTTGCTTCCCATTGATTGCCAGAATGTGAAAAACCAACCTATTGAAAGCACAATAAGAGCTCAATGAAAAGCACAAAATAATAATTTTGACAGTCATTTGGTCCTCACTTGTGCTGAATTCCGCTGTTATTACACATGCTGTACGAGCTTTCTGTGCTTTGGATTGTCTTCAGAAAACTTCATACTTTTTTTCCTGGCAGATGAATATTTTTGTATATTTCTCTTATAGCTGTTCTTAGTAGGAAGCAGATATATCAAAAATGGTGACAATATGATCATCATTGGTAATGCATTTTCTGCCATGGATACCCAGCCCTGAAAAACTGTAACAATAATGCTACATGGCTGTATTAGCCATGGCAGTGAGTAAGGCCAGTGAATATGGGATATATTCCACTCCTGCCTCGCTGTCAAGTGCCATCATTGCTTTTATGCCTACTCTGTTTCTTTCAGATTTTTGTTACTGCTGTTCTGAATAACTACTGTCTCTTGTAACAACTTGAAACCAACAAACATTTTCATGTCAGTAGAATTCATCTCGGTTTGAAATTTTTTTTTTAACCTCCTATATTTGCACATTTCTTTGAAGGAATTTGGATATTGTATATAAAAGAGGAAGGCGGGACCTATTGCTTGTGTTAAGCCCTCTCAAAATTGAAAAGCACTGTGCTTTTATTGGAAAGATTGAGACAAATTTTGGAGAAAAGACCTGATCTGGGAACTAATGAATGCTTCTCTCTAGTATATAAGTAAAAGTTGTGTGTAGAGCAATTTTGAGGAGGACTGTAATTATTTTGAATGTTGGTATTTTGGGTAAAAATACAGTCTGAAGAAAATAAACCTGAAACGAAAATACTTATCAGTTTGCATAACCTAAGTGATGCACAGAAGAAGATATGTATAGAAGCACATGGATAACTGCTTTATATTTTTTTATTCTGTCTTTTTTAATGGCCTCTCTCTTAAACAAATTAGTATTTGAAATATTTTAATGTGCATTTAATATCGTATATTCTAAGTATGCAGGATACTCAAATACTTCATTCATGTTTTATCATGTTTCTTAATGAGTTTGCAGTTTATCAAATGGCTATAGTTTGGCATAGAAAACACATCTTATGAAATATTTGATAGATGCAGGTGAAAAAAAGACAAATTATATTGGCACCTAAAGCCTTATAATATGCAGCTGTGAAGGAGAGTTAAAAGGTAGATATCAGCAACTTTTTGAACTCTACAAGAAAGATTCTAATTGTACCTGATTCATTATTCATCAAAGAATGAATCTGAAGAAAACCCTTAAAGGTGAGTGCAACTAGTCTATAAAATGTCTATAAAGCAGCCATTCTATACAGGATTGGTGGCTATTGGATGATCTTGCTATTACACACCTATATTTATTTATTTGTTTTTACTGTCGATCTTATTTTTCATAAGCAATATGCCATTTTTCAAAGAATTGTAACATTTTTTCGGGATGTTACGAGACACTTACATGGAGACTATTAAGATGAGCCTCAGAGCTGTTGAAAACCTAAGAAAAAGCTACTGGCATGGAATGCAGAGTAGTTAAATATTGCAGCTGCTGTTATTCCGACAGGAAGATGCCTGAATATAGATTTTTATCTCCAGATTATGGTACTTTGTGTTGTGTATGATGCCACTCAGGGCTGCAAAGGGGGATTGTTTGCTCCTTTAACAATGGGTCAAGACACAGATAAGAAGAACAATGAGGGAGTCCCATCTCATAAAACTTTCATTCACAAAGGCCTGACAGTTGATGATTTATCAAATTTTAGATCAGACGCTTTCATATTACTCTGTGACTGTCTTTTGTAAACCATGTGTCATGCCTCTGTTTAATCAGAGCTAATCTACAGTTTCATATGTCTTTCTGGTTGTATCTGATTTATTTTTTCTGTGTTATAGTTCAATAATTTTTCTGTAATTGCATCAGATGGGGAAAAGTATAGAAAGGGGAGATTTTATGCTAGCTAAGGCACAAATATCTATGACAGTTTGGAGTCAGGAGATCTAGAAAGATTATGGACAGATGAAAAGTGGGTGAGTAGGGGAAAAAAGGCTAATATGGAATTTATTATTGTTCATAGGGTCTGTTGTCTGCTCTGACCACATGCTATCCCAAAACTGAAAAGGTACCATCAGAGAGAAGAATTCAAGGTGCAACACCTTGATCTAGTTTTTTCAAAACCTGGTAGTTTAAATTGAGGATATTTGAGTTGATCCATCAGAGCAACCAAAGGAACCCACAAAGATCAAATTTTGAAATTCCAGGGATGTGTCAATATTGGACTTGTGGACATTGATGAGTATAGAATTTTGTTCTGGGATCTCCTCTAGCTTTAGGACATTGTCAGTCATGATCTACTCTTCAAATTTCACTGCTGGGTTCCAGCAACCTTCATGGATTATTTTTAAACAGTTTTTCTATTTAATTGGAAATCTCTGTGAAATGTAATCCATCAGTTTTCATGTGTTTTAAAATCATATACAAGTCAACTATATGGTCAATAATCTTTACTAATTTAGTAAATATTTGATTAGCTTAAAGCAGTTTGAAGGAAAAGGTAATAATTTGTAAATGAGAACGGGCATATGGATTCTTTGGACACAATTCTGTTCTTGGCAGAAAATGCAGGGATCACAATCAACAGGGGAAGAGGGAAACTATGAAAGGTTGAGACCACACAAATCCAACAGGATGAATAGTAATAATAATGARAAAAGTATTTCCAAATATGCTTAGTTTCATGGTTAAACTGGTATACACAGTACACAGAGCATTAACCACACAGTTTCTTTTCTTTGTATCATACAGAGCCATGAAAGTCAATTTAGTTTTTAAACTAGATCAATTTTCTTTCCTAAATGAGCTGAGGTAGGGTCACTCATCAGTAAACCTCTGTCAAACAATCTTTTTTCAGATTGTCCAGCTCTGCTCTTTAATGGCAGCACTTTGAATTAGACCTTAATGTTATGTCACTTTAAATTAGTGGCTTTAGTTCGAACATGGCCATAAAGAATATTATCCAGCCAGRGTAAACAGTTTTCTATCAAAACAAATCAGTCTACATTAGAAATAGCAATGTCACTGACACTTTTCTGTGCTCGGTTTGCGTTGTGATTTTGGCTGTATCTTTTTAAACTGAACAAAAGCAAATGTATGTCTTAGTGTGTTATAAAATTATTGGTGTATATTTAACATAATATATGCAGAAGTATAAAAACCATGTTGCCTCCAATTGCTTAGCATAGCGCTCTTTTTCTGGTTTATCTCACCACCTTGTAGTTCTCATAAACCAGACCTGTGCTCTGGCCCTGCAACCAGCAGGTGTTACAGTGCTGRGTTCAGTAATGCGGTACCTGGGGTAGCTCCTTCTTTTTAGCCCCGCTTCTGTTCAACCCGTCAAGTCACCCCTGTTCTGACGGGCAGCCAGTAGTGCTGCGCCAGATGTCCCTTGAGTCACCGAGGCTTTCTTAATGTCCTTGTTCAGTTGGAGGAAACCTGGTGACATCTTTCACTTGCCCAAATAATATCTCTGTTTATTTTCAGAGACGTGCTAAGATGAATGTGTTTGTACACCCATATTCAGATATTGATTTCTGTGCAAAATGTTTGTAATTTACTTATGGGAAAAATAATTTAAAGCAGTTTTCCTGAGGACAGTTAATTCTAAGGGATGAATTACTGGTTTTGGAATTCTGTATCTTTATGTAGTGAAATCCAACTGAGAATGGTAGTGGCTGAGTTATTTGCCAGATGGCAAAATTTCTCAGCCTACTCAAAGCTGATTGTTTATGTGCACTTCCTACTACATGCTGCAGGGAAAAAAATCTGTAGAACCTGCAGTTGGCAACTGGCAGTCAAGGAAAAAAATTAGCTGAATTGCTATTTGTCCTTCTTAATAGTCCCTACTAAAGTGAACTGAGACTTTCTGAACTGTCCATTACACAGATAAGGGTTGAAATCAATGGAAGTTAAATGAGCATCATTTTGGACTGAACATCTATTTCTTAATAAGGCAGAACTATATGAAATTGTGCTGGAATTAAAAATACATATAGGATGTGGTCCGTCCTATGGAAACAAAGTCAAAGTGAAAATCTAGTTCTAAACTGGATAATTAACAATTATGGTACTGCCTTGCAGACAAAGAATGAGCCAGCTGTTACAGCACTAGTCCAAAACTGCAATGGCTCAAATCACTCTGTGCTGACTTGCAAAGTGAACGAATCAGTGGCACAAGTTGCAGGGGAAAGAGGTGAACTTGTCAACTTTTAAGTGGAATTATTTTGAATATCTGTTTACTTTTGAGCCTGAAGCATGTAACAGAAGTTCAAGACAAAATGTATATGGAAGAAACAGTGAAGACAATGCTAAGCAGACATTGTGTCTGTGTTGGCTCCGGATCTGGGAGCATGGGGGCTGCAGCGCAGATGTTCCAGGGCTGTCGGTACAGAGAGCAGCTCACACGTGCAAGCAGGGCAGTTACAGCTGTAAGATACTGCATTCTGCTGAGAAACATACCAAAAGGCAATGCATATTAATTCAAACACATCTATACTTCTTCCTAGACCTAAGCAAGCTAAGAAAGACTGCACAGCTCTGTGCAGTGCCATGTGAACTTGCTGATTTTTTTTCTCCACTCACTCAGGGACATCTCCATCATGCTCCCTTCAGCCCTGGAGCTCCTTCTGCTCTGCTGGAACTCTTCTATAACCGAGTTACTCAAAGGATTCAAGGCAGGAATGGCTTTTATTTCCAAGACTACAATTTATTGTGGCCACATTCAGCAGCTGTAATATAAATAGGTCTGATGTCATTAAATGACTGGAATGCGTAAATACTTGCAGAATCTGATCTATATAAAGCTTCTAGTGTCAGCATGGTAAAGTCAGGGTCAAAATATTATTCATGGTTACATGGTTGAAATCCATAGTAACCTATTGATTAAACTATGATTACCCTGTGTAACTTAACAGAATTTGGACAAGTTGTTTGTGATGGGACCCTGAGTCAGCAAGAGCTTTGGGTTGGTTATGACTTGATCTTCTGCCACAGTGAGCTCTAAAGAAGACAAAAAGATCTCTTAATTCCCCCCCCCCCAAAAAAAAGTTTAATTAGAATATATTAACTGAATTGAATAGAGAAAACCCTTTTTTTTTAAAAAAAAAAGGGGGGGAAAACAGAACAGAGACAAAGTCCTATAGGTCTAGCAGATCAGGACAGGGTGTGAAAACTGCAACTTTCTATGCTGCTGCAAACTTAGTAGTACCTATTCTTATAGATATCCAAGATCCACTTTTTTTCCATTTCTTTACCAAAACACTGAAGAAAAATGACATGCTACCTGATTTTAAGAGCACATTAATGTAGATCTCTTCACATCTGCATTGACAATCAGGTGAAAAGGAATAATATTATTTAGTGTTTCTTGGACAGTTTGGAAGAGAGATGTACCACAAAAGTCTGTAAGGCATTCCAGTGATGCAAGAAAGATACCACCTTACTGTCGCTGTTTCTAATTAACAACAACCTGACTGTCACTGTTTCTAATTAACAGAGGAAAATATAGCACAAAACAGTACAAATAGCAGATGGTTATAAAAAGGCATAAAGAAAACATGAGCAGCATGAGACCTGACTTTAAGTAATTCTAACTGTGCTAAAGATATTGGACAGTACTGCTTTTTCTCTTAGTAAGACTGAAGTGGCACATGATAAAGTGAGAAAGAGAGGAAGAAAACTTAGCAAATTTGTTTCACCAATGAACTTTGTGTGGAATATGTTAACATTTTGAAGATGAGAGGAATTATTTTATTAGAGATCTGAGAATGCTTAAGAGCATATTTTAGAGAAAAATATCTTGTAAGTTTAATATCTCACATTATCTTGAGTCTTCCCTTTATATTGGTGCTGTGCTTTGCTGTTCTGTGCTTAGAAGTAACACAATTGTCTTTCAAATGTTAGAAATTGATTAGTCTTTACTCCTTTATTTAATATGTTCTATGTGTAACACATATACTAGGAAAGGGGATGGTGAACTTGTACAAAAAATTACTTTACAACTTCTGTGACTTTTATAATTTTTGCATATATAAGCTCCAGATTCATACCTTCCAGACTACATAATGACACGGAAATTCAGACTTCCAGAATACAGTGGAAACAAGATGCCAACTTCTGACATCTTGTCCCCACTCTGTGATTGATTTGACCTACCAATAAATATCAGCATAAAATAAAATGGGGGTTCATAAGAACTGGTAATTGATGGAGTCATTTATGTTTGCAAAGTCCATTTTCTACAGCAAGGGTGATAAGCCTAGCCTGAATTCTGGCTGATCACCTGCTTTTTATAGGTCAGTCTACCAGCTGTTTTTTGTTGGTTTATATGAAGGCAGTCGGTGGTCTTGGTCCTGTTCTGTATCATACAAAACATCACCCTAGCACTCAAGATGAGCTTTCTGAAAATGAAAGGGTTAGCTGGGCACAGGGTTGGCCTTACACTCTTTTCAGAGGCTTTCACATGATTTCGTTGTGTGAGCTGTTGTGCCTGTGGTCACGTTTACTGCATCACTGCTGTACGTTTATTGTGCCTGAGCTCAGGCAAGAGGCTGCTCATCTATCTTTGCTCTATTGCATAGTTAGAGTTACTCTGTGGTAATTTGATGCAAAGGACTGAAAAGTAGCTCCTCATGCCTAAGTATTCAGGGATCGTATATAGAATTGTTAAATTTAACAGTTTGGATAAAATGTAAAAGATTCAAACTCTTCTGGAGACAAATTCTGAAGGAAAAATCAGAAATGCTTCATTTTTGTATTTTTTTATGAGAAGGAAACATTTAAGTAATCCTCGAACTGTACTGCCTTGTTTTAGTTTGTTTATTTCAATTACTTTTAAAGTGTTCGGCATTACACTGCCTATCTCTGTGGCCCTTTCCTAATGGGAGTAGTGGTTCTGATGCACCTAAGAATTAAGATCTAAGAAGATTCATGTTATACGATGGGAGATGCTGTCCCTCAAGGACAGCTGCTCATATAAGGTAAAGAGGAGTGAAGGTAGGCCTACAGTTCWGTATGGCAAGGCTTTGCATTTAGTGGTATTGTCCAAAAATAGTAAGAAATTAAGACAAATATTGCTTTTGCAGTATTTGTTGCATCAAAATATATTCTCTATGGAAGTGATGATGTTTGAATTCTTTTTGTCTTCTGTAGGCCATTCCACAGTCAAGAGATTTCAGATGAGATGATAGTTTCAGCTCTGCTTTTGTTCACAGGTTTTACCTGAAGAAAGTCACAGCTAATTACATTTCTTAACAAAAAAAAGCAGAAGTCTTAATTTGAAAGCAGTCAAAAAAAAGGACTTGCTGATGCATTTAGTTGTTTATGGTAGAACTGATTTTTATAAGTTGGTTTCAAGGTGGAACTTTCCAATTGGGAATTCCTTGATGTGAAGGAGATACTAAAACCTCTTTCAGTTTCAGTGTTAGCTATCCACAGAAATAAAATGCCAGGAAAACATGAGGCCAACTATAATATTTAGTGTTTAACTTACTGTTTTTAATCTAAACTTCTTAAACTATTTAATTAATATTTGTTTTTTACATATCACAGCAGTTTATTGTTGGACATCTGTTCACTTTTCTCTCTCTCTCATTCTCTACACACACATACATGAGATTCTCAATCAAACTCCTTAACATGCTGATAAAAATTAATATACATTAAATGCAGTAATGTATATGTGAAAAGATACCAAATGTTCTCAAAGTGGTAGTTCTTCTTCTTCTACCAATTAAAAAGGTTTTGTCAGGAGAAGCCTGGTCAATAATAGATAAGTTATAAGATAAAGAGACTTCTTCAGGTGTGACATATTCATGTGGAAATACAGAGTAATTTCTGTAGTGTGTTATTGTAGAAATTTGGGTTTCCCAAATATCAGAAAGGTTTTAAATAACTCATTTGAGTTATGCCAACACCACCATCTGTGAGAACAGAACAAACTTGTGTTCTTCTTGGTGTATCTTGTAATGGCTAATCTCCTCCTTTTAAAGTGTCAAAATATTCAGACAGCTGAGGAATCTAGGTTTGCTGAGCATTCCAGGGCTTTCACGATTTCATAGGGAAACATTACTGCGTTCTTATTGTCAGAAAAGGTCCATTCCTTTGCTTTCAGCTGAATATTCTTTGCTAGCGTAGATGGAGGAATAATTTCATGTTTTATTCATTTCAAAGGAAGCTGTGTTCTGTTTTGTACTTTCATGTCCTGGATACTTTGTAAGTCAAAGGAAAATAACCACCTACCTGTCTATTTCTGTGCCACTTCATAAGCATCAGTCTAAGCAAACCTATGTGAATTTTTTGTCTTTCTGCAGAGAGGATATGCAGGACAGTTCAATTGTAATTAAAAGCAAGAATGGTTGTTTTGAAGTGACTGTTGTCAGGCACAATAGAAGCTATCAGCAAGAGAACGTGGGTGATCCTGAAAGCAGTCCACCTGGCTGTGGTACGCTTCCCATATGGGATTATTACTTTGCATATGATTTCCATTCCAGCCACTCTACAAAGTATATGGAAATGTCAGTTGAAAGATGCAATGCTTACTGGAGTTAATAAGAGCAAATTACAGATTTATAAAAAGGCAATTAATTGTATATTAGAGTTGGAGAAAACTAATGAGAATGTCACAATTTGTGTAATGACATTAATAAGAATGTCTATAAGGCAAATAATAAAATACAAGTTCTTTGAATGCATGCATTCATGGACTTCCTTTATTTGTATCATCTGTTTTAAGCAGGAAAGAAAAAATTATTAGGATGTTATGCAACTTAAGGAGAAAGAAAAACAGCATAGTCAGGTAAGAGCTGATCTAACTACCTAGTGCCATCATCAGCACTTACAAAATGTAAAGCAAATCAGCTTTTTTAAATGATGAAAGCAGATTATGGGTGTGGGATTTGTAATTCTCAAGAGTGGACTGGCAAGCAACATCAAGCATGTAGTAGGACAAATTTATCAGCAATTTCTAGGTAGTATGTACCATCATTAATACAATTTAAAAATACATGTGAGGATCTGATAACAGGTGAAGAATGCATTTTTATTACCTCTCTACATGTAGGCAGTGCTTCCTGTTAAAATGAGAGTGACCCTAGAAAGGGCTACAGTTCCACTGTCTGCTTAATCCCCTATGTGGGCATACTTACAACACCGTATTTTCCATTCAGACTGCATTCACTGTTTCTCTATGAATCATGTTGTATCTAGAAAGCAATGCTAGAAGGTCACAGTTTAAGGAAGTCATCCATTGCTAGTTATATTAATAGGATTATTATGTTAATAGGATTGTTACTTGGTGACCTTAAAAGGTTGTGCAAAAATTATATAATGATTCTTATTTTTAGGAGATAAGTTGGAGTCTTTTTGGAGACAATTTGAAGAGAGCTGATTTTGAAGAGAGGAGTGTGCATCATATTGTGAGGTAATATTCAAAATATTTTCTAAACAAACTCATTATTGGTAATATATTAACTTTATTGTAGATTGGGTCTCAATCAGGTTTTTTTCCCATTTGCCGTATGTAGTAAATTGATGTCTGGTGACATCTTCCTTACAGTGTAGAAAATTGTCAAAACTGATGAAGTTAATGCTGGCTATCAGGCACACCCACTGCCTTGRTCCCTTTTCTACATCCTCTGAATGTAGAGAAGTTTGCTGGTTGTACCCCTGCGCACTGATCTGCCTTTCTCTCCAAATACTACAGTGCTGGCCCCATGAAGAGTGCACTTGTTTTATGTGCAATATGTTGAGTAGGTGTTTTGCTGAAGTACCAGCACATTAAACAGTCAGCACAGTCCCATTTAAAATAATTAGGATTAATTTTCTCTAGCTCTCATGAAAACAAAAAGAAAATTATTTGCAGGTACCTGTACAGTGCCAACTTAAGTATGATAGATGAAAGTAATTACTGTTAATTTAATTTAAACAAATATTAGCCAAGCTTTGCAAAAGTGACAAGTGACTTTTGGTTCACTGTTTTTGCAGGTCCAACTCAGAGCACATCTTTCTTCTCAGAAAGAGCTAAACACCTATTTCAAATGGATGATGCTTGTGGTAAGAGCATTTATCATTGTGAAAAACTTTGATTTAAGAAATTTACAGATAGCTTTTGAGAGCCATGCAAGCCAAATCCTGTAAAAGACAGCTTTTAAAAATGAGTGCTGATATTTTCAAATATACCTAGGCTATTTATAATAAATGGGATGAATATTTGAAAATTTCCATGTAAGTAAATGAATTGCGGAGTTCAGAATTTAATCAAGCTCATTTGAAATAAGAAGGAATATTGCAAGAAAGATTGAAGGTTTCGATACTTGATTAATAATATGCTGTATTTCATATAGTCTTTTCCTAAAGTAATATATTTGGAGTAAAAAATTCTGTAGATGCACTTTATATCTATTGTTTAAAAAATTAATTGGGAAGCTTGAATGCATGGATCAATCCTCTGACAATTTAAAGGACGAGGAAAGAAGGGACCTCCAAAGGAGGAATAAGTACCTCCCAAAAGGCTACAAAACAGTATTTAGTGGTCAGAGGACCTGATTAAATGTCCATGTACTGTCCCGAATGGTAAGAAAAAACACTTGATCTTTTCTGAAGCACTGATAAAAAGTTTCCTGACCTCTTGCCCATAAGTTTGAAAGTTACCCAGATTTTAACTTCAAAAGCATAGCAGCAATATTGGGTGCCCATGAGCCCAACTTTGCCATAATTTTGCTTGTAGCATACAGTGGAAAACATGAATGAGAAATGACGGTATAAATATACCAGTCAAAAGTGCAAATTAGACTAATTAATAAACTGGCAGCTTAAAATATGAGATGTCAATTACAAAGACGAGAGAGAAAACACGTTTTCTCTTTTCCCCACTGCTTGTCCTGTAGAACAGTATCTGATCTACATCAACAAAAACTCATTTCCTTAAACGGAAATGCTCATCTTTTCATAATTTGCATGCGGCAATGCTGTATGCTGTCAAATTTATTATATTTCACAGTGCCAGTTATTTTTTGTGATTCCCTATCTTTTTTATTATAAACATTATGGAAGTGTCCCTTACCCCCAGTTTTATTTAAGTTATTTTCTCAACCCTTCTCGGCATTAGGCTTGTGGGGCCTGGTGCTATTCCCTATGGCCACGTTGCTGGAGAGCAGCCAGGCTCAGGAGCAGTCGGTGTTCTCGCAGGCTGCATCTCCCCTTCGACTCCCACCAGCCTGTCATTCTTCACTGCAGCAACAGAAACAAATCTCCTGTCTGTCACCAGCTTCCAGTTTGTCTCCTGACAGTTCTTCCTTGCTGTTCTTGTCTCCTTTCCTGCTGCTTCCTTTATCATTTCTCACTCATTTCTGTTCCTCCCTAACTTAATGCTGTTATGTCAGGAGACGTGTGATGGCCCTGTTACTCATAGTTCTACAAGCATTTCTCCATGTTCAGGTGAGATTTGATTTTCCCCAGAAAGGCTGAAATGTATTGTTAGTCTGCTAACTCAGTAGTCACTGGAGAGAGGCTGTGGTGACTACGCAGAGAATTTTTCTCCACCTTAATCTCTCCTAGAATCACTTCTTAGAGGAAGAATTAATTCTTACCAAGAATGAGGCTTTTTAATGCAGGTTTTGCATTTTTTTAATGAGGTTTTGAGGTGGAAGGAGCAGGGCGGGGATCTGCTGTGTATGATTTATTTCTATTCTAGGTTTGATATACATTTGTAAATAAAACGGGCCATTTTTGCCTTGGCTGTCTGCATTTCCCATCTGAGCTTGTGATACACGTACTGTGTGTGTACATCTAGAAGGTAAGTCTGCTCGGTGGCAGAGGAGCTGAGTCAAATGCACAGGATCTGCTTGATGGAGCAGCGCCTCCCAGAAGCAGAAATTGCGGGATAATGCTGCTAATTGCTAATCTGTGTTGCTTGCACCAGCACTGCCTATTCTGCAGTCCTGCCAGCAAAAGAGGTAGCATCACTGATGCTGATGTAACGACCACCATAAAGCACGCTTGGCAATTACAGGGAGTTTTGCTAAAGAAAGTGTAAATAACCTTGGAAGAATTATTAGCACAACTATTGTTGTGCTTGTTTTTCTTTTCTTGCCATACATATATATCTATCCCAGGTGTTCATTGCTATTACTAAGATCTGCCACTAAAAGGACAGTTTTCAGCGGCTGAGTGGTCTGTTCTTGGCATAGTTACATTTTAGTAGAAAAACAATAGGGCAAGTGCACCTTTCAGCAGTCTGGTGCCATGCATCCAATGCAGTTCTCTAGTAATTCCCCCCCACCCCGCCCCCAGGAGCAAAGCGTTCCCTAAAACACTGTTTCCAAAATTCCATTTACAAAATTCACTCCTACAACAGGATTAACATTTTGTCTTTCCTGGGGGAAAAACCCCTCTTCTGTTTAGTCCCCTCTTCAGTCCTTGCCTGCTATATAGCACTGACTAGTGCCCGAGGTTGCAGCAATAATAACTTTGGCCTCAGGACATTTTTGTGAACTTGTGCCAGGCTTCAGTTATACTGTTCTGCTAGAGCTATCAATACTATGCTAAGAGATCCTTCATCAGATTTTCTGTGTGATCTGGCAAAGGCAAATGGAGGACGCAATGTGTGTAAAATCCTTCTTCTAGAAACATTAACCCTGGTTGCAGCTCTGCTGTTGCTGGGGATCCGAGTGTGGGTCTGAGCTTACACTTTAGAGCAAAATTGACTTATGAAAGCAAATCTACACATTGACTTCAGGCAAGCTTCAGCACATGTTAGGGAGGAAAATGGGTGGTATGAATGGGCTGGGTGTTTGCCACCTGATGCTCCCAGATCCTAGTGCCCATGGAGCACCTTCACTTGGCCAAAAGATTTCCAGTGCTTTGGAGGCAGAAGACTGAATGAAGCCTTTGTAACACCAAGTGTTGGTGTTCTGCATCCAGAGCCAAACCAGCTTTACTCAGGCAGCCTTTCCCAGCTCTCTGGGCCTTCTGGTACAATAGAAACCTATTTTTAGTCCTTTTTTAAGGTCGCATTTTTTTAAAGTACCTTGTACAACAAGAATCAATGTCTTGATCTGTTGTCTAGCTTTTTTCTTTCCTTTTGGAGAGTAGTATAAATATTAATAGCAGTAACCATGGATATTTTATCTTTTATCTGACATGATACAAAAGAAGAAAGCTTCTCCAGATCAAATTGACTACTGATCTTGATCTTGATGTGTCTATTTGTCACTATAATCGCAACCCCATAATTAAAAAAAATATTRAAGCAAGCTAACCTTATTCAAAACCAAAAAGGTAAAAATAAATAAATAAATAAATAACATGATGGATGAACTTGCTCTTCTCACATGGAGCAAGGGTTAACCAGGAGCCAGACAGTAAAATCAGTGCTGAAGTAGTGTCAGCCCTTGAATTTGTTGAGGTGAAAAATCTAGGTAGTGTGAGAGGAATTATAGTTCTGTGGAAAGCAAGAGTCAAAAGTGAACAGACTCAAATCAGGAAAATGATTTGGAAATGAATAAAAGCTTGAGCAAGATCTGACTTTGTTTTTTTTTTCTCTACATCCGTCTAGACTGATTATACGTTGTTTAATAACAAGCACAAACAGTATTTTCACACAGCTGTTCTYTTACTTCCATTTTCTGCAAATGAAACCATGTAAAAGGCTTTTTTGTTGCTACCAGCTCTTTCCGTGGTGAGAAAAGAATGATTCTCCCCCCCCCCCCCATACCTTCCCTTTTCATTCTAAAACATAATGATCTCCCCTGGATGCTGACTGGAAAAGAACTGGAAGTGAATGTTTTTACTATAACTCTGATTGACCTTTATGTTCACTGCACTGTCTGGCTTTARTTTTTCTCAGACTTGCATTAACATTTGTTGAATGTATATAGAATTATATTTGTTGGAAATCTGTATACAAAGAATGCTTTGCTATGGACTCTGGTCTTCAATAGAAATATAATGTTTTTATGCCAGCCATGAGGACTGCAAATCTCTGATTATGGGATTACTTTTTTCTGTAATCAGGAGCTTTTTGTGTCAGAATATTTTTAGTTTCCCTTCATGTGTTGTCTCCCTACTCTTCATCTGTGAATATGTTCCTTCACTATATTGCCTTCTTCTCTGGGTTTACTGCACAAAGAACTTATGAATGGGTGAGACATTCATTCATATCTTTTAGCAGCATGTATTCAAGCTCTGTAACTCTTCTCATCCTTTGTAAGGAGAGATTCATTTTCCACTATTGTGAAAGTGGAATTAATTCTTAGATTTATGATTTTTAAGCATTTGTTGTTTGAGAGCATGAACACATAAAACAGTTGTTGTGCAAACTGAGCACATCTGGCTGAATCTTCCTCTGTGGTCTCTCTAAAAGGGCTTCTTGTTCATAAAGCTCACCCTATGTTGTTTAGAGACATAACAAAAAACTGGGCAAAGAATTTTCAGCAACACAAGCTATTGTAATTTTAATAATCTTATATTCTTAAATGGGGGAAAAAAAAGAAAAACATATACAGCACTCTGGGAGGAAGGGACTGACAGAGTATGGAAATGGAAACAAGATAGTAAGATGCCTGGATTCATCTTGTGGTGTGATGTTAAGTCATCTTCTGAATAAATACATCAGTTTTGGAACTCCTGCGGTGGCTGTGATTCATAATTAAGTATACAGTTCTCTGACATGGTCTCATGAAAGGCATGAAATATGCACAAAGTAATACTGGGCACTTGGAGTGCTTGTGATGTTAGTTGTGGGATTTCTGTTGCTTTTGTTTGTTTTGGATGTTTGCTTTTCCTGGTAATGAAAATGAAGGTGAAGTTTATGGTGCTGAAAGGGAAGCTCAGAAATCTGACAAATATTGCGGACAGAAGAATGATGTGTCATCGTAAGGGCAGAAAATATGAAAAAGAAAACAACATACTCGTACCTTCTGGTTTCTAGAGGTCTTTTATCCTACAAAAACAAGGTAAAACTATCCCCAAAAGTACCCCAGCTAGAAAGGACTTGAAGGTGAGAGATCTTTCTCTTATAAAAGTTGTCTCAGGAAATTGTACATTTTTAGAGAGCACCTACATCTTTCCCTTCAGCA
Organism: Apteryx rowi; assembly: GCF_003343035.1. Taxonomy (NCBI): domain Eukaryota; kingdom Metazoa; phylum Chordata; class Aves; order Apterygiformes; family Apterygidae; genus Apteryx; species Apteryx rowi. The sequence continues at coordinate 6,742,266 of NW_020447196.1, read as the reverse complement.
CTCAAAACCTGCTCACATGACATCTTTGGCTCCCAACCATGCAGTTGGCAGTAGTTAGGGCACCAGCAGCTTGGACCTGGTATATACACTAACTGCTTATGGTCTGCCCTTCCCAGCCAGGGGATTTGTTCAATGGTCATAATCCCTCCTGAGGTTTTGTCTTTGCTGTGTGAACTCTGAATTCTTCCTTATTTCTACTCGTCTCTGGTCCTGTCTGTGCTTCTAACTTCAGCCCCAAGCTCATCTGGATTCTCCACGTTCTTTGTAGCCAGGAAATTTGACCTTTATCCTGACTCCAGTCTTGACTCACCTGTCACTTGAACATTACATATAGATTCTTTTTTGTCCTGATATCTCAGCATTTGACTTTCCTCAGTTTGTTTGTGGTTTTCTGGTGTCCTGGCACTAATGTGGTTCTCCCTTGACCTCTTGTGCTAGCTGTGGTTGCCCTGTTTGCTCTCAGCCATCACTGCCTCTTGTTTATGACCACTGTGAAAGTAGGTTCGTGATCGCTGAACTATCAGGTCACATAATAATCAGCCCAGAGTCCCTGGGAGACATGGGACATACTTGAGGTTTTGATCAGACCCACTAGCTTCAAGTGTTTTTGTGTTTGCATTTATAAAAGGAACGTATTCTTGAGAGGTTTTTGGTTGTTGTGTGTAGTCCTCACTGAAACCACCATCCTGCTGGAAACGAGAAAACAGAACAAAGGGACGACCTCAGTGGCAGAAATCTAGTGTGGGGCAGCACAAGTGACCGCTCTGCAGCAAATGCCACACGCTAATTGCTTTATTTAATGTACGTCAAAGTGATGATAGATCTTAGACAAGGATGAAGGTGGTCCAGACAGCATCTAAAAAAGCCTTTACTTTTGACCACTCTTGTTTCAGATTTTTTTCAGGTATCTCTAGTCTTCCCTCGTCCTTTTTCTGTTAAGGAATCCTGATGAGATAGTACTCAAATATCTCATGAACCAATTGCTCTTCCTGATTTATTTATTTATATATTTATTGGTAAGTTACAGCTTGAATATTCTTTCAAGCTGAAGTATCAGGGTAATCTTTGCTCATCAACTTTGCTACTTTGCTCATCTTAATATTCTATTTAGTGCTAGGTTTATTGGAATAAATCTGTCACTGTGAAATTTTCTGGTAGAACAGCAATAAATTAAATATTTTAAAGTGCTCTCCTAAACAGAAGTTTTGACTAAGAGTTCCTGGACTTATTCCTTTGAACAAGACACATACGTATATGTTTCAACTACCGTTATGCAAACATGAATACATTTCACAGAGGGAAGTTTTTAAAATTAAATCACACCAAGGAAAAAAATAAGAGGCAGCAGACTTGAAAGAATCAAAACTGTAATAGTGACCTCTAGTGACTAGAGACCTAATCAGGTCTTCCACAACAAACTTAAATTTCCTGTAAACCTAGTATTTTATAAAAGTTTAAGAATGGCATTATATTATTTATGAGAGAGAGAGACTTCTTGCCTTTCTGCCTTTTTCATCTGAAATTCATGATTTGTAGCTAAGACTGGTATCTGCTTAAATGTTCTTTCCTTAATAATCCTTGAACATATTTTAATACCGTTATTCTAGTCTGAAAGTAATTAAACCTTATTTAAAGCACATCTGAACTTCTTTGCTGTGTGTTCTCTGGCACATAGAACAGAAAATGAGAATACCCCAAATGACTTCACAGCTCATCTAAAGCTGTTTATAAGGATTTGATTTTACAGAATGTTGTCTTCTATGATCTTAGTCCTTAGGTAACTTTTGCTGAAAACTTCTCACATAACTTCTGTATTAATCTTGGGATAATGTCCGTAAAAGCACCAAATACTGTCCTTTTAATATTATCTTTTTATATCAGTTGAAATCACACTGCTGCAAATGCAGTGATTTAGATGATGCTACCTTGAACACAATGGACGCTCAGACCACTTAATATTTAGTGGTAACCATTGATACCTTTTGTGCTTAGCACTGGATGTCAGATGTAAACTTAATTTGACTCCTGCTATTCATATACATAGTGTTATTACCTAGTCAGCTTCTAATTTTTCCTTTATTCTTCCTTGCACTTAGTGCAACAGCTGAGCTTACTTAATAGGTAGTTATATGATACTTCTTTTTAGTGATATGCACTGAAAGCTATCTCTTTTTATTAAACATGCAACTGCTGATCTTATTTATCACACACCATTTAAACTCCGTACTGAATACAGTGATTAATTTCCTCTTCAGCATCTCCATGTCACAACATTTTTTGTTATAGTATTTATAAAGTATTTTCTGGTAGAAGGTAGCCACAAGCATTCAAATCCAAGAATTAGTTGGGGAAATTGCAGAATAGGTTTAGAAAACATTGCATTTAGTAAATTTGGGATTTTTTTACATCTGCCTTTTGGTTCCATAGATGTTAGTATTTTTGCTTTCAGGCTCTTCTCTGAAGTTTAGTTCCGATTAATACCTTTAAATTTTCAGAAAACAGGATTTGAAGAGTCAGAGCGTGAAGAAAAATATCAGACATCTTTAATACATCTTCATGATCAATTTATGAATCCTGGCGCAGCTGCAGTGTTTCTGTTTTATATCTAGCAAACTGAGGCAGAGAGAAGTAATCACAAAGGCTGTAAGAACTGAGAATACTTAGTCTAGAGAAATCTATGATACTGACCTTCAGGTATAGAAAGGGATGCTGCAAGAGGAATGACATGAAGTCTTCTCCAAGTTCATGGTGTACAGGACAAAGAGGAAGAGGTATAAACTGAGGSAAGGAAAAATTTTGTTTGGACAATAGAAGAAAGTTTTCAGTAAGTTCTTAGTAAATCAGTGGATAAGTTCTTGGTAAATCAATGTGAGCACTAGAACAGCTTGCCTGGCATACTGACATAGGCAGAACTGATCCTTCCTGGAGTATGGCAGATGTAGAAGAAAACATCCTGAGTTCCCTTCCCGCCTTTGATTTCACTGGGGTCAGGATTTCACAGTCCTTTTTGCCAATGGGTTGATATAAATTTCCAGTCCTGAAGTGTCCTGAAATATTATATTTTAGTTCATGTTATTTATGCAAGAGCTGACAGCCTCTCTGTCCTTGTCATCTTGAGTATATGGTAAAATTCATATCTATATTGCAGGGATATGTATATCTGTGTTATTTTCTTGCTGGTATGCATGGATAATGTGTGTTTGCCTCTCTTTTGTATTTGCTGTATATCAGCTGATAGCATACAGGTATTTGTCATGATTTCAATGTTAGCTTGTTGGGAGGTTTGGAGAGGGTTGTTTTAATTTCCTTATTGATTTCCTAAGCAAAGGAAAACAGTAAAACAAAGTTAATCATTTCTCTTGAATCATAGCAGTTCAGCTCAGTCCACTTCTTCAGGCAAGACCTTCCGATGCGAGACAAAGACCCGCTGCCGCACCGCCAGGGCTGAGCGCTGGTTGTGGTCTGCGAGCCTGTGCCTCTTCAGCAACCGCTACCCCTCCGTGGGCTGAGCATCTAAGGGCTTTTGGTGAGGCCTGGACTGTTTGGCTTACAGCTCCTAAATGGCAGATTGATTTTTCTGTGGGATGAAATAAGTCAGTTGTTGGGTTTTGGAGATAGAAAACTCTATAATCAACACTATTAGATTCTGAGTTTTCAGAGGTATTTTGAGCATACTGAATCTAATTCTCAGTACTGAGAATTCGACATTTATGGCTTCAGGGTAATATGTGTTTTAAATTTATTTGTTAATTCTTCAAGGACAGAAGTTACATAAACAAGCAACACACAAAACAATGTATATGGATCGCACAGTGATTTATAATGATAATAGAACATACTCTGTTTTAAAGTCAAACGGAACTAAAGAGCTCTCTGAAATTGCTGATTTAAAAGTTGGGTTTAGCCATGCTCTACCAATGTTACTAAAGTGATGTGGTAACAAAAGATGGAAAGAGAGGAAAAGAAATGTAAATCTTATTTAAACTTCTTCTCCACCAAGAGAAGTCGAAGTGGAACATAACCTAATTAAAAGGACTAGCATTTACATTTGTCATTCTCAGAATAGTTTTCTCAAATGGGAAGATTATACTGAGTCTTCTCTTATACTTAGTTCTAGTTCTCTACAGCCAAGGATATTCAACGTTCATGAGCTAAACAGAAAACAAGCAAATGAAAATAAGGTTCAGTGTTTCATTTTTCCTCCTGATACAAAAAGTCAAAAAAGCAGCTAAATGTATTAATATATAATATAAAAAAAAACCCTCAGTGTTTCAATTAGATAATACTGAAATGAAGTGTTTCAGGTGTTTTTTTCCTGTTTCTAAGAAATGATTCAACTGAATAATATTGAGAGACTGAAATATGACAAATCAGAAGAAAACAGTGCCAGAAACTGAACCCAGTACTACTGCTGTATAAAAACAGTGAGGACTGTAAGTGAGAAATTTCCCTTTGACTTCAATGAGATGTTCAGGTTAAAAAATCTGGCCAAAGACTACTCTGTCTTTTCGATGTATAGCATTTAACTTTCTGAGAGATTAGGGTGCAAATGTGCCCTTTTCTGATGTAACCTCACAGCAATGCCTTTTATAAAAGTCGCACAAATATGTACGTTGAAGGTAACTACAGATTCTATTGTGCAGGGTTTTTAATTTTGTTACATGTCTTATGAGTATGCTTATTCATTATTAACTAAGTCTATATTCAGATGGGAGGAGACATAGTTTGAAAAATATTTTAACAGAGTCATTAAAAGTTAAATTCCCTGAGAATCTGAATCTTTTTAACCTTTTACATATACACAACATGGCTCATAACACAAATTCAGTGTTTGTTGTTTCTTTCATGTTTGGTTTGACAGATCCAGTGTTTCCCTAGTTTGCTGAATAGGAGAATTGTCCTTGATGAGTTTTTCAGATCCTTCCTGTGCATTGATGTTGAAAACTCCAGAGAGATATTGATTCTTGGCAATTTCACTGCCTGGTAGGACAGAATTTTGATTTATTTTCTGGTAGATTCTGTACGCTTATGTCATTGCTGAATTCAAGCCAGCTTATTTGGTCAGTCGTGCGTGAAAAGAGATGGTTGCTTGATTTAATATTTTGGTTAGGGATTATTTTACAGGGGCRGGTTATTTTGATGGCATGGTAAAATGACTTATGTCATGGTCTTTGAGGTTATATAGCAGAATTTACTATGATCAGCAAAGTCTTTTTTTTTTTTTTTTTTTAATTCGAGAATTATAGTAGAAGCAAGAACATATTTTCCACAGGGTAAATCTTTAACAAAAAGTACACCACTGCTATGGAGAAAAGCTATGGAAAACCATACCTTTTTGAACTGGCTTTCATCTATCATCTATTCATCATCACAATTAAGACAAGAATTTCAAAGCTTAGTTTTCATTTAGTAAACAGACTTTTCAAAATGATCAAGATTGCCCAAACTTCATTGCTGTTGAGCAGCTTGAAAATTAAGACACCTTTTAGGTTCAATCTAGTAGCTGTGGAGCACTGCAGTAAGATGTTGTATTCTCAACTTCAACTAAAATGATGAGGCGGAGAGTATGTATTTTAGATGAATAAGTGCTTAATCAGTATTTTCCTCTTACTTGATTTTGGAAGTATCTCTTTACCTTGTTTTGAGGAAAAAAGATTTAGTATTATTCATTTATATCCATAGTCATTTCTCTGCTATCATAACACATTAAACTTTCTCAAAATTGTATGGGGAAAAATATGTGTGGAAAAGGCTGAAGAAATGAATAAATGGAGTAATTAAAGTGAATAGCGTAGAATGTAATAATTGTATCAGTGAGAAAACGTCAAATAAAATGTTACCAAAAATTTTATGAACAAAATAGTTATTAGCTGAAATTTAGCTACGAGGTTTTGTATGTTTCTCTAACTTTTAACTGCTAAAAGCCATCAAAGATATAGCACAAACCACTGAAGTGCTTAAAGAAATGGAGTTGCAATTGTCTAAATTACAGCAACAAACCTAGGATAAAGCATCTGCCTCTGATTTTTTTCATAAAACGCACTCCTCCACAGTACTAGCCAGTGTCACTGTTGATAATAACCCCAACTTGTGTCACTGCTGGTAACAGCCCCATTTTTTTGCACTGCTTGCCTCTACTGAAACATCTGAAATAGCAAAGTCGTCTGATCTGGGGACAATGCAGGTTCATGCATCAGACTTCAATACTTGCAGTGATTGACATTTACCACCCTTCAATGCTAATATGATTTTGAGGATGCATTACAGAAGGTGATGCCACGCTTCCCAGCTTAACTACTTTGTGTACAGAATCTAAGGTGCAGAGCAAGGGAGGTGCTGTCTTTTCCTTGGAGAGTCTTGGGATGTCTCTGGCATGTAGAGAGGAAAAGAGTGAGTTCTTCACATTACATGTCGTGAGTTGGTGGATAATTGACGTAGGCAAGTAACTTATTGGTAGAACCTATTTATAGATAACAACCTCACTAGATTGGTATTGAAAAATACACCATGTTGCTCTTTGGTACAGAATCACAGAATCGCTGAGGTTGGAAGGGACCTCTGGAGATCATCTAGTCCAACCCCCCTGCTCAAGCAGGGTCACCTAGAGAACATTGCACAGGATTGCATCCAGGCGCATTTTGAATATCTCCAGAGAAGGAGACTCCACCACCTCTCTGGGCAACCTGTTCCAGTGCTCTGTCACCCTCACAGTGAAAAAGTTTTTCCTCATGTTCAGGTGGAAGCGTCTGTGTTTCAGTTTGTGCCCGTTGCCTCTCGTCCTGTCGCTGGGCACCACTGAAAAGAGTGTGGTCCCATCCTCTCGACACCCTCCCTTCAGATACTTGTACACGTTGATAAGA
>NW_020447196.1:6608341-6734846 GCF_003343035.1 Apteryx rowi | reverse complement strand
GGTGCACTCTGTCCCTTCATCCAGGTCATTGATGAAGAAGTTGAACAAGACTGGACCCAGTGCTGACCCCTGGGGGACACCGCTAGCTACAGGCCTCCAACTAGACTCTGCACCGCTGATCACAACTCTCTGAGCTCTGCCATTCAGCCAGTTCTCAATCCACCTCACTGTCCACTCATCTAACCCACACTTCCTGAGCTAGGTAGTTAGTTCTTTGTGTAGGGTGACGTGCAGCTCCCAGTGCAAATACTTAGATTGAACCCTCTAGGCAGACCTGGAGTAATAGGATGCTGTGCTATGATTATTTCGCTCTGCTTTGCCTCTCACCATTACTTGTTCATTTTTCTGCTAGGTGTTAAAAGAAAGCCAGATCTGAAGGTTATAGTCGCTCACCCAAATGTCAAGATCTGTGTGAACATCCCAGCTGACATTTTTGCTCTATGCTTGGTAAAGAATGATCCAAGTGTTTGACAGGAGTGCTATACCAACTGTATCTCACTAGCCATGTTCAGACATGAAAGTTCGATTTGGTTATTGTCTCAGAAAGTTGATAAAGACCTGAAGTTGGGAAATGTTAATATAATAGCTTGACATTTTACTTTTTTTTCCTTCAGCTTGGATCAAAAGTGATTTCATGGGTTTAAACTGAGGGAAATATACTCTGAAAGATTTAATAGACTAATCACTGCCACTTCAGCTTTATCTTACACTTGCATCTTTTGGCACTATATTAACCTCCTATTACCAGTAGTTAGTGTTTCAAGCAAGTGTGAGGTGATTCTGTTTCTTCAGTACTCAAAAGTTTCTGGTGTCTATTTGAAGCCAGATTTCCAAAATGACGGAAGACCCAGCAGTATCTAATTAGACATCTAAGCCATGGACTATGACTTTTTGTATGCAGACATCTTTTATATCCAGCTCCAAGCTGACCAGTTCTCAAAATCTAGCCCTTTTATCTAGGTTACTTCACTTGAACGATAGCTAACATGAAGGCATAGCATAATACTGGGTTTATTTTATTACATATGTTCCCGTACAGTTTTCATTTTATCTAAATACTTCACTTTTTACTGACGAGTTTCAGATTTATGCTGCTGATAGTAGCAGGAACAACCATGAATGGCCTCTGCTGAAATTAAGGCAATGAAGAAAACTTCTGAGCATCCTATGTGTGAAACCCCAGGGGCCTGCTCCAAACTCTGCTGAGTCCCTGGAGGGCTTTTCTGGTTGATACCAGGCTTCTCGAAGGGAGGAGATGTGGAATAACAGCATTCACTAGTGCATGGGATACACTTACCAATTTTCTGTCTTTTGTTCTAAAGTGTGAGTTTAATGTTACTTGTGCTTCAGGAGTCAGGAGGCAAATATATCGTTTAATCTTAGAATACAACAAGAAATGAGAGAGAACCTGTATGTGCAGGTTTGTTCATACAGTAACCCATGTATACAACTAGCAGGAGTTACTGGACATGAAAATCAGACTGGTAAAACTAAAACCCAAGATTATAGAATCAGGAGGGTAAAAATAGGTCTAAGAGATCTTACAAACGTACCAAACATACCAAAAAGCCTACCCATAAGCACCATTTTCTGAGACTGTTTTGCCACATTTTCTGCACATATGCAGTTTAGCCTTGCACTTTATGTAGTACATGCCTTTAAAATAGGATCATAACACAAATCTGCATTTTAGAATGGAAAGTATGTATTTCCTTAAGGGTACCTCTTTAGAAAATTGTGGTATAACATTACATGCATCTCCCACATATTTTTTGCATTAACTGTCTGATAAGCATATTAAATTTTACTGTAACTCACCGTTTAAAGTTTTGCAGGGTATCAGTTACCAATTAATTTATATTGTAGTGAAATATTAAAAAAAACAATTTATTTAGATTCTAGCGGTCTTTCTTCCCCCAAAGGAAAAACAATAAATGGTTTCCATGTGAATAATTCAACTCATTATTTTTGAATAATTTTTAGTATAGAATTATTTCTTTCTATTTTTTGGGTTGTATTGTACATCATAGGTTAAATTATACTTCTTTGAAGAATAATATATACAAATATAACTGACATAAGGATTTTCATTAATTTTAAATCTGTCTCGTTTTTGAAAGATGACTCTGTGTGTTTTAAGATATATTTGTGTTAAGAAACAGTTTGAATTTTTTACATGTTTTTTTTCTAATCACAGGGTAATCACAAGACTGGACAAGTCCCTGAGCAACCTGATCTGATTAGACCTCCTTTGAACAGTGGATTGGACTAAAGAACCTCCAGAGGTCCCTTCCAACCTGAGTTATTCTATGATTGATGCTATAACAGAAACTGTATTATAAAAGGACATAAAAAATCTAATAAATGACCATTCAATACCTGTAATGAGGATAGGGCAGTACTACTGCTGAGCATGGAAGCATCTATATTAAATGCTGTGAAAATGAAAAATGGTGACTTACGCACAGGTACACAAACAGTTCTTCTGCTTTTTAGAGCAGTGACCATCTCAAGCTTTTATCAGTGAAACTGTGGATTATGTCACTGTGCATGAAGAAAGCACAGAATGCCTCAATGTGGTTAAAAGAAAACAGAAATGTTCTTTGGAACAGGAGCTATCTCCTCAGCAGGGGCAGTATGCATATGTAGGACATGGCGTGGTGATACAATAAATCTAAGTATCCAGGTACCACATCAGAACTGTGGCAGCCATGCTAAAATCTACTGATATAGTGATCCCTCTAATCTGAGAARAATCATGCACTCGTCGTCCAGATCAGATCAAATTTTTCTGCTGGGTGAAATAGTAATGATCCAGTATTAATAATCATGGATCTGCAGTCCTATATGGAATGAAAAAAACAACAGATCTATCTATACTTGAAGAATTGTGTCTGAATTACCTGTTTTTCTCCCTGTTTCTATAGCAGTGGATTGTGTGARGATCTGAGGCACTGTGGAAAGGAAAATTCTTGGCTAGATACACCATGCTCCAAATTTTATCTTGCGCAGACACCAATAAATACCTCCAAATAATGATATCTGTGGTCTGAAATATGTCAGCTGTCTAGGAAGGCAGCTTCTGCTCCCAAGAGATTAAAAGGATTTGTGCTGAACTGGAATCTTGTCCTGGATCTAAGCCACATCTCTGGGCAGGTGCTCCTGAAAGAGAGGTAAGTGTCAGTCTCTCTCCCTCCAGCGGGACTCCATGATGGGGAACACTGAGCGTCTTAGAGACTTGGTGGCCCAGAAAGTGCAGTGCTAGCTGGGATAATAAACAAAAAGGAGCGCAAAAGACAGAAAACTTGTCTCACAGGTGGTGCTCATTGAATACCATCAGGGTGTTTTTCTCTCTCTGTTGCAGAATATATGAGACACCAGCGTACCCAACCTGTGGTGTTTTGTTCAGTAATACATAGAGTGAAAAATTTCCCTGAGTTAGGAACACTGGAGATTGTGCTACTTGTATGAGCATATCTGGCAAGACTGTATATAAATTCTCAATCTAGCAACATTACAAAATATTAAAAAAAAAAAAAAGTTTGGAGTTTTTACATACAGGGAGAAAACTTAGTGAATAATTTCAAATACTGTCACTTCAATTTTTCAAGGTTTATTTGAATTTGTTTTTAAAGAGAGTTATATCCAAAGTATTGAATATGTAAATAATTGAGATGGAAAAATAAGAGCCTGGGAAATGAAAACCACAACCAGGTGGTGCTCAGCCAAACTCTGTCAACAAACTAAGCACTGCCTCTGAAAATTACTGCAACAACACCTCTTGCACTTCCCTTCTCTCGGGTTGAGCTTTATTACTCTGTGATAGACCTTGAATGTGTTCACAGCCTTGTGCAGGGATGCTTTCATATTAGAGGAAAAAGTAGAAGGAAATGACTTTCGTTGCCTGTCACTCACTCACAGACCCTGATGAAATATTGCATCCTCCACGGCACACTGTGTTCCTCCGAGACCTTCGCTTTCCTTTCCTTGCGTGCCAGCGTCCAGTTTTCTGTCACTGGTCGTTGTACCCAGGTAAATGAGGCAGCTGGCACCACTAGAGCTCAAGCTTTTTAGGGCCTTTAAGTGCTATGGCAGCAAGAAAACATTAGAAATATTATCAATTATAAGTAATACAAAGTCTAACTCAAGAAGTAAAAGGATGTTAATATTACTGTGAAAGGAGCTTGTCTGCTATACTCTTGCACAATAGATGAACTAGAGCTCAGGAATCAATTTATATGAGAGCGCAGAAAAATGGGGCTGTGTTTGGGAGAAGAGACAGTGAATAAAAGTCTGATGTGAAAAAACAGTAGAAACCTTGCATTTCCTCTGTTAACATCTTACAAACGTAAACAGGAAACAGCTGGAACAGGTTTTGACATTAGACAGAAGGACTGAAAGTAGGGACATGGGCAAATAAATTCTGAATGTTCATTTTTTTAAATGGGAACTTTTGAGGAAATTTTCTCAGCTTTTTTTTCTCCTTTTCTGAAACTCGCAAGGAAAACTGTTGTCCCTACCATAAGAATACATGTATTGCTGATGTATCAGTTGGAGGATATTCAAATCATGACTTTGACAAAACTGGTACTTAAGCAACATTTTTGTGACATGATCATATTTTGCCATTTAAACCTGCTTGTACATAATTAGATACTCAGTTCCTATGATTGACAATGGTTATTTGCTTGCTTTGAAAACTAAGCAAATAGTTTGACAAGACGAGAGAGGAATGAAACAAATTCATACTTTCTGTCACTGTTAATGAAAAGCAGGCTGTAAATATATAAAGTGTTCAGACAGCTAATATCTAGCTGATATTTAAACTGAGGCTATTCGTTGCAAGCATTGTATTGTTGGAATTAACTGTGCTTTTATTCAGAAATTACACACATATAATTCAAATTTTGAGTCTTTTCTTTCTTCAGTGAATATTTTAAACTTATGTAGACATACCTTATACATACTGCTCCGAGCAAATGTTTCTCTGATTTTTGTCTGTTTGGTATTTCTAGTTCTTTTTCTAATTTGTTGTCCAAGTTGTTAAATGTTGTTTATGCTTTTATGTTGTATATATTAATTTTTATAAATGTGAGAAATTTCATTACAGAAATCCGTGAGACATTGAGGGGTCAATGCAGTAGCTTAAACATAGGTGTCTAGTACCATCTTGGGTGTCCTGTGGTACCCAAGACATCAGCAAGAGTCTGACAGATGAGACACAGAACTTAGAGGAGACCCATGCACTTTTTGGATCACCAGCTGAAGGCTAGACAGGATAGCCCTGAGCATCAGAAATGGCAGTAGGCATTTATATTTAGAGAAGTAAAAACAGCCTTGAAATTTGGAAAGGAAAACCGGCATGCAATGGAACCCTTCCTTAATCTTCATGATGTACAACAACTTGCTGCCTTGTTTGGTCTCTTACCCCAATAGCATAATTCCTGTTTTGTTCCAGTAGTTCAGCTACTGAAAAAATAAAACCAGGAGCAATTCTCATTCTGATTTCTTCTTTCTTCTCTTCAGGTGATTTCATATGTTTATATTAAGAGTAATTCATGCCACCATTTTTCTTCAGTGTCTTCTGTCCAAACACATTTTTTCCTCTTTCTTGTACTTTGTGTGCAGCCTTCCATGATAAAACCCTTGTTTTGGGCTTGAACTCCAGACTTGACTTGCCTAATTTAGTGAATACATGTTCTGCTGAGAATACCAAGGGTACATGAGAGTGCAAGTAGTTAATTAGGATGTACTTTTATGAGGAAAGCTCAAGGGAAAGTTCATGGCTAAGAGTTTTGTAGACATAAGCAATGGAGCAGCACTTACTATAGTATGAACAGCCTTATTTGTGGTTATGCTGCTTCAGCATTTTTGATTAGTTAGCTTAGTTTTGCCAAATAAATCTTAACCCTCCAGCTTCTCTTCTGTAGCCACAGGCAAAAGGATCTGATCTGCAACCTTTTTTCTGTCTTTCACTCCAAAATCATACAGCCAAAATGCTGTTAGAATCTGGTGCCACAGTCAGGTTGTGGAAATTGCTCTCTCTTCCACCATAATGTTTTAATATACTGGATGAAATAAGAACTAGAAGTGCATTTTCAACAATTTAGCAGTAATACACAGTGATGCATGTCTGGAGAGTGAGTAACTCAAAGTTGAAGAGACAACTCCAGCAGAGCCCTCGAGTTTGCTCCCTGCTGATCTGCGATTCTGCTGAGGTGCAGTGCTTTTTGAAGGCTCCTCTCATTTCACGGGCATTAGTCTGTATATGTCATGGTAGGCAATATTCCCGATCAGCTCTGAGAGTGCTGTTGAATTGGACTGAAGATTAAATTTCTTGTTTTCTTTTCAAAAGGAGGCAAGTAAATTCCCTTATATGGATGCTTTCTTTTGACTTCAGGTTATTATTTATATATAGAAAGGGTCTTTTGTGTAGAAGAGGATTATTTAATGGCAATCTAAAAACATGTTGCACTATTTTCACCTCCATCATATTACAAGGATTTTGCTCTTAATTTTTCTTCATAAAACTCCTTTCTCCAAATTAGAAGAATTGTTTTCATTCTGGGGGACTGTTCTGAAAGTTAACCATAGCACACTAAGTAAAATTGGTGACTAAATTACACAGACTAAATGTTTTGAATTAGAAATACCTTATTCACCGACATGTAACACTGCCACTGTATTTACTCTTATAACTGAGGCCGTGATTTCTATACTACATTATATGATGGTGAATCCAGATACTGTGATTTTCAAATGGGTCTACGGGTATTCAGCCAAATTCTCATTGCTTTTGAATTGCATCTGTGATAAACTAGGGAATTTACAGAAACTTTTCTTTCAAGGAAGGATACACTTATCCCCATTTTTCACTGTGATTGTGCTTGAAAAATTGCTTTTGTGCTTGTTCTATCCCAGCTTTTTACAATTAATATTCCAGAATGTGTAGGAAATCAAAATACTTTTGTTAACAGCTGGATAGTGTGTACCTGAATTTCTACCATCTGGTCCTACATTCTTAGCTAATACAGTGGGCTGAACTTACCATAAAGTCAATATTCAATAGAAATGAGAGGAGGTAGCAGAGAGGATGAGTGGAAGAGGGAAGGAAAAAACTTTAAAGAATATATATATATAGCAAGAAAAAGTAATTTTGCCATTAACTATTCAGCTAATGCACTTTTTCAGTGTGTCTGCGTACAATAGTTGTATCATGGTTGGTATCTCAAGCAAGTAACTAAGCTAATATTAATATGCTAACAGATTCAGATGTTAATCACTAGTCTATCTTTAGCCCTTTGCCCTTTCCACCCTAATCAGTGAAAATCTGCCAGAACCCCTACCCTTAAATCCCCACCTCTCCTTTTATCTAATGAACACATTTCTGTTGCCTGGAGACAACTGTAACACGTGCAAGAACGCTAGTGAGCTGCTGTCAAGATGGCCATTTTATTACAGTGATTTATAAATGGATTATCTGTGAAAATGGCTCAGCCTCTTATGCAAGCACCCTACAGAGGCAGACATAGCTCTAATTGGCTGGTCTCACCAACAGGGCTTGCTTTCCTGATATTTTACAGCAATAGGCAGATGCTTTACTGCAAATGACAGCAATCTAACCAGAAGGAATTAGCCAGCTTCTAATAGTATTAACCTCCAAGCGTGTTCATGCAGTTTTCCTGTCCTTTGTCTCAGATTCCTTTGAGGTGGCCGACCACCCTTCAACCCAGAACCATATTTTCTTCCTAATTCTCTCCAGCAATGGGAGGCAATGAGGACCCACACATTGCCAAGATGGAAAAAAATTGTTGCAACTGAAAACCATGGACCACAATTTTTCCTTTTGCCTTGTAAAACAAATACTGTTTTGAAGTCTACACATTCAGATTGCTGTTCCTTGCCAAGCAGCACGTTAGCACAACTTTTCAATTATCACTCCCTTTTGCAATGCTCAGCTTCTGTTGCAAATGCAAGGGAATTAGCACAAAACTCTGTGTGACCAAAATTATTAAAGTGAGAGGATTTTTTTTGTCAAACGTCCCTGTTACTCTTATGTGAGACATGCATTCAGGTATTGTCAGTTTGATAGCAGAATGGTCAGATTACTTACAGAGAAGTGTGTTCTGAGGTTTAATGTATCCTCTGGCTGAAAGGAAATGGCAATTTTGATTAACAGTGAGGAATATATCGATTCTCTTTCTTTCTAGCAAACTTGCTGAAAAGTTGAACAAGAAATGAGCATTACGGAATTTCAGTTTAAAAATGTAGAAACTTGGCTGTTAGTATGGCATTTACCTCTACAAATGAAAATTACTGCTTAACAAAAGTGAAAAAGGGACTAATGATCACAAGAGGCAAAAAGCATGTTTCYTGTTTTTGTTTTCACATACATTCAGGATCTAGATAGCTTACTGAAGGTGCACATTTTAGGCATAAACTGCTAGTGTTAAGAAGCACATCTTTAAACAGTAAAATACAAACTTACTTAGTTCATATTTTTTATCTTTGGGAGAGTTTACCAGAACGGTTTTCTGTTTCCTTGTTACAGAACTTGATTTTCATATGAAGAACACTTAGGCTGGCATGGTGATCCACTTTGTTTCTCTTTAAAAATATAATAGAGTTTAATAACACAAATACAAATAGTAGAAAATACGTTATGCATTATGATTCTTTAAAAGCTACCATTGACTAATGTAAGAAAACTAGAAATTCTCTTGTTATTCTATAAAATGCAGTGTTGTTTAAAATACTTTATACAGTGGAAGCCTTTCTCACAGTTACTCATTATGCCACAGTCTCTTTAAAAAAAAACATGCTTTGTCTTGTAATGTTTTCTTCTAATTCTCAAAGCAAAGCAGACCATACAATTCTAGAGCCTCTTTGTATCATAATGCAGAAAGAGTATTTGAGTATTAGGAACTTTGATTATGCAGAGGCTTTACTGGGGGATTTTCATTAAAAGATTTGTGCACATCATATAATAATGAGTGAAGTAAATATATCTCTTGCAATCATTGAAATATTATATTACTGTACTGAGGACAGAACAATTTAATCAATACAGCAATTTAATCAATTTAAGCAATAGCAACTGCACAGTGACCTATCGGTGGCTTTTTTTTTCTCCTCAGATATGTTGGTACGAGAATTTTAAAACCCCTCTCAATTCCCTGTAAGTTTTCATTGTCTGTTAGAAAGGCTGCATCTTCTGTATCGTGCTGCCTAAGGAGCACTGATTGCCCGGGGAGTTCTGTGGTGGATCAGTGGCCACATCTGTTCCAGCCTGATTCACCATCGCTTACATCTCAGGGTAGTGTGCCAGGTATTCAGTTCAGAAAGATGTGCTGTGTCTTTCAGCAATTTAAAAAATATTTTAAAGTAAATAACAAAAAGAAAAAATAATCCCTTGTATCTCAGCTCTTTTGGAAAAGTCTTATAAAATGAGAACAACATATCCATCCCATAGGAATGTTTTCTCTTGGTGTTTGTAGAACTTGGGAAAGCCATGCCTCTTAGCTGGGCTGCTAGCGAAGGCAATGGCTGCAAAGTTATGGATCACAGCCGTTATGAAGGGGGTCACAAATCTGACAAAAATGAATTGTTCGTATTGGGTTTTGGGATCACAATAAAAAATGTGCTTGTAACTGGAAGTAATTTAGAAACTGATGATCCAAGGCATTGGATACAAAGAGAATGTCAACCTTCAACATGTCTTGGTTCGCCTGGCATTTCCAGCAAGCCCTTCTCCTTTGAAGCCCGGGAAGTATCATGCATGTGCTTTAACCTAATTCAGCAAGATACTTATTTAAATGTTTCTGCCATTCTTCCTTTTGTGAAATGCACTAGGCATAGTTACACCAAAGTATTGTGTGTGAAATCCTGTCTCCGTGAGTCTGGAGAAAAAACTCATTGACTTTAGTGAGCCTAGGAGTTCAACCATACTTTATAAATGGTGTGAGTTTAAATATACAAGTTTACCTTTTGTATATGTCCATTTGAAAGTTAATTTTACGTATGAGTCAAGAATGATTAATTCCTAGTTGTCTAGTATTATAAATAACTTTCCCTAATGTGTTTGTAAGCAGTATTCATTTTAACATCTTAACCTGTATATTCTAAAATAGAAATATAGTATATGACATGTGAAGGAGCTGTTATAAGGTGTTATAATCAAGCATTTGTTTCTAGATTTCAGTTTAACAAGGACTGACAATTTGCCATAATGACTTTAAGACACTAGTGCTGTGTCACAAATTCATTGGTTTACAGATATGTGTAGAGGAACAAGGAGGCACCTCTGATTTCTTTATATGCCATGATTGTGGCCTAGAAAACTATTTTTGACTAAACTATTCATTAAGGTTTTTTATTTTTGTCATTCACAAAGAACAACCCCAGCACTGTAGTATTTTCTTGCTTCTGACAAAACAGTAAAAAATAAAAAACCACAGAATTCTCTTTTAAGCTATAGGTGATGGACTCATGCAATTAATGCACACTTCCAGCCTTCCTGCTCCATATTCTCTCTGTATAAGATTATATTTTACAAAACTTAAAAGTTATGAAAGAAAAAAGCAAACAAGGAGAGATGCTTAGTAGCAAAAACACTGATTTAAATAAAAAACATAAGTACTTCAATCATAGCTCTGACCTAAATTGGAATGAAACACCCTTATTACAAAGAAACACTTTTGCTAAGTATAGGTTAGTGCTGAGTCTCACTGCCAACTATAGCTGTTCAGGGAAAAATATGAAATACTGAAATCATAGTAATTTCAGAAGAGATCTGCTTCTAGTCAGGATCTTGAACTATATACATTAACTCTGCCCAAGTGAGGAATGGGTAGTCATCCTCCATTTCTGGTTTCTTGTTTTTACCAGTTACCAGAAGAACTTGGCAAGGAAACCACATGAGAGTAACATGAAAGCGACTTTGTCTTGTCAAGTAATTTGGTTTAATATGGGTAGAGATGGGCAGCATTCCTTAACAACCAGCATTTTGGCTTTTGCATGCTGCTGTTACTGAGCACTGTTGCTGCAGTAAATTATGGGCTTGTTTGTTGGTTGATTTTCAAAATGACTGTTTTTATTACCTTCATGGATTATAATTTATGGATTAAGCTAATTACACATAAAGACTTGAATCTCAAGTATCTAATCATTATACTTGAACAACACTAAATATTATAGTTAAATGCCAAATACCTTTCCTTGAAAACTATATTATTAAGATATAAGTATAATCATTTTAGCATTTTAAAATTTTTTCTATACTGTGAGAACAATGTGATCAGTTACAGGCCCTAAATGTGTAAAATTATATCTGTTTGGGGGACAATATTCCACTGCTGTTTGCAGAAGCCCATAGTTAGAGTGATACTGAGGACCAGTGAGGTTTGCTACCTCCAGCCAAGGTAGTTAGGTTTGTTCTTAATGGCTCGTACAACACAGGCAACCATTTTTGGGACCAGAAGGTTTTTTCAGGAAAATCTGTGTTAGAGTATTCCTTTTTGGTCACTCTGCTGACATTTGCCCAAGGTACATGGGATGATGGAGCCACAGTTGTTTCTTCAGCTCCCGAGAACCAAAGAGAGGGCAAGCTTGTTCTCACAGTGCAAGGGAATTATGTAGCCTTTCTTCTGAGGGATTGGAGCCTTGCTCAGCCTTTCCATCCTGAAATCTGGGCTCCTCCAGCTCCGTATGACATTAAATAGCTTGTAATTTACCATTGCAAAATAATATCCAAATTTAATTTCTGGGGTTGGTGTTTTGTTTATAAAAGCTATTTTCTATTGTTTCCCTCCAGAGAATAGAACATTTAGTTTGAAGATGTCATTTACCTGATATACACTAAATGATATTTCTGCAGTGTCCTTTTTCCTTTGTTGCTTCAGCAGGACTTGCTGCTTGATGAGTCATTACAGATTAGAACAGCTATGTGCTAAATAAATCGAGATGGGGCACTGCAGTTAATACCATATGGTAAAGAAAACATTCAAACCTCAGATTCTTCTCTGGCCCTACAGATTGAGTATGAAGAACTATGATCTGTCTTTGACTGTGAGACAGGACAACCGCTTCAGCTTTGTTACTCTTTTGAATGTTCTCCATGAGCTATTATATTACTGTTTTTCATTTTGCACTAACTTTTAATTCTGCTTCAGTTATGGATAAGTGTAAAAGTTAACAAGCTCTCTTAACTTTTACAGATTTATTACATAAGATAACTGGCTTTATTTTAAGGAAAAAAAACTATTTAATGCAACAGATAAACACATGCTTAAATTAAGCATTTACAAATTATGTATTCAAATGTTTTCCTGAATCAAGACTACAGTGCTTATCAGAATAAATCAGGTTTGAAAGTGGTCTTTCTTTAATCAAAAAACAACACGATGTCTTAAAAATAATCATGATATTCTTAACATGCCCTCTATTTCTTGCAGATGGGAAGTTCTATTCTGATAGAGATGATACAATTTAGAAATATATATAACTATACTTATATATTTGAAAAATGTGACAAAGATAGAACAAATTTAAAAAGGACATGTGCTCTTTTTAAATCCAACATATTATTTTTCGTATGATTTCTTATTTTTTGTTAACTGATTACCTGTCATTCTTATGAGTGATAACCTGGCATGGTAGGCTCTGCTAACATATTTAGACTCCAAGAATACTGATTCACTGCAGAAGAATCTTGCAGATGCACCAGCTGGATCTGTAACCTTTCTAGGAAGTCCACACAGTGGTCTAGGAATTCTTGTACCTGGAACCTTTTTCAGAGTAATCCAGCAGTTTCTAGCAGTTTCTTGATCCAGAACCTTTTTAGGACTTAGTCACTGCTTTCCAGATTGGAATCCTGGAACTTCCTAGGAATCCCCTTTGCTTCCCAGGAAGTTCTGCACCACTTTCTAGGAATTTTTCCTGTGCTCTCTAGGAATTCCCTCAGCTTTCTACCTTTGGGATTCTACCTTTGCTTTCTAGGAATTTCCCAAATATGTAGGAATTCAAGCTTTCTAGGAATTCCTCGACATAGAACCTGTCTAGGAATTGGTCACTGCCTTCTAGGACCTGCAGCTTTCTAGGAATTTTTTCTGTGCTTTCTAGTACTCCCCTTTGCTTTCTAGGGATTTCCCACAGCTTTTTAGGAACTCCTGCATCTGGAACTGGTTTCTCTTTGCTTTTTAGGAACTTCCCAGCTCCTTTTAGGATTTCCTTTTATCTTCTAGGAATTTCTGAGTTTGGAATCTTTCTAGGCATTTTCAAGTGCTCTCTGGGTGTTGCCGGTTCTGTAACCTTTGGAGGAAGTTTCCCTGTGCCCATTAGGAAATCCTGGGCCTGGAGCCTTCCTAGGAGTTGGCTGCAAGTTGCAGACCCTGGTCACAACAATGAATGTATTTCCCTTACCAGCAGTAGTTATTCTAATGCTGATGAAGTTGCTAGAGTCAACTGGGAGCAAATCAAAGTAATCCAATGTAGTATTTCCCTACAGAGATCAGAGCTAAAACCATGTTTGCAAATCAGGTAGACTCACACAGGTTTTGTGTAGTACGTGTCAGATTTTGGAGTTGATGTTCGTATAACATCTGTTAACTCGCAGCAATCAGTATGCATGTCTGTTTAGAGACCTAAACATTTCTGTGGTCTGTTCAGTTAGGAAGCAGAATTTGCTTTTCCCTCTGGCCACAGTGGCTAATGGTGACCTAATCTTCTTCCTCGCTTAGCTCTCCGGCCTGCTCCCCGCCGCTGGCCTATGCAGCTGCTTTGGCTTCAAGCAGGCTCAGAGGCACCAGCACCAACCTCCGCTCGTTCTGTCACCTGGAACAGGTTCACCTCCGGAAACAGCAGGAAGAGGTTTCCCATTTGGTTCGGAGTGGCAGGTTTGTTTTTGGTTCTGTTTGTTTGTGGTTTTTGCCTTCACCAATAGTGTGAGTCGCAGTTGATTTCCTGGGCTCACCTCAGCATTTTAGTCTGTGAGGCTTTTTGCTGTTGCAGAGTGAAGGCCAATGGCTGTGACTTTCATATTTCCATCTCTCTGAAAGAAGCATGTTGCAGTTTTTGTGGCTTTCTTTTTGTACCAAAGGTCTTAATGTGTTAGAAGACTGTTAGAAGGGCTTTGTGGGTTGTGTTCTATGCTCAGAAGAGAAGCAGAGGCCTGGGAACTTTCTTATAGTAGGTGCATACTGTGTGATTCCTCCTGTGCTAATTCTGCCTGCAGTGTCATTACTTAAATAGAAAAATGGAAGAATAGTTGCTTTAAAATTACTGTGCAAACTTCTGTCTGCATACATATTCCTGTGCACACAGACACACAATTTGACTGCTGCTACAAACAGAAGCAGAGGTATAATTGCCCTTGCTCGGTTTGGCTGCCCTCCAAAATAATGCAGAAAGTCACTTCTCAAAATTGTCCTTAGCTGAACTACAAAAAAGATGTCCTGGATTTAACTTTATAGGAGCCGTATGTATAGTTTGGCGTATATTGCTATTTTTCTGCTTAGGGAGTATATTGCTGCTTGTTTGAGAGGTGTGCACAGGAGGGTATATGAAGAGCCACGTTTCCATATGTAGGATTACTTGTTTGGAGGGGACAAAGCACGTATGACCAGAATTTGTCTCCTCACTTTTGGAAATGACATGATATAAATATAAATAAATAAATAAATATGTAAATAAATATATATATATACACACTATAATATATACTATAGACATCAGCGGTATATGATCTCAGACAGCCTCTGAATTAGGGCATGGGGGAATTACTGATTAGAGAAGCTTGTTTGTCTGCATAGGGATCAAAGGGGCAAAACGTGGTCCATAACACACCATTTTTTAATTATAAACTCCAATTAAGTGATGCAGAATAATCTTCAGCATTCCATCTGGCAGAAGCGAGGAGAGAGCGAGGATAGCAGTTAACGACATTAATCAAGGCTTGAAGTAGACAGGTTCAAGTACTGCAAGCTTTGTTTAAAAAAATGAGTTGGGGACAGGCTTATCCTTTGAATAACATTCCAAAAACACTGCGTGCAGTGCAAGAAAGAGGAACCGACTTTAACTCTACTCTTACGTTAACCCTTTGACTGCTGGCATTTTCTAGACTACAGCCAGATGACCAGCATGCTGTCATTTATTACTAGTTGCTCGTATCATACGTTGGATTAGTAGTGAGGTATGGGAAAGGCAGTGTAATCACATCGTGGTAAAACATCCCCTTATTGCCAGGCACCTGGGAGCCACTTAGAGGAAAGTCCATGAATTCGGTTGTCATGTCACAATGGTTTTAAAAAGCAAAACATAATCTTGTTTCTTTTAAACTGTTTTGACAACTGATACTGAAAATCACCAGCACATATTTACATATGATACATTATATAGAAGAGTATATGATATGTATCATTTTGCTTTACATTTCTGCTCACAAGAGGAACAGAGAAATATTTATTTTGGCAAGCAGAAAATTCTTAACATACTATGAATGCTATGTTTATATATAATATATAAATATAGCATATACACACATATATGTCCATGTATATGTATATGCTTGTTGACTACAAGCATAATTAGCATTTAATTCAGAGGAAAATCTTTGACAGCACTACAAAAAGGGCTCTATGTTGTTGCCCTAGTCTGTGATCAGTCTTTACCAATACAAAGGAAACCTGACTACTATTCCAATCTGGTATCATAGAGTACTTATAATAATATCATAATTTTAGTAAAAGCTATGGGAGAACAGAAAACTGAGCTTACTGTGTTGTTTTCTGGTTACAGCTAGAGCTAGGAGAGACATGTGATAGCAGCTTTTTCTATGTATCAGAAATTTTCTATGAGTTTTAGTAAATTTTAGAAAATAGTCTCGGTAAAAAGCTCTATAAAAATACAAATGCAATGTAGCAAAATTTCTCATTTTTTATTAGCATCAAGATTCAAACAGATTGAAAACTAAACAAATTCACGTGCCCCCAGTGTTTGGTTCAGCTTAAACAGCATCTGATATGTTCGTTCTTGGCTTTTTTCTCAGCTTACCGCAGAAAAAAACAGGTATTTGCACAACTGGTTATTTTAGATATTTTTTAACTTATACCAGAGGAAGTCAAGGGAGTTTTTCCAGCAGAATCCTTGATCCCAGGAGAGGATAAAGGCACTAATTGTGGGCAAAACCAAAACACAATATAATGCATTACTTTTAAATGTATCTTTACATACCACTGGTGCTTTCATACAGCCTAGTTTTTACATATACCACAACAACTGACATTCAAATCCTCAGAAAGGGATTTAATGTTTTCTGTAACAGTATATATATTTCCAAGAAATGCTGAGAAGAAAAATCAAATATACAATGGATATTTAGATACATAAGCTTTATTTTCACTACAGATTTAATTAGATGTGAACACTTCACTTTATATCACATTAACGCTTTGAAAGTTTATCCATGTTGGAAGCTATGCTAAACATGCTTGGTACAAATATATATAAAATTTCAGTATGAGAGACTCCCAGCATTCAATGGACAATGGTATCAGGCCTTTTTCTAGGGAGGGACTTTTTTTTCCTTTTGTTTACCTCTTTTGTTCTTCTGTAGATGTTTGAGTAAAATCAGAATACTTTCATCAGAAAATTGCTTCTAGATTTAAAGCTTTGTGGCTTAGGCTAATTAGGGAGCTTTACCCAAGATTTTTTAAAGTATTTTAAGATTTTTGGAATCTCAACTCTGAGACAAAAACTTAAAAGTGCCAAATGCCTGCCCAGTAAATATCAGATTGTATATAAAATCTCTGAATTAAGCACTTCAGAATTAAGGCATCAAAAACTTCTGAAAATTTTACTTTTTGTGTGTTGCTTCTGAAGATTTACCTAATCACTTTGCAGAGTATTCAACTGCATGTACAACCTCTGCTTTTTTAATATAGTTTTCCAACATACATGAGTAAAACACAGTGCAAGAGTTGCAGACACACTTTTATCAAAATGTCATGTCTCATCTTTGAAAGTGATGATCTCACTAAATGAAACTATGCAGATAACTTAAAATCCATTCCCAGAGATGTATATTAAAAATACAGTTTAATTATTCTCTTATACTCTGTTGAGAAGATAGAGTAATAAATATTCAATAGCTTTTTCAATAATGGACAATACAGATATTTAAAAATCAGAGTAAAGCATATTAAAACTATTTAGGAGAGGATACATAGGACATTTCTAATCTTCCTGTGCATTCTCTGTGCTGGCACAGTGGTTAAGATGGGTAAGAGGTATCTGCAGCAGATAAGCAATTGTGGTAGGAAATAAGCTTGAGGTGTTCATCTTTTTTGACTTCTGAAACAGGAGAGTAATTGGATTCATTTAAGCTCTGTTAACGTAATGGTATAGCTTTAATTACTGCTAAATATTGCTTGTTGTTACAGTTGCTAAATCAAAAAAAACCAGAAAAGTCATAATGAAATTTGACCAGCAAAAGCTAGCCATAACTGATTCTCTGTTTCAACGAAAGGAAGAAAGGGGGGGAAAGAGATMGTTTGGGCTTACTGAAATCAATATAGCATATCAGTTGATATTGAAGATTAGGGTTGGTAGAGCATTACCTCAAACATCTGGATTTTCAAGAATTTTATGGACTAAAAATGAATAATATTAAGCCCTTGAGGAAATTCACAGGCAATTAAGGTGATGACTTAATGCCAGAAAAATATAAGAGATCAGCTGAGAGTGAAATGTCTCCTTTTAATTCCCCTTTCTTTTCCTGACTATTGGCAGGTCAAATCTTTTATTATTTAAAAGTTGAAACAGGCAAAAACAATAGCTCCAGTAATATTGTCTTTGGCTAAATATGTATTATATTCTCAAGCTACATATAGTTCTATGAGTCTGTCTAGTTTTATGAAATCTGAGTAATTCTTATGACATGGTATAAAGTCAGGCTTTCAGTTTTTATAAAATGCAAATAATGCATTATTCAGAATTCCCAGAATGAATTTATATTTACCAGTAGTTTTTTCTCCATTGTTTCTGGTTTGAATTGACCACAACTAAGCCATGGCAGTAAATCACTGAGATCTGACATCTGTTCTGCTGCCTCTGCATAGTGGCTCTTCATTTCAATCTACTTAATTTCTCAAATAAACATCCCAACTGTGGCACCTTGGTTACCTTGAGTAATCTCAACCATGGGAAGAAGTATTTGGAGCCTTACCCAGGCTCATATTATTTATTCATCTGAGCTGGAAAAATTTAAGTGTCCTGCACACTGAAACGTTGGACTGGACTCACAACCAAGAGCTGGGGTTCTGAGGGAACAATACAGAGCTAGAACGAAATCTTAAAGTGTCTGAGCTTAGATTATGATTTTTATCCAGGGAATATGACAACCATCGTTTTCAGCACTTTGGGGAATTTTGGTTTTATTCCAGATGCTCAGAAACTCTGAAAGCTCGGTGTGTTGGTGTGCCACACCCATGCTTAGGACACCCTTCTGGTGGTGGGACCGTGCACGGCCTGAGTCAGCTACAGTTGTTGAGGTTGCTGCTTTAAGACTTTAATTGCAGTTGACATTGCTGACAAACCATGTCCATCCATGCCACTCTTGCAAGTAAACCTGAGTGTGTGTAACCACTTTCTGAAGGTAAAACAAGACGTACACCAGGCGTGCAGGTAAACTGTGGCAGCTGGAGAAGATTGCAGTGCTGGTGTGATTCTGTAATGGGCAAATCTAGGAGATTTCAGGCCCCAGGGATGCCAGTTGTCACCTCTCGCTAACAGCGCGCTTGGAAAATAAGCTGGGAAGAAAGAAGAAAGCTGTTGCACCATTTGTTTTTGGAACTGAAGCAAAAGGAAAATGCAGACTATAATAGTAAAAAAACCCACTTTTTCCTATGAAGCAGCACAATGTCTCAAAAATATGTAAATGGTAAGAGTTTCTCTACACTTTGTTTTAAATATTTTTGTGGCAACATCTTTTGTAAAAATCAACAGCAATTCACTAATTGTCTTTACTTTCACTTTCTTTCTTGCCTGGAAACACGGGCCAAATTTTTTTATGAGCTCACCATTCAGATACAGCAGTTATCCATTAAATAATGTGGTCACCTGCTCAGGATTAGATGCATATGGTAACAGTGTGATTTCACTGAGGGAAGTCAGCTGCCCTGTCTTAGCAACAGAATTCTTAGTTTGATGCTTACATGGGGCTTTTCATTAAATTCATTAATCTTCAATAATGTCTCTGCAAAGGAGACAGATAATCCTTAATGAAAAGGTCTTTTCTTAGGATCAGTTAGTCTAAAGGTATTGAGCTTCCGTTAAAAGAAAGTATCTGTTTTGAATTACTGTTATCTCCTGAGAAAGCTGATTTGATTTCCTTTTTTTGTTTCCCAAGCTAAACTTCACCTTTGCTTGCTCTTTCCTCCAAATATACACAAGATATACTAGTTTAGCTTCTTCTTCTTATACACACCTAATCCCTTCAGCCTGCTAGAATATTCACTTTACCAAGTAGGAGTGAAACAAGTAGAAAAAAAGAACCAAAATGGAATTGCTTGGGCACCTATGCAAAAGCATGCATAGGATGTTGGTATGCTTTTAAAATATATAATGGAATCTAAATGGAAGCATTTTAATGCACTTCACATAATTATATTTCTATCCTGTACCTTTTCAGTTTATTCTCCCGAATCAGTAGCCTGATATTCTAAGTATTAGCATCATGTTAATACTTAATACTGTATATGAAACTTAAATGCCCCGAATATTATCAAAAACTATTAATCAACAAGCATGAACAAGAGCATAAAAAAAGTTTCTGGTAAGCCAGTTGTGATAGTACTGTACATGGTCAAGATGAAAACATAAACAGCAAGTTATTTAGTTAACTAAATTATCATAGCTCATATTTTCTCCTTGCAGTGTTAAAGTTGCAATTCCTTGATGAAATGATGACCAAGGCAATCAATTCCTGTCAGTAAAATTCAGCTTGACGTTTGCCATGAGAAATCCATTAAAACTGCTCTAGATGGTTACCATTGAACATAAGGTTCACAAAATTATTCTTACAGTTATTGGATATGATCCTGTTTGCACTGTAAAGAATGATAATGCCCTAAAGATATCAGTAAGATAGAATTTACCCATTTCAGAACCAGGCATATCTTTTGATTAGTTGTCACTCTTTCTAAACTGTAGTTTAATACAATTTAAGATGAAAAAATACATATAGAAGCACGGGGGCATGACTCCATGAAGTTGCTAGAGCTCTGATTGAGTGTTAATATAGTAATTTTCCTTTTTTATATTGAACCTTTATGAGCTTTTTGGCTGGATAAACAAATATTGATTCAGCAGTTGCAAAGGAATTTAAGTCCCAGACTTTAGTCACAATATCACCTTTATTTTATATCCATGGATCTATTACTGATAGATAGTGGAAAAGTCAATTCTTCATTTTAATATGGTTAGGATGAAGCTTGGGATGGAGGGGGAATACCTACCCAGAATTAATTGGAAATTGTCTGCTAAAGCAGTTTCATGAAAGAAAAGCCAGTTTGTTGAGCTTATTTTCTTCAAAATACATTGGGTATCACAAACCTTTACCAAACCATTGCAGATATCCAAAGCAACTCTGTTAAGCTAAAACTATATTACAAAAAAAGCTGTCCAAATCTTTTCCAAGCTGTACATCTAAGGGTACGTCTATGTGCTTTAATGACTCAGTCATTAAGTTCACTCTCAGCACCCTCTCAAACTCTCCCTGTCAGTGTCTCATTGCTGTGCTTGAAGCATATCCATACTGTTTAAATTACATCTCTCTAAACTGGACTAGAAAACTAAGAACTAAGGGAAATGAAGATGCACCTTACTAAACTTTCTCCAAGTTTTAACAAGTTTCAGTGAGTTAGTTTAAACTATTTTCAATAGTGGTTTAAATTAACTTTTTTTTTCCTCCTGAAATGAACTATGACATTTGCAGGATCAGTAGAAGCTAAACTGGAGACCTCAGATGCAGGGCAGTATTGATAATGGAAGCTCCTCTTCTGTTTCTGTGCACAACCAAGCAGGTGATTTTTAACCCATTGCTGCAAGTGGGCTACGCTAATCTTAGAACTTCACCCTGAAAGAGATTGGAAGCACTCACATGGATATTTACATCTGAGAGGAGATTTTAAAAGCTTTTCTCAGCTTTACCATTTCTCTGCCAAGACACAGTGTTCGGTATTCAAACCATTTCAAGACAAAGTTGCAGAGTTTCACTTACCCACCCTGGGTGGCAGTTTAAGCTCACAGGCTGAATCTTATCCTGAGACAGACTAGAAGTGCTCACGTAGTCAAGTAACAGTTTCATTTGAGAGATGGCAATTAGCACTTAAATACTGTAAATGTATTTCAGCAAATCCTGATCCACTTCTACCATGATGCTGCTCTTATGTGTGACTGCCTTGAAAGTCCTGAGCATCCGTGGAGCTGCTCTCCACCTTCCACCACCTGATGAGAGGAATTCCTGCTCAGAGGAGTTGCCGGCTTGCTCGTATGCAAAATATTTGGGGTTTACATTCAAGGTGGATGAAACTATCAATACTTTCAACACATACAGATCGAAAATGTGAGTTCATTAAAAGCATATTTGGCTACTATCCAAAAGATTTGTTCAACCATATGTTCATTTTAGGAATCATCTTAGCTGTCAGTGAAACCCTGAAATAAAGAAATGCAGATTTTGAGAAACTACTAAACAGTCAATAAAGGAGATTCCATAGAAAGACACAGTTTTTCAGCGCTACATTAAGTACTGTGTTAATTCAGTCCTATCACTTTAATGTCACAGGCAATGCATGTTTCAGGCCAGCCCTCAGGAATCCCAGACCCTGGAGAAAAGAGGGAAAGTCTGGAGAAAGGAAGACTTTCCTTTGGTTGAGGAAGATTGGGTTAGAGATCATTTAGGCAGACTTGACACTCACAAATCCATGGGCCCTGATGGGATGCACCCACGAGTGCTGAGGGAGCTGGTGGATGTCATTGCTAAGCCACTCTCCATCATCTTTGAAAGGTCATGGAGAACCGGAGAGTTGCCTGAAGACTGGAAGAAAGCCAGTGCCACCCCAGTCTTCAAAAAGGGCAAGAAGGAGGACCCAGGGAACTACAGGCCAGTCAGCCTCACCTGCATCCCTGGAAAGGTGATGGAGCAGCTCATCCTGGAGGCCATCTCCAAGCATGTGGAGGAMAAGAAGGTGATCAGGAGTRGTCAGCATGGCTTCACCAAGRGGAAATCATGCCTAACCAATCTGATAGCCTTCTCTGATGGAATGACTGGCTGGGTAGATGAGGGGAGAGCAGTGGATGTTGTCTACCTTGACTTCAGCAGGGCTTTTGACACTGTCTCCCATGACATCCTCATAGACAAGCTCAGGAAGCGTGGGTTAGATGAGTGGACAGTGAGGTGGATTGAGAACTGGCTGAATGGCAGAGCTCAGAGAGTTGTGATCAGCGGTGCAGAGTCTAGTTGGAGGCCTGCAACTAGCAGTGTCCCCCAGGGGTCAGTACTGGGTCCAGTCTTGTTCAACTTCTTCATCAATGACCTGGATGAAGGGACAGAGTGCACCCTCAGCAAGTTTGCTGACGATACAAAACTGGGAGGAGTGGCCGATGCACCAGAGGGCTGTGCTGCCATTCAGAGAGCCCTGGACAGGCTGGAGAGGTGGGCAGAGAGGAACCTCATGAAGTTCAAGAAAGGCAAGTGCAGGGTCCTGCACCTGGGSAGGAATAACCCCATGCACCAGGACAGGTTGGGGGTTGACCTGCTGGAAAGCAGCTCTGCGGAGAAGGACCTGGGAGTGCTGGTGGACACCAGTTAAGCATGAGGCAGCACTGTGCCCTTGTGGCCAAGAAGGCCAATGGTATCCTGGGGTGCATGAGGAAGAGTGTTGCCAGCAGGTGGAGGGAGGTGATTCTCCCCCTCTCCTCAGTCCTGGTGAGGCCACATCTGGAGTACTGTGTCCAGTTCTGGGCCCCCCAGTACAAGAGGGATGTGGCACTACTGGAGCAAGTCCAGCGAAGGGCTACAAAGATGATTAGGGGACTGGAGCATCTCTCTTATGAGGAAAGGCTGAGAGAGCTTGGCCTGTTTAGCCTGGAGAAGAGAAGGCTGAGAGGAGATCTTATCAACGTGTACAAGTATCTGAAGGGAGGGTGTCGAGAGGATGGGACCACACTCTTTTCAGTGGTGCCCAGCGACAGGACGAGAGGCAACGGGCACAAACTGAAACACAGACGCTTCCACCTGAACATGAGGAAAAACTTTTTCACTGTGAGGGTGACAGAGCACTGGAACAGGTTGCCCAGAGGGGTTGTGGAGTCTCCTTCTCTGGAGATATTCAAAAGCCGCCTGGACGCAATCCTGTGCAATGTGCTCTAGGTGACCCTGCTTGAGCAGGGGGGTTGGACTAGATGATCTCCAGAGGTCCCTTCCAACCTCAACCATTCTGCAACTCTGTGATTTTATTTATTATTGCATTTCTCATTTCTCTACTATATTTCAGTGTGACCTTTAATGTTCACATTGTATCCTTATTGTAGTCATCTATACAGAATTAAATAAAATTCTTACCATGAAGAAGCAGCCTTGTTTGCTTAGAAGACGGATCATTTCTTGGAAAACAGCTAGTCAATGGCTAAAGTCTGTCCTCAAAATCCTATTTTCTTAAAATTACTCTTTAAATGTAAATGAAGGCTTATAAGGCAGAAATGCCTTACACTTTTGTGTTTGCCTGAAAGCAAATAATATACTACAGCCTACTAACAAAGCAAATGTATTTCATAATATGTAAATGTTTCAGATATTGAACAATAAAACCTCCATCTAAAATGAGAAATGAATGGAGTTTTTTTTTTATTTCAATTATATAGAATGTTTTGCCAACTTCTGGAAGAAATTTAGCAGAAATTCTCATGGTTTAAAGAAACAGCTTTAAATATAAAATGATTCTAGGTAACTCTGACAAAATGATACGAATCATGTACTTCTTGGTATATAATTACACAAATCAGTCCAATCAAAAACTGAGGACAGCATAGGAAGTTTCATCTTAAAAGTTCAAAGTCAAGCAGTTATGAAGAAATTAAAATACAAGGTTTTGGGGATAAATGTTAAAGAACTTTGATACAAGGGTAGCAGCTCTCTGAATTTGGCAGTAAATGTTCTTCCGTTTTCAACCTGAGAAAGGTGCTGGGGCTGGGGCGAGGGCTGCCTGGGAGTTCAGGCTTGGATTCGGGCTGCATCTTTATAGCGGCTTTTGTGTGCCTTCAGACTGATTATTCAACGTTTTGTGAGATGATTTCACTTACCAGGTCTCATGTGTACCAAAAGGGACTGAACCACTCGGATGGACAGTTGGACATGGGAAGCTGTTTAACTATGGGAGTTTTCACCTCACACCTGTTAATTATCACCTCTGACTATATAAACACTTTCTACTGTTTTCACCCATTTGTGGTTTAAATTAACAATCTGACTTTGCACTGGAACAGAGCCCTCACACAGCCAGATATACCTGAGATGTGTTGTGGATGTATAAAGCACGCTGAGGTTACAAGTAGCTGACAAATTCTGCTAATTGGGGCACAATAATAGTTAAGAAGCTTGTCAAAGATCAGGCACAGGCCAAGATGCTTTTGTTCACATCTATCAAAGGGAAAAGGGAAATATTTTCTAGTCTTATTCCTTTAAAAGTTTGTAAGAAATTAAAGACATGACATTCTCTCTTTTCTGCTGGCTAAAATTTTAATTCTTGTGGAAGATTGCTTTTTTCTAAAAGTCTGTATTACAGATGTTAAGTACTATGGAGTAATAAAAAATTTTTTTTACATTTGATTAATAACAGTTCACAGTGATTAGTCTTCTGAAAAAAGAAGTTCAGCATGTGTACATTTAATACATAAATGAATGTGAAGCAACAGGAGGTGAGCAAATGATTGCTATTCATAAAAAAATATTTTTTCCAATAGCAATAAAAACTCTCACAGGAATGTGCTGAATATGAGCCAGTCAATAAAAATATATGCCTAATTTCTCTATTGAAGAACATCAGAACAATGATCACATTAATTTTTTTTCCTGCAGCATGCTTACTTTTTTAAAATTAAATATTCCCTGTGTGATGATTAGGGTTGATGAGGAGCAACTCTTCTTATTATTTTCAACCTTTTAGAATGAGAAGATGACCTGTACTTTTTTGCTGTTTTAAAAGGGTGAAAGCACATGGTGCAAGTTTAATTTTTTAGCATTAATATACCAAAGGGGTCTATACTTTGAGTTATTAACATTTCTATTATATGATCACCAGAGTACATAAATATCAACTTTACTTAATTTCTCTCTTTTCTGTTGAAACAGGCCTCTTCTCAGAGAGTAGACCGTTGTCACATTTCTTTTCAGCTCTGTTGAGCTGAAGATAAAATGGGATACTGGAGGTAGGTAAGAAGGTAAAAGGTAGGAACAATGCTGATTTTCTCTGTTTCAAGAAGACACCTCTAAAGAATGAAAGGCTATTGGCAGCCTCTGCCATGCACTTCCTAAAGATTCAGTGAAGTACCTATGACAGAAAAACTGGTTCTGCTTCTATGTTCCTGTGTGTTTAATGTGCACATGCAAGTGGAGAAAGTATGAAAAATCTATCACTTCTAAACTTCAGGTTGAGTAGCTGAGACTAAAACTCATGTGGATCAGCGCTTCTCTTATCTCTAAGTAGATGTTTACCAGTTTTCACAATCAAATCAAAAGATGATGATTCTTTTTA
The DNA here is from genome assembly GCF_003343035.1 of Apteryx rowi. Lineage (NCBI taxonomy): Eukaryota > Metazoa > Chordata > Aves > Apterygiformes > Apterygidae > Apteryx > Apteryx rowi. The sequence goes on along the minus strand of NW_020447196.1, from coordinate 6,709,038 downwards.
ATATCATCTCTTGCAATTGTTCTTTGCTGATACTGGCTATTATAAAGTATTATCTGAATAAGCCAGAGAGGAGAATGGAAGTGTATGCATTAGAAGAATGGAGAATGATCAGAGAGGAACTAAAATGAGTTCTCTGGAGCTAAATGAGAGTCATTTACAAGAAGCAATTACTTATATCTGCAAAACGAGGTCACCATGAGTAGTGCTTGTACGCAACAGAAGATAATTTGACAGTTCAGACATAGATTCAAATGGAAGTGTCCTTCTTTATAATATTTTTAACTATGATTTTTTAAGCACTTGCACATAGCTGCTGTTTTGTCCTACAGTGTTCATATAGTTGGTAGTGTGAGAAACCAGACAAGATATAAAAAGTGAATGATACTATTCAGTACTTATAAATGATATTTTCCCAAGAATGGAAAGTCTGATAAAAGTGGTGAGGATAGACATGCCCATGTCATTAAGAAACATCTGGAGAAAAGGCATAATACTTCAGTTGCCACTTGTGAGTAAAGTCAGATGCACTCTTAGTTTCACAATCTCCTGCTCCTTCTATCTGCCCATGAGACCAAGACCATATGTTGGAGAACAATCTCCATTTCAAATAAGTACCCAAGGAAGGAAAATATCTATCAAAATGTCCTGTAACAGCTGCCCATGTAAAGGTTACATTTGAGATGATCACATTAGGCTCACGGCCATAGAGATGCAGACATGTGGCTTCCGAATGCATTCAAATCACTTTGTACCTGTGTACCATATACCATGCAGAAAACACTTCACAAGCACATCCCTGCAAGTGTATGAGGCGCTGTCATAAAAATTATTGGAAAGATGTGTTTGATGCAAAACTTTTGACCAACAGCATCTGGCCTAGCTGTCAGACATATCCCTGTATGCTTTTAACAGCAGAGAAGAGGTTGCATATTTTTTAAGCATTTTCCCTTCTTTCAGTGAAGATGAMACCCTACGGAAACTGGTTGCCCTCCATTTGAGGCAGACCTCGTACAATACCCTGGATGAACTAAAGAGGAACATTTTTGGCTTGCATTGCTGTCTTCTGATTTTATTGCTGCTGACAACTTTTCGAAAATAAAGAAGGCATGGCATGAATGGAAGCTCTGTGCATCTAGTGCTTCTAATGCTTTTCCCAATCCATGAACTAATTTGCTTAATCTGTTCCTTGACTGAAATAAAACCTTTCCCTTCCTATTGCTAAAGTATTTCAGCTTCTGTCTCTAACACATCACAAAAATTAGACATCTACTGGACTGTATTCAAAATGTTTTGATTAAAAATTAAAGTTAAAAGATGCAGCTTATTATAGCAATAAATAAAATAAAAATAGTTTTAAAATATTAATTTATTATTTCACAATTGGAGCAGCAGGAAGAAAAGTAGATCATTTTGCAAGAGGGAAAAGAAAATATTCATATGTTTATCTATAAGGTGCTATGAAATCTTTGAATGTAAGAAGTTTAAAAAGCCCATAGTACTCAGTAAGTGGGAATACTAAATCCGATAGTTTTGCTTTACCATACATGAAACAAATCAACAAGAAGAAAACTGTTATCAAAAAGTGATAAGTGAACCACATTTTCAGCTAGTTCTAAAAATAGAAGTTAATACAGTTGATTCAGAATATCTCATTTTCTTCAAGATCATAATATTTAGTTCTGCTATAAAGGAAAGTTTGCATAACGTGATGGTGTACCAAAATAACAAGTCAGCTGGAGCTGGATGTGTGGACAAAAAGCAGACGTATCCCAAAGTTCCTTGTGTCTGTCGCATTTTTATTCATTGTGCTTACACTGTGAAAAAAATCTTTGAAACTTAGACCCACTTAACAGGTACCTGGGAGGGAATGCTRAATGTCTAGATGAGTTAAAATATATCTTCAGAAAATGAGATTCCTTAACAGCTTGTTTCATCCAGCTTCCCTCCTTTGCGTTACCACTTTCTATTTTGGACACTGAAGTTGCTATTATATGAGGGAACAGAAAGATCTGCTGGCRCTGGCTGGTGCCCAGGCAGGCATGTGGAGGTCAGTGATTCCTGGATTTTTCATTTAGTTTGGAGGAGGGTTGATACCTGGTCCCTGTGTCGGCAGTTGCGGCAGGGAGGGTGCCCAGCCGGGCAGTGCTGTTGGCAGTGGGGTCACGGGGTGGGGGCGAAGGGGATCGAGGGAGACAGCTCGTAAGGGTGGAAGATGCCTTTGCGAGGGCAGGAGAGGGAGCCCCAACCTAACTTCCCTTCCTGTCACAAGCCTGAAATGATCCCATCGCCTGCACACCTAGTTCCTGACAGGGATAGCCTTCACRGTTTAGGTTGTGCCTGTTTGTTGCTCAGTGACCTGAATGCCGCTTTAGGACCCAGTCCGGTAAAGCATATGAAATATGTCTAATTATAAACACATTAGCAGTATCACTCATGTGGTTAACATTCAGCCCATTCTTAAGTGAATGGCTAAATCATAGCCTTTAAAGTGAAAAGCACAAGTCATTAATAAAATTTACATAGATGTGTACTGTGAACAACAGCATTTTGTTACTTATTCACTATAGCTGACTTTGACTTTTCATTATCAAGCCTCTGGCTTTTGAGGAAATGAATAAAGAAGTGAGAAAATTGAAAGCTACCTTTAGGTACCTTTTCATTATTTGCCTTAGGTGTAAATAGAATTTAATCAAGGGATTGTTAAATCACAGAAAACTAGGTTTCTGGGTATGCGCACTTCTATAGATGATAATAATAAGTTTACAAATAGGATCTAGGGAGTTAATTACAAGAATGATTAGCAAGTTCAAGTAGCATGATAAATTATTCGGAGCTAGAAGTATTTTTGCTAACCCAAAGTACAAGAGAAGAACTCCAGAGCCAGTTTTCAAAACCAGAAGGAGAGAGAAGACTCTATAAACAACATACGGTATAGCATCTAAATTTGCTGCTTTCATTTGTAAGCATGAGTATAAAAAATAGGCCTCTTATTAGCTAAGGAAGATCAGCTGCTGGTTCATTGTTTTATATATTTTTTCCAGCTAAAATAAAACATCGCCATAAGGATTTTTATATTCCAACTATGTGAGGCAAACATAGTCATTTTTACATGATCTGTATTTTATCTAATTTTCTTGAACTCTATGCCATCTTCTACCAGGGTACTAATGATCAATAATATTATTTGTATTACAGTGGCACCTAGACTCCAAGTCATGAATCAGGATCCTGTCTGTGCCGGATGTGGTAGAGGTAACAAATAAAGGAAGTGTTTTCGCACTTTAAAATGTTCATAGATAAAAACAAGATCTTGTGTTTAGTACATGCCTTTTCTGAAGCATTGGTTCATTTCTTTCTTTCAAAAGAACCAGAAATAACAAGACAAACAGGTGCCTAAAGTTCTCCTTCAAAAGTTAGCTTTTTTCATACAGCAGTAAAAATTACCTGGTTCATTAGAAAGTGCCTTCTCCTGCTGAAGTTTCTTACTACATTAAGAGGTGGCTTTGCTGGCCAGCCGATGCCATCTGCTGGGGTCTGTCTAAAGAGCTGAAGTGACACAGCATATTTTTCCAGGGGAATTACTTGGTGTCAGTTGATGTTAAAGCTAGATTTAACAAAGATTTTTTTGTCTGGTTCTCGATTTCCAGAGTAATGAAGTCATGCATAGCAAGACAGTAGTCTTTTTTTGTGTTTCTTGGTTCATTGACTTTGATTTTTGGTGTTGCATTGCTCATTTAAGCAATTTTGAGGTCCCTAAAAATTGTAATAATCAACAGCAGGTTCCAAAGTCTTTGAATACAAGTTCTAGTTATTGAGGTTAGTAAATATTTGAACTTAAAGAAGCATCACATCATGCATTCAGTTTTAAATACGTGGTTTGTATTTGTTCCACAAAGCACTTAATACATAGACAGAAGTTAAGCATCTCCTTAGGTAAAACAGACGAGAGGTGAAACTGGCCACATGCTTACATGATTTGCTGGACTTGCTCTAGTTAAGTATTTGTTGAAGGGTTTTGCTGAGTTGAACAAAAGAGGAAGTGCTTAGAGTCTAGTGGTTTGGAAGAGAAGAATCTTCATTTAGACTGAAGTGGAGAAAAATTGAGGTGGACAGACCTCCTTAATGGAGAAGCACAACCCACTTGGAAACCTCATTACCCCATGACTCCCCTGGGACAGGAGATGCCAGAAGAAAATGAGGAGGATAGAGTGAGTCAGAGGAAAGGGCATGAAAGGGATGTTATGGGTGAGGTTCCCATAATGACTGCAACAGAGATCTCTTCTCTTGTATGGATGTGGTAAGTCTTTTTCCTTCTTTMAGTTGTGGAGTTATCTTTCCTAAAGTAACTAGGCCAATTCTGTAACACAAAAGCTGTTTCTTAAAGAACAGAAAATAAGGAGGTGAGAAAGGATGCAAATTTTCCTTAACGAAGTTGAGCTTTGGATAAAGTGACAGAAATGTACAGACTGAAGAAAAGAAAAAGAATCTGTATATTTGATCATGTTGTTACTTCTTCATAGTAACATCTTTTGTTAATCACACCAGTTGATGAATTAGCACTTTGATTTACCATGTGTATAGATGGAGGAGGGGGAAGAATTGTAAAAGTTTCTTTTAAATGTATTCACTTATTTATTTAATGAGGGTCGCATCTGTCAATGAGACATGGAATTACTACAGATGGAGCTAATGTATCGTAGAGGTCCAAGAGACAGCACTGCTAATAGCCCACAGTGCGAGCTGAAACAATTCAAATGATAGCTGGTGGGCCCAAGGGCTAATACCCCATCCAGGAAGCATGTTGCATGTTTGGGACAGATGGAGAGAATAACAGTCCACTTAAAAGAATTAACCTGTTTTTGCTGTTGTTCAAACAAAGATCTGTTCTTTTTAGAAATCTGCACATATGATTTCCTTCAGATACTTGACTTAAATAAGCCTTGACTAACTTTGATGAGGCAATTGGAAACTCATGATCCCTACCCCAACCTTGTCCTCCTTGATAGCCTGTGCTGATTAAAATTACTTAGATTAGTGCAATTTGCTGAAACACAATCAGGGTGAAATTCCTATAATGACTACAACAAGAGAGTCTTGCATATGCTATATTGAAACCCTATGATTATTATTAGATCTGTGAAGTCCATCATGTAAATGATAAATCCGGATTGTCTGTCTGAATTCTACATAATACAACAGCTATGTACTTTAAATGTCTTTAGGGGAAAGAAGGAACAATCACTGTATGATTAATTCTTTTTTTAAGACATATTATGGTCTTTTTCCTACACGTCCTGACCAGCAATTAATTCCTAGTACCCATTACTGTTTGCGTCATTCATGGATTGCAATGAAATGACAAATGCCTCCCATATTACTACAAAAGTATCATTTGTACAATTGTATTTCTGTCAGACTCAAACTCTGTTACTGAATCTTACTTCAAAGTATATTTTCTTAATATATGAAGTTTGCTGGTGACATTTTTTAAAATTTGTTTGAAAAGTTAAAATATCTGTCTGGCTGCCTTGTGCTGAATAAAGCAAATTGCGCTTTTTTTTTTGTCTATCAAACTTAGTATAGATCTGATTGCTCATTCCTTTGCCAGGTCTGAGAGAGCAATAGGATTGTGCACATATCCTTTCAAGTATTTCATTAAAATGTCTGCTTGGCTATGCTATTTCAGTATTTCGATAATATTTTTGGTAGTATTTCATTCCTATTCTTTATTCTTATATTTCTACAGACTTATCATGCTAGTATGTGCAACTTTATGCTAGTAGGGCATATGGGTATCCCATCTACTGAATTTAAGAAAATACATTCCTTTCATTAATTGAAAATAAGCTGGGACCAGACTTGTAAATGTTTCCATAAAATTTATTCTCCCTGTTTCAGTGTCTCATATGCCTTGGTGACTTGTTGGATTGAGATAAAATATATAGCAAATAATTTTCAGTAACATAAAAAATTCAGAGTAAATATTTAAATTCAACCATTACTTTTGCTTTCAGTGAAAAGACAAGCTACCCATGCACAGCTCTAAAAGGATTTCTTCCCTCCCTTCAGTTAACTTGCAGAGATAATGTATCATAGGCATATAACTTTTAGGCTTGAGCATTTCAGTTTTCAGATGTTTTGAATGATGATACAGATCTGGTTGGGGCACTTCAACTTCCCCATTTATAATTAAAACCTTCTTTGGGTCAAGCATATAAAAAATAAAAGTAATATCAAAATTGAAGTAATTGGATTGGAGATTCCTCTTGCAAGAATTGCAGAAATATTTTTTAGTCTTTTCTCATTGCAACTGCATAAGCTGGACTTCTTAAATCTGTTGTTGCTCTTATTTGTCAGTAACTGATCTTAACTGCTCCACAGGAATATAAAGATTCCAAGAATTTTCTGATAAAAGGTTGCAGGACATCATATTATCATTTTTGCTCCATCTGAGATGCATAGTATAATGCTGTAAATAGAGCAGAGAGATTTAGACTTAATGGTGGTACAACAGTTAATTCAAGTTTGCAGGAAATCACAATTAATTAATTATAAATTTCTTCATAAGAGAAAAAACAGTTTTCTTCTATTTCCAAATAAAGGATGGCTGGTGGCATCAGAATGTGAGCACAAAGCAGCCACTAAGAATTTCATACACTAAAGAAATAAGACAGTTTCCGGTTGTATCTTCGTTCTTTAGGCAGCAGGAGAAGATTTACTGCTGTGCAGCAATAAAAGAAGCAGCAGCTTTGCTTCTGGCCAATAATCTAAGTGAAAAAAAAAAAGATAAAAAGGAAGCTATGTTTGGATTTATAATAAAATCCTGCTGTAGGAAGGACATAATAGATTTCAACATAAGGCTACCAAAAGGGTAAGAATGAACTTATCACTCAGACTTACAATCCAATGACAGTTATCTTAATTGGTAATGTACCAGGCTGCACAAGATGTGCAACTTCAAAGTTTAAGGAACAAGGAAAAATAAACAGTCAAGAGGAAATCATGAATTATATAATGTAAATAAAACAGATCCAGAATTTAATTAGAGATAAGTTAAATCACTTCATGATGTTTTACCTGCCCACTTCCTCATAGTAACTTGTTTCTTACCTACTTAACTGTGCTTATGATTTTGCTATTAATGGTTTCACATATCATAACCATTTTATAAATAACTTTTCTTTTGCGGGGAGGGGGTTGTTTGTTAATGAAAAGCTGACCTGTTTCTTTATCCCTGAGGGTAAACTAAAGCTTTGTCTGTTATAACCCAATAATCAAACCGCTGTAGATGAAATGACCTCTGCTGAACTGCGTGGTTAGGGAGAATTGCTGAAATGTGGCATGTATTAAGTCCTTCCTTCATTAAACTCCCCACTTCTTCCTGTGGTTATGTTTTTGTTCTTATTTCATGTTGGGACTGTGGTAGTACTGGAGGCTCAAATCAGAGACAGAGCCCTGCTGTGATAAACGCTTTGCAAATACCAAAGGTGAGCAGGCACGTTTACGGCTCCGGCTCCAAGCAGCGTGCTCTGAAAGGCAAGTGGTGTGGCACAGGATAGTATCCATCCAGCTTGCATCAAGAATAGCAGGGTAGGACTGGATTCAGACTTAGGCATGGATGAGAGCAAAGAGTTATTCTCCACCGTGTGACTATCCATGGAATATATCCAGCACCATTTCTCCTTGCGTTTCTGCACAGAGGTGGGGTACTCCTAGCCTATGTGCTTGTAAACTCTGGTTCTGACTGAAACGGTCAGTTGAATGAAGCCACTCATTGTTCTATACTTTTCACCATCTGCTTCACTCTTTAGAGCAGGAGTAAATGTGTAAATAGGCCAACCTACACCTGCATGTCTGTATTTAAAGACCCAAATTAATCCATATGCTTTTAGGTTGCTACCACAGTTAAACATTTTGCTTAACTTTCTGCTTGATCAGTATTCAGAAGAAAGTTGGATGCTCCCAGAGAGTCATTCACCCAGAGGCAGCGGAGGAGGTCTAGCAGCTCATTTCGTGGGGTAAATCTGGACCAATATTCAGATCTGTTAAATGCAATTTGCATAGCTGGGCGTGTGTTTGCTCCACAATCCAGTTGCATTTTAACCATATGCATAACCATTTTAATTTCAAATCAATATTTAGAATGATAATAATCATTCTGATCTTGTTGTAGACTTTGTTCTACAAACATTGGTCCTTTAAAGCTAGACTAGAAAAGTTATGTGTTGSTACAACCGTGAAGCAGCTGAAGCAGAATAACTACACACAGCCTGTTGGTCAGGCTTAGCTAGAGCGCACCACAGCAGCCCAGAAGAGACCGCACTGTCCTTCTGCTCATCCTCATCTCTCAGGGTTATGCTGCACAGCTTCCTAAGTGTGCAGCAAACAACCCGAGGCTTAAAGGAAAGAAGAAAGAATAAATAAGAGCAGAAGTGATGGATTTCGAGCAGAGCAGCTGGTTTGCATAGGTGGTTAGTGAACTTGGCTGATCTTATTTCATAAAAGCACACAGGTTAATAAGATGAAAACAAGCCATTGCAGGCTATACCTAAAACTGCCTCATTTTTAATTTAAAGATTCACATGGTAAAATAAGCACTTAAAAGAGTAATATAATTTAGAATAAGTATCATGCTAAAGGGCATGTTTCTGCATGACTTCCTTTAATAACTACAGTCTGCAGCCTAATTCAGCCTTTCAGATTATTGCAGTGTGAGTGCTTTTATTTTTTATAGTCATACAGTATCCTATTTTATTCTTGCTATTGTAAAAACGTGGTTTTTGTTGTTGACTTTGTAAATGATGAACATATAATTGGAAAGATGTAAGAGGAATAACATTTAAATTAGTACATTTGAGTTGGAAAAATTCAGATACCTGAAGAACTAAAGCAATTTTAAAACAAAGGGTAGACTTCTGTTGTCTGTTTAGAATACAAATCACTTTACCATAATATAAGCAATGAAAAGTTAATGAGATCATTGGAAGACTTCTATAATGTAACTTGAATCTAAACCATCTAATACTAAATAGAAGAATCAAGTGAAATAAGTTTCAGTTTGTCTTTTTTTTTTTTGAAAATAGTGTTATTTACCTTATTTACTTTGCATTTTTCTCATTAAAATGTATTGTACCCATGTATTTTTTGAGAGGTAAATTTAGTAATTATCATGGAAATACACCCATGCTAAATTATGAATTTAATTCAGTAAGACTGCCTCAAAAGAATGGAAAGTAATATGGACTTTGTCAGGAATCTTCAAATAACTGAACTGTGTAGAATTCACCCAGGAGTGTGCAACTTGGCATGTTTGCAAGATAGATCATCTGGGAAATCTTGATTTTAGGCACTGACCACTGACAAGCTGTGAAGACTTTTTGAGCCTTTGAACTGATATTCATGTATACATGTGGCATGAGCCTCAACTAGACTATTGCACACCCAATTAATTTAACTTTAAATGATTTTTTTCCTCTTTTTAAAAAATAAGTGGCTTGTTTTGAATTGTTTACCTTCTATGAACTTTCATAAAGCTCAGTTCTTCTGACAGTTTTTTTAATACTGCTTTCTGATTCTGAACTTATAAAAACAACAAAAATCCTTTGTTTTAATGTCAGCAGTATATTTACTTCAGAAGTTCTTTCATTAGGATATGACGCACTTTGGAAATGATACCTGAATGTTAGTAAACACTCTAATCCCCCAGGATGTTTATCTGAAAACCTGGACTCCAATGCAGATGAAACAATTTATGAAACACTTGTCCATTGCTGGAGAGCATTCGCTGACATGAGCAAACCTCTATTTAATTTTAGTTGGAATAATATGGTATGAATGATAAAGTTTGATTAAAAACAGCAACGCTGAAATTGAATGTCTGTCATCTTTTAGTGCCACAGGTCAACCCTTAAGGGTAATTTAAAGTCTGCTGAAAAATTTGGAGAAATCCATTGACCACATATGACCCCTTCCGGTGTATATTTGAGGCAACATTTCCAGTTACTGCTTTCTCAATAGTCAGGATCTCCAATACATTGACTGACTCACGTGTTTTATAGTTTCGTATTGGGGGAGCTTGAGTTCACATGGGTCATTTTATAATGGTATGGAGAATGGGCAGGATTCAGTCACTTCCAATTTAATCTGGGCTGTCATCTCTAAAAAGTATTACACTGTTCTAGATAAAGATATAAAAATGCACAAATCTTATTGCATGCAATTTTTACCGTGTACATGTGAAAAGGGAGAACTCATGTCTTTCCCCATTCTGGACTAGGTGCATTTATTAACAAAATGTGCTAGCTCTGCAGTCACTCTCCTAACCTGAGGAGACAGAGTAGTTGAGGAAGGCTGGAAACAAATTGAATGAGGGGCATGGTAAAGAGTCTGTAGTTGGGAATCAGTGGGCACAGACAAGGCTACATACCATGGAATAAAATTACTACTCTGAGGCTCTGTTCATTGAAGACATTAAGCAAAAAACTAACAGAGCTGTGTTCAAAAACCGTTAAAAATGTTTTGCACATGCAGCTAGGATTTGGTCCCAAATGAGACATTTTGAGACATATGGCAAGACTGCTATTTACTGTTTCTGGACTTCCAGTGTATCCAAAGTCTCTCTGTGTTGGCATAGTGTAGTTCTCAGATAAGTTAGAAATAAAACCACCTGCACCATATATACATTAGTGGTACATAAGTTTTTATTCCCCTGTCAGATGTAGCACCGGAAGAGTAGCAGCAGTTGTGATCTCAGTCTGAAGCAATACTGGGAAACCTCGACGTGGGCTTTTTGACCAAAACTTTCATCCTGGACTGCAGCATGCCAAGCGACGACCTGAAGCTGTGGTATGCTTTCTACTTACCAGTAACACACCACTTACTAGCAGAAGGCTGTAGCATTAACAGCATTGCAAGAGAAATTAAATTATTATGTATGATATATGATTGATAGTATATATTCCTATTATTATATACTTGTTATTACATTGTTGTTATATACTCTAACTGCATATTCCTGTACAAGTAAATTAAACTCACCAGAGAAATGGTATTCTCCGTTGGCTCGGCCATAGCCTCTGATTCACAGGAGAGGCCTCTTCTACCCCATTCAGTGAGCTGAGCAGGGTCACTAGGTAGCAGGTTTCCACTGTGTTACTGTCCCCGCTCACCACTGGGAATAGCTTAGTGCACCATAAGGAATGTAGAATAACCTCAGTTTAGAGGGAGCCATCTGAACTGCTGTTTTGACATGCCGAGTAGAATTCATATTCTGATTTTTCACAAGAAGGTCTAACTTTTTTTTTGATCAAGAAGAGAGATTAAAAAATAAGGACAATTGGTTGTATTTAGTTGGAACAGGGATAAATGTTTTGGGTCAGCTCTAGACCTCACAGTGGTGGTCTTTTTGAGAAGAACTTTGACTTTTGGAATCAACTAGGTATTCTACAGGAAAATATCAAGGACGTAACTGCAGAATAATTAACATTACTTAAACTATATTTGCATTTTCTGTCTAGGCTATGCTGAGTTTAAATTCAGATGATGTGTGAAGTCAGTTAACATGGCATAAAATATATTCAGGCCACTGTAATGATTTCTGGATTTTTTTTTTTTTATACACGTTTAAATAGTACCCAAGCAACAAAAGACTAAGGATATAAATTACAAGGTAAATGGATGAAAATAATTATTTTTATTAATGTGCTTTTGTTACTTGAACATCTCCATTTTAATAACTTTTGTAATTCATACATTTAAAATACAACATGTTTCACATTCCTTCTGTGGATAACATGCTGTATGAAATTACTTCTAATACATTTGTAAGGATTCTAGTGATTATAAATGATTRGGAATTTAAAAAAACTGTTAATTCTGTATTTGTAAGTGAAGTAAGTGTTCTATTTAAAAAAAAAGCAGAAAAAAAGTGAAATGCATGATTATTTCTTAGTTAAGAGGGTATTTCTTAAGGATCTAGCATGTCATAAATTAAATTTATTCTTCCAAGCATTTTTGTATGTTTTTTGAGAATTAAATAATTCTCAAATTTTTGATTATTAAAGAATTTAAAAAAAAGCATCACTCACATTTTCTGTCGAGGTGACAAATAGCCTTTTGCCAACAAATTTCAACCAATTCTAGATCTGAGAAAAATAAAAATACCTTTTGATCTTAAATTCAAACAGATACATCTCAGCAAAATAACAGGCAAGTGTATACCTGCAAAACGGTTATTTCGTCTGTTTGTTTATTTGCTAGCTCAGCTTCGCTGTGATATAAATTCAGTTTGTTATGTGGACTCAGAGTAAGATGGGAAGTAATACTTCAACTCTGTTTAGCTTTAGTGAGACCAAACTCACATAATATGTCCAGTTTGGGACATAGCGCTTTAGAAAGGAGATGAACTGTGGGCCGTTTGAAGAAAGCCCATAAGACAGCTTCGGGAGAGATCAGAATGTATCTTTTGAATAAAAAATAAATCGACTAAGGCTGTGTAGCCTAAGGAAAGAAGACCAAAACCAGAACAGTTTTAGTTTTTATTATTCAAAAACTTTCACTGTAAAAGAGTGGGTACACATTACTCCATTATGTCCGTCACGATTAAAATAAGAATAATGGTATTGACAAGGAAGGTTTAGGTTTGACATAATGAGGAAAAATACTGTAATGGATGGTTGGCTATCACTAGAATAGGATGCCTTGGGAGGTTACAGAGCCTCCAAATTTGGGAATACAGAAGAGCAAGGTAGACGATTAGCTGCTTGGAATGACACGGTTGTGGTTTCTTCTTGGGGATAGTATATCTCTTGAGGTCCTTCACAGCTTTTTTAAATTTTATTTTATTCTCTGAATTCAGCTTCTGTGCCCAGCGCTACATGTCTCTCTTGACTGCAGAACACAAAATGCCTTTTAGAGATATGGGGGATGAAATGGGAACCTAACTTTATTTATTTTATGTATTTAAGTTATAGCCACCAATATTACTATAGCTTAGTTTTACAGCCCTCATTTGTGCGAGTAGCATGTCTGACTTGAACAGAGGTTCAGCTTCTTTTTTTCATACTAACAATTGAATGAATTATTATTATTCCAGAATTAAAAGAAAAAAGTAATTGAAATATCCTGTTGAAATGGATTTCAAAATCTCTTGGGATTTGTAGGAGCAAGTCCGTACTTAACAAATATCCAGAGTGTGCTCTTTTAAATACTGTGATTTGGTTAGCCAAGTTTCTTCATAAATATATTTTCATTTTTATATTTCACAGATAGGTTCTGAAGAGATATGGGAAAGGCTCACACAGCATGAGGGAATGGAGAGACTGAAATATCATTGCAGCTGAAGTAATGTGACAGTTCCTTCTTTGGGCAAGAAAGCCTCTACTACTTCATGATATAATGAAAAAATAACATATTCTACCATACAAAACCCTAAACAAAATCCAGCTGAGAATTTTGGACAATTTTTTCTGTGGTTAAGTGGGAATATTTTCCTATGACATCACCTGATTTTTTGCAAACATCCGCAAGGTAACTATATCACTCCTAGTTTAAGCACAGTGGAATCCAGCTCTATTAATGTGTATTTAGCAATGTCTTCTAACAGTATAGCAGTATATATATATACAGTGTATATATATACACACATACACATATACATACATACATACGTGTGTGTGTGTGTATGTATATATATATATCTTCATAGACTGAATAAATAGCTTATTTTTCACTATGGTATGTGAAAAACCTGTGGATTTTCCCTCCCTGCTTTCTTTCCCAAACCTTTCAAGCAGAGTAAATTGTTCTAGCCATCTTTACCATGAGGCTTCTCTTTTGAGGGCACCCACATTAATGTTAGCCCTGAACAGTACATGTCCTCAATAAAAAATATGCAGGAAGACATTATTAACATCATAACCTCCTGCCAGATATTCTGTGCAGTCAGAGCAATAAAGAGATTCCACACCCTGGCATAAAGCAGTGTAAACTGTTATATACTGCTGTACCTGTAGCAAAATTAAAACTGATGGAAAGCGCTATAGAGTTCCTGCTGGTTTTAGGTTGATTTCACACTTGACAATAGAAGATGCAGATTATGGTTATTTAATGTTTTTAATGTGGTAGTGGGTCAGACCATTATAGACTCTTGTTCAGTTTTGCTACTCATGTGGGCAGAGAAATCATATCAGATGACTGCATAATTCACTAATATTTTTAGATTACAGTCCTATGAACCTGCCTTATTAAACTGGCAGATTTTTTTTCATCATTTTATTGGACAAATTGGCTTACACTTAAAAATGTGCAATATACTAAACAGAGTTAAATATTTAGCCAGGATTCTTACAGTAATTGTGGGTATTCAGGTATTTAATTTAAAATGTCACTGTAAATAAATCATTGAAATGGTCATTTGTTTCTTGTTTTTAATTCAAAAAGTTTTGGGGGGGRGGCTTTTGCCACTTTATTTATTCATCTAATAATCTGAATTTCTAGCCGTATACGCGTTTTTATAAACAATGAGGACCTGCTGCCTTTGTAATGCAGAGAAGGAAATATTTGAAGCTTAATGTTACTCAGTAAGTATTGGATTTTAATTAATAACTGTGTGGAACAGTTATTCAGATAAGAATACTACTTTTTCAAATGAAATAAATAAATTAAAGTGCATCGTGTGAATTATCACAAAGACTTCCTCCTGGACTATGCTGGATAAATATTCATTAAGTAAGATCAACACTTGCAAGCAGAAGATAAGCATTATCAATATGGGAGCCTCTTTGGGAGAGAGAAGGTTTGTATTGATGGCTTGATGTGACAACTTAAAGCACAGTCCTACTGTAAGGAATGACTCTGTAGCAGATTATTTCCCCAGGTGGATTCAGTTCTATTTGCTGTCATTTGCCACAAAGCTAAACAATTGTGTTTTGCTGTTGTTAATCCTGCCGGACCCAGGCAGCACTGGTAGATTGACCATGATTCTCTTCTGACTCCTGTTATTAATGGAATCGCTAATGAAGTCCCACCTGCAGACCTGGTTTATGCCCTCCCTTATCCCCATATCCCTGTCATCAGGAAGGTGGCAGCAACATGACTGATAATGTTTGGGGATGAGTGTGGGATTATTGGGAAATAGCTCAAGCAGAATTTGCAAGGAAGCAACAAGAAGTAGACCTATTTCTGAGTTACRCTTAGGGGACTAGAGGGGAAGTTTGCTTGTGGGTCTGAACATGCATTTTGAATTCTTTCTCCCCCTTTCATCTCTAGAAAAGGTGTAATGATTATTTTCCTATTAAATAATAGGTATAATATCTGAAAGGAGCAAATGCTTACCCTTCCAAGCTGTCAACCAAATAATATGGTCAGGCAGCAACAGATGTGGGGGGCAGCAACAGGGACCTTTTAATTTCTCATTTCAGTTGTACGCAAAAAGGCAGAATGTGACTCTCGCCTATGGAGCCATACGAGAGAATGAGCCAGAGACAGACGAACGCTGCGTTCCCACTCTCAGGTAGGTGTCCTAACTCTGAAGAATCTGAAGTGCCATTTTAGTCTTTAAATCCTTTTTGAGTATGGCTCATTAAATACAAGGGGAATTAACTGTTGTATGAACCATTTTCCACCAATTCAATTGATATCTTTGACCTCAGCTGAAAATGGGAAGGAAGGCAGATGCCTCATATAATATACAAACTTTCAGTGTTCCTTTACTAATTACATCATTTCAAGTTAACTACATCTTCTATTATTATGTCTATTTTTTGTTTAGGATTTCTCATCATATCTCTCTAATATAGTCCACATGGTTCCAATTTACAGTTGCTGATATGCAGTGTATAAGATGGCTTATACTTCATTTGCTTTAATTTCTTTAAGTGTAAGCCATTTTATCTCAGTTTTGTCAATGCTTTATTGACTTCTGTAATTGTCATAATGAAGGCACGTTATTTATTTTATTTTAATATTTTTTTTTCAGCCCTGGAGGGCAGGGAGGGCTGTTACTTGTGTCTGAGCATGCAGGGGGCAGAGAAGGTGCTGGGGAGGGCAGGTTTTGRCAAGGGAAGGTGAGAGCAGGCAGCTGGACTATGGGGCAGGCAGTGAACTGCTGGCTGCACCCTAAAGAGAAAGGTGAGAACCTGCTATGGGCCAGAAGGGATGAAAGGAAATTGCTGCAGTGCCGGAAGCTCTTCATTGCAACCAACCCAGGAATCGCTGACCTGCCTGCAAGGGCACAGCAGGTGGGAAGAGTCGTGTGCGAGTCCCTCCTGCTTTCTCTTCGCTTTCTGTTTTGAGGGTTTTTTTATATGCTCTAGTTTTCTTATTTTTATTTAACTGAACGTTTGGGTTTAAAAGCTTTCTTGTTGCTTTGGGGTGAAGCAGGTCAGGTCAGGTCTCAAATATCTTTCTCAATGCTCTGGTGACTCAGATCCCATCATGATGAGTGAGACCTGTATTATTTTTATCTTTAGCATTAAATTTTAATTTTTCACTGTTTGGAACATGTTAATATTGTGAAATTAAAATAGTTACAGCATTACAGTGCATTGCTGTTATTAGAGAGACTTCCGATTTCCTGCAGAATGGCCGCTATGAGAGCCAAAGCTGGGGTCTCCATCAAACACAATTTCAAAATAGTTTTAAGTATACTTCACATCAATTCACTCATGGTGGAAAGTATTTACTTTGTGAAGTTTAACACTGCTGGAAAAAGCCAAATGGACAGATTTTTCATTTAAGTGCCTAAAATTATTGTGTATGTGAAACAGGTTTAACCTGAAGCTATGGTTGCATTTAACATTAGTGCTTCTTCTAGTCTTTCAAGTGCATTTTTCTTATTACTTGGAAATATGGAAATTTAGTTTCATATTCAGGAAAGCTAGAACAGTATGTACAAGGACAAACAAAACCTTTACCCACCTCCCATGAATTAGCTTGGATCAGCAGAAGTCTTTGGCAGGTGTTTCCTTTATTTTTAAGCTCACTTAAAATAATGATTTTTAAGGGAAAACTCTAATAAATATATTGTACAGTTTGCATAATGCTCTTTTGAAATTGCTTTCTCATACCTGTCTGGTAAAGAAATGATTCTACATGATTGAGAGTTTAAGTTGCATGGTCTATTCATACTGCCTGCCTTTAGGAAAAGGCCTAAAAAAAGTGTAGGCTCCCAGAATAGTCAGTGAGAAGAGGTAATCTCCCCCAGAGGGCAACTGATGAGCACACCTCTCCAATGGAAATTTAGGTTCCTTTTTTATGCACCTATATTACAAGCCTGGGATTAGATGGTGTGAGTACTCTTCTTCAGAAACTGTTTGGAAAGATTATTATACATCCAGATTTGGAAATGGATGAGGGACTGCAAAGCAAAACTTTTAATAAATTGGCTTAAGTGAATAGAAGATGTTTTATTTTGATTTTATTTTTTGAATTGTTATCAAAACATAGTAAAAATTAAATACAGTCTGAAATAAAATATATTCATTATTGCCAGAATTGGGGATTCAAAGTGAAATTCTGATGAACTTTTCCCAGTTTCACAGAAAGTTAATGTTTTGATGGAACCAGATTTTCTAAAGAAGTATGGTTACTTCAAAGTTTCTTCAGCTCGCTCTGTTGAAAGCACTTAATTACACGGTGAGAAATTATCCCCAAATTTAACTTTGTAGGGATGCAAAAATTCCTACTTCTGTGAGACTTAGCAGAAAAGTAAATTGAGAAAGATGAATAAATAATTAAAAATAGTAACCAAACCCCAATAAATAATGATTTAGTATAAGATCAAGGTAAAAACACAAAAAAGAAACAAAGCTTAAATTGTGTATTGAAAAAATGTTTAAATAAGTTTGGGTATAGAATTAATTCTTCTTGAGTTGGGGAAACAGAACAATAGTATTATAAAGGAAATGATTGATGTAATTCAAAAATTTGGGAAGAGTCTGCAAAAGTTTTCCAAGGCCAAGGCCTAAATATTTTCTTTTATTGTTGGGTAATTTCATTTATTTGTGACTTTGTTAAACATATATGATGAGAAAGATTTTGTTTGTTTTAAATTAACCAAATCTGTCATAGCGGTTGCTGCTTTTAACTAAAAACATATTTTAAAAGATGCTATATTAAAAGCAAATAAAATAGAGATGCTTGCTGGGATCAGGCACAAACAAAGAAATGAGCTTGGTTTTGGATTTTGAATCTTTTTATTGCATAACTGTCTACGTTTTATAATTATGCTTCATTGACTTTGAAAACCATTTCTCTTGAAGGGAAGCAAAGATGGAGTTTCTCRTAAAAGATTACATCTAGTGGCTTCTGTTTTTTAAAAAAAAATCAGTGCCAGAGGCTAAAAGGGTTTATTGAAATTCTAAGGATGAAATCTGCAAAAGCTTGGTGCTTCAGGCTTGTTATCAGGTACCTGCGTTTGGGCATCCTGACACTCTATAATTGAAATTCATTGCTCGACCTTTAGTCTATAAAAATGGTATGCTGTCATTAGCGCTGACTGCTCGCTATATTCTCTTGTCGCTCCTTAGGCCAGCTTAAACCATCTCGGATGAAATAGCCTGTTTCTTGCCAGACCCCAGAGTTTGTCACTGTTAAAGTAGAAGGTCAACATAGTGTTTAGCAATGCAATGAAGTATAATATTCCCAATATAATATTCCCAGTATAATCGTTCCTAGAATTGCTAGGAAAGAAGTTTCCCTTTCATTTCCCCCCACCCCCTTTTCCTTTCTGATTTTATAGTGGATTTCATGTTCTCCATTGAGAATCCCATGTCAATACTAACATTTTTAAATTAAATTTGAATGTAACCATCTAATGCACTAAGCACTTGAAGTGATTAGTGTTCTCCCCCCAGTCCCACTGCCCCAGCAATAAGAGATGGCAGGTGTGGATTATAGTGTAATTCTTGACATCTCATGTATTAAAAGCAGGAGCAAAGATGCTGTCCAGTTGCCATATTTAGGGGAATCAGCAGATTTGTCTGACCTGACATTTGGAAATTGGATTAAGGTTTCCTCCTAAAATTTAAACAGAAGTGAAACCGTCCTGAGTGCTGTCTCTTCCCCCTCCCTCTCTCATTGTCTCTGTTGTTTTCTTTACCTGGAGAAGGACGATATTTTCATTGCCCAATACCTTTTAACTGAGATTTAAAGAAAAAAAATAATGAATTGTTTACGATAGAAAGCATAAGCAGGAAGAGCCCCACTGCATATAGTTGTAGACTCCTCAGACATAGTGAGATTGTAGAAATTTAAAGGAGTAACACAGAAATAAATAAAAGACTTATTAACTGCATGTATGTACATTTTCATCCTTAAATCTAACTTTGCTTGTGGGTCTGGCTGTGACCCTAAATCTAAGGCTGTTTTATGGTCCACTTGCAAAAAGAGAAGTTTGCAGAAATTGGCAGAAATTCGCAATATCCAACTTCCCACAAGATTTCTGCCATTCAATTTGGATGATGTATTACAAGATCAACTGCTTTCTAACTTCATTTTTCCATTATTTGCAGCAGAAATGTTATTAGATATGGATTTAAGTAATGTGATTACCAGTGAGTGGTAATTTTGAAGTATCTGTGTGAGAACTGCTTGAAGAATTATTGCACTACTGGAATCAAACCATGATTCAGATTTAAACCTAATCTTACCCTAAGCTATCCTGAATATTATCAACACCTTTCCATCCCTTCTCTGAAATAAATGGAGAGGAAAAATACATAAAGTATGGTATTTTTCCTATGCTATGTCTCCAAAAAACTGAAATGAAAGAATTAAATTTGTGTAATTGGAAAAAAAGGAATCAAAGTGTTCTCTGCATTTTCAAGAAATACTGTCATAAAAGGCTAGTGACCAAGGTTCAGGGACTATTCTTGGTGTAGTGGTCAGGTTTTAGCTAATATTCCAGACAATATGTAACTGAGGAGTGACTGTGGTGAATATATGATCAGCTTTGTGTCCCTTCTGTCCGTCTTCTGAGGTGGCAGAGCATCCTGTCAGCTTCTGAACAGCTGCTGCTCTGAGGTGATTGACCGAGTTGATGGTTTCAGTGATTTTTTCCATGGTAAACTTTCAAGTTCTCTTTTGATCGGTATGCTGGTGATTTGTTCAATTTAACTGTGCTCTGACAGTTCTAAACAATACTTTATTTTGCGTTTAGATGAGAGATTTACCCAAAAGCTCAGAGTGTTAGTCTGTACTCTGTGAAGAGTGAACCCGGAGCAAGACAAACTCTCACACACTCCAGAGCTCTCGCTGGTAGGCAGCAGAGGACAGTTTCCAGACCACCGATCACTTTGATCACTGTTTGTTTTCTCTTCTGTTCTTCATATTTGGGGTTTTGCCTGGTTTATTGCCTCAGTTGCTTCTACAATTTCTGCAGCTGCCATCCTCTCCCTGTGTTACCATCAGCATGGATTTGCGGTGTTATGTCTTTGGTGAGATTTCTGCCATGTCCAGGAGAGCTGGTGTTTTCTCATCTGCTTGTAGTCTGGGACTGTATCTGAGTCCCTTCCCTTCCTCCTCACCGAATCCCTGACCGTAAGGACACCACCGCCGTTTTCTGCGGTGCACCAGGACTCCGTCTCACTGCAGATCGTCTCTCGGTGTAGAACAAGCCTGCAATAATGGGACTAGGAATAAGACTATGCCGTGACATTTAAGTATTGAGGCTGCATTTCAGCCCCCATGTTAAATGAATGTTATGTTCACATTCATTTATCTCTGTTATCTAATCTCCTGTTAGGACAAGAAGTAATTCCCAGAGGCCTGGAATCCACAGTATCAGCTGCTCTTGTTCTACAGAATTGCAGATCTCAGCCTTGCAGAAAATGGCCTCCTTTGTTCAGATCTTCCTCAGGTTGCTCCTGCTCACTGTGGTCATAAGTGGTCATAAAAGGAGAGAAGGGGAGAGGGACCTTCTCCCTTTCTTTTAGGGAAGAAGGTCTGTAATGAGTTTTCCTTTCTATGGAAAACTTCCTTAGCTAATGTCAGATTTTTTCTGTATTTTCAAGTGCTGTAATCAGACATTTGATTGACAATAGCAAACTTCTGTAACATCTGCATCAACACAGAAGTGTCTCAAAACTAGTCTTCTTTTGACATTCAGTAGATTTTACTTAAAATATAGAACAAAATGACAGAGCCGAAATTCCTGCAGTCATTTGTTTCTTAACAAAAACTTGAAAATTTTGTGGTAGGTTTTTACAGGAATTCAAAAACATCATATTTAACTTGTTCAGCTGACAGGTTTTGGAAGACAATGCCACTGTGGTAGTGGTTGAGGTAATATGCACATATTTTAGTAGGAGAGTGATAATTGATGGTTAGGCTAGCTTCCGAATCACATCTGGAGCACTTGAACACTGCCTGGTGATAAATGTTAGATGGTAACAAAAGCAGATAACTGAGTTTACAAGTATGCTGCTGTACAATATATCTAAAGCTTTTTTAGCTGCTTAGCAAGATAGTGAATGAAATTGTACATACATTTCAGTCACTTGCCTTGTTTTTTTTATTTTATAGCTTGAAAAATAGTTTCAAAAGAACACAAAAAAAATGTGTGTGTGTGTGTGACATGGGAATATATTTTCTCTACCTAACAGTTTAAAGAGTATTCCAACAGTTTCATCCTGACCTGCAGAGCAATGAAGAGAGAAAAAAATGATTTATGCTGTTCCAGAAGGATCTGTAAGTTTTTTTTGTTAAATATGCCAGTTTGGTGTAAAATACTAGATTCTGATTTTCTACTTGCTGGAATCCCTTGACAAACCTTAAAGGTCCTAAGTAAATGATATTAAGCTTGCTGATGAAAAATGATTTGGACTTTTTATGAGATGGGAACAGATATGATACTTTGGCTGTGATTCATGAGCTGAGAACACTCAGGTCTGTTCTTGGCTCTGAAATAATTTGGATGGAAGACATTATCGTTAGCTGTCAGCTGGGAAGGGAAGAATTGCAGTTCAGGTGACAATCTAGAAGAATCTGACACAATCTGTCAAGTCCTGAGTCATTCCTGGAAAAAATTATTCCGAAGTTGGTATAGTCCTTGCTGGTATAGTAGGATGAGCAATGCAGTCTTTAAGAATCTGAACCTTAGTCTTTCTGTGCTTCAGTCTGCACTCCMTAAGTGGGGATAACAGTACTACCCTTGTGGGCAAGGGTGCTGTAAAGATCATTTAAAATTGTACGAAATACAAATATTGTGTTAACGTAAGCCATTGAAACACCTGAGCTAGAAGTTCCGACATTACAAAAATGCAAAAATACTAAAGAATAAGATTTGATATGTATCCATATAATGAGGTGAGTGTTGTTCCCAATATGTAAACTTGCATGGGAAGGATATAGTCTATAATGTTGAAGGAAGGGGGACAGGGTGAAAATCTACTGTTAAATAAAGAAGTTCAATATCAAATGGCATATTTTTAAATAGTAACATCTCCTGTGTTATCTTGGGCATCCATTTACTTCTATTGGCAGTTAAAGTCCTGAGG
This sequence comes from Apteryx rowi, assembly GCF_003343035.1. NCBI lineage: Eukaryota > Metazoa > Chordata > Aves > Apterygiformes > Apterygidae > Apteryx > Apteryx rowi. The sequence goes on along the minus strand of NW_020447196.1, from coordinate 6,686,542 downwards.
GTGAGCTTTTAATTTAATGCTTTACATTAAAGGTCCATTCTCGTATAGTGCATTTGCCTTCTAGCCTCTGCAAATAAATAACAAGTGTGCTATACATCACAGTCAAGTGAGTTCCACTGCCAAATGGATACAACCGCCTCGACCATTTTTTGTAGTGCTGGAATAGGAAACATTTATTACATCCATTATAGACAGCAAAGTGATTTAAGAGCCAAAGCGGTGTCATTTATATAATGTTACAATTCTTCTTAACTCTGTGAAATAAAATAAGCAAAGATCCAAACAGGCTCTACATATCAAGYGCTACCCCCCAAAACTGAACTTTGCTATAAACCCACATGGTCATCTGGAGCTGAACTGTACAGCTAGACATTTCTACACTATATCTTGTTGCCTGATTTCAATATCCTCAGACCTTGTGCTGTTTGAAATATGGATATAGATAAAATTTCTTGTCCTACACCTTCCATCCTTCAGAAATTAGAAAAAAATTGGCAGTTGCAGAAAACAGTTTACGGTAACACTGCAAATTTGTTTATTTCAGCAATGATAGATACTGATAACTGACCATGGCTGCTGCTGTGAGCACTCATTTTTGTATTAATTAGACGCGTTGTTGCATCCATGCTTCTTTCTATCCATTCTCATACTGGAGCTAGAGAATAGCTCTAATGTATAAGCAAAGATGTATTTCTAATAGCATTCGTTTTTCTGTTCTCATAGCACCTGCGTGATCTGCTCATTGAACTGGATTCTGTAGAGAGAAAGCCACAGATCTTTAACTTAAAAACAAGAGATAACGGAACGAAATAAATGTTCCAAAAGGTAGAGTGTGTTCTGATAAGCATTTGGGAGAGCAGTCTTAGGGGGAGACTGGAACAAAAAATACACTAGAAGAGTGGGAAGTAATTGCTAAAGGTKTTGGGGCATTTTCTGAATGCACTTGTACGTCGTCAAAGTTGTATGAAAATTTTTTGAGTCACACTTCTTGCAGACATGTGGTAGAGACCACCAGGTGACTTGGGGGTATGGCATCTGTTCGTGGCTAACGATGGCCTGCAGAAGCACGTTTTTGCTTGGTTTCTCAAAGCCATTTAGAGTGATACCTGCTTCTCTGCAACTCATGTTAGAGTCAGAAATCTTACCAGGAACTTCTTTATGTATTTTAATGCTGTTGAATTTTCACTTTGAATTTCACTGTAGGCTTAGAAAATTACATCTTATTCTTTATGTGCTTTATACAGGGGCCTATTAAGTCCCTGAAAACCAGAAACTTGCTGAATTTCCCTGGGGCTGGTGGTCTTATTACCTGCTATTTGTTGAATTAATCCTCCTGGGAATCATTTAGCTTTTTTAGCCCTTAAAACTTTCAGAGCTTCATATTATTACAAAACTTTTAACCGAGCTAAAGTTGTTAGGACAGKCCTTAATCTTGCAGACCTCATCTTCACTGCCTTATGAGGTATTTCTTTATTTGGCCCCACCTGTGTTTGCCTTCCAGTGCATAAAGTCTGAATGAGTCGGAAACGTACACTTGCCAAGACCTCACTTTTTCAAACCGGGGGGAGAAAAATTGCGTAACATAAGCATGTAAATTGATGCGTCAAAATTTTCCCCCACTGCATTCAACACCTCTCCCTCTTTGCATGCTGCATGACCCCTTCCCAGACTGCTTTCAGAGTCTGCCAGGCCCTGTGGCAGGACCTCGGCCCTCTGCGACGGTTGTGTTCCCGTTCCCAGCAGCAGTTGCCCTGCTCGCTGTCCTGTGCCTGAGCACGATCCCTTTCCTCCTGGGGGTGCCTTCCTGCTGAGGGAGGAGATCATCGTTTCCCATTCCCAAGTGGGGTTGCTCATGCACAGCTTGTAGCTCTCCTACTTCACCACGCTGTTGAGTCTTTATTGTGGTGGATTAAATGGATTTAATCCTCCTGGCCCTGTCGTAAGGCCCTCTGCTCAGCTGCAGCAGGGACGGCTGCGTGGTGGCACGGGACATGGGGCGGGAATGGACGGTGCTCGGCGGACATTCCTTTATGGCTAGTTATAGTCGCTTGAGAGATGCTTTGCACAAAGCTGTCTTTATGCAGGGAAGAATCTGGGCTATTTGGTGGACTCTGTATGTATTAGTAGTAGTACTAAAGCATAAATCAGATTAAGATGATTGACTTTAGTGGGAGATTTGATAGCATGAAGAATGGAAGCTCACGCCCTAAATAGAGTAATGTGTGTTTGTTTGTATATTCAGAACTTTATCTCAGAATGTAGCTACTCTAACACTGAATTTTACTGCAAGATATATAATGTATCTCTGTTTGTCACAGTAGAAGTCCATTTCTAGTATTGATTTGGAATGTAGATTAATAATATACTCAGTATAGATTTCTCTGTATGTATGATATTATGCATCTCTACATTTTCATTTCTACAGGAACAGAAATCTCTCCCCAAATTCCAGCTCTAGGAAGCTGACAGTATTCAGATAAGATAACCTTCGGAGTGCAGCACTTGCAAAGGATTCCTTGCTTCCAGGAACAACAAAAATGCCAAAAGAATAAAATAAACCCTCCTCTGCTGTACAGAATTTTCAAGGATGGCATTTATCATTCAAATGTAATCTCTACCAGATTCCAGTCATTACTCTCTAAGCATTCAGTGAATTTGCTTGTCCTGCAAATGCTCTTGTAATGTTTTAACCTTTGGAGGACTGTAAGAAATATTCCCAGTAAGGAATATAATGGATCAGATCAGTGATGAGATAGAAATCACATTTGATTTTCAAAATATGTAGATATTCTGTTAACTTGGCCCATGTGTGTAATCCTGTTTTTTTGGTCATAGTTTCAAACTTAAACATTCATGTTTCAAACATTGGATCCATGATCTCCCAAAGTAATAAAGCAAGCAATACTTGTTGGATCATCTGCCTTCCTGTGAATGCAAACCTTTCCTCTATTGTACCTGTATTGCCGTTTCTTTGGTCTGCTTTAAAATGTGACAAAAAACTCTCCTAGGAAGATGGCTCATAACTAAATACTTTGTAAGGTTTGTAAGGGTTTCTTCTTTGTAAGCTTTGCTTCGTTAATACTGAAGCCACTGTGCCTGATGTAGAGGCTCCTGGGTAAGGCGGCTGGGGGAAGACACGAATCAGCCTGGGTTACTGAAGCCAAAATCATGGTGCTGCACTTAATCCCCTGGGACCTTTTGCACAAGTCACCCCGCTGGGTGCTGTTAGCCCCTCTCATCCGTCGGCAGCACCTGGAGCCTTTTCAGACTTCTGTTCTTTCAAGTGTCTAATATGCTGAGCTGAATTTTAGCATGTGGCTGGTAGAGTTAGGATTTCATAACATCATTATAGAGGTTTATCACCTAGGAGGCTAAGATCTGTCTGCTCTTGTGTGTTATCTTCAACTTAGAACTCTTTAAAAAAGATTTTTTTGGCAGCATGGAAGTCAATAGCAAATTGGTCAGCTTTCATCCGTGGCACACCCTGGTGCTGAGGTGGGTAAAAGTAGGTTTTGCTAGTTCCATTCTTGATCTGGGGTACTGGAACAGCTGCTTGCTATTCACTAAAGAATTGAGTTCAGCCATTCATTTGGATAAAATATTGTTCCTCTGAAATATCCTAAAACTACTGATAATCTTTCTTTAAATATCACATGAAAAGGTATAAACTATCCAAAATACAGCTTCTGAAGCTTGCTAATGCTCCTTGTCAGTATTTATCATTGCAGCTTGTAACTTTCTTGAGGACTAAAGTAACCATGTCTAATCTTTTTTTTTTTTTTTTTTTTTGATAACATCGGTGGTGATCCTTTCCCACTTACAATTTTTATCCCAAAGAATGATTTTTGGGAAGATGATGAGTTGTTTCACATTTCTTGCTTTGCAAGAACTGGAGGCACTCAACCACTCTGACAGGTTTAAAAGAGACAAAAGGAACTACCTTTTCCACAGTGTGTTGTTAAGTTGCTGAATTTATTGCTGCAAGAGACTGTGGAGCCTGAAACTGTAAATGGGTTCCAAGAAGGGTTTAGTTAAATCTGTTGGTTGCTATTAAACCTGATGATCTACAAGCAGACTCCAGCTTAGGGGGTCGTTAAGCTTGTAATTGGAGTTGGGGAATATGCTGTGGAAAGATTGGTTTCTGGGGGTGGTAAGTAGTAAATCTTCTTCCTTTATGCAGATACACTTTTCATAAAGAGGTCTCTTACAGTGAGCTTTACTTGGATGTAGCAAGAACTGAGAAAAACTCACTGTGTCATAGTAGTATGATGCTAGTAATAAAGCCCCGTTCCTAAGGTAGCCACATGAGAAGTGAAACCATTCCATTTTTATCAAGGTAGTTTTACAAATTTTTGTTCTTTATGAGAAATGACAATAACGCATGAGGGGAAGAACACACTGTGAGGAGAATTGTTTCCCAGCTGCTGTTTGTGTACAACCATAACATGAGCTAAAGGTCAAAGGATAAATCCTACTTGCTATGGCATATTTTTGCAAACTGAATCAATATCTGCCTGATTAACAGCAATTGTATTCATTGCTGGTCAGCTAGAGAGGGGAGAGCTGTATACGGGAGACCTGAGAAAACGGTGATATGAATGCTCTCTGCCACTAGTGAAAACCACTGTCTGCATTTTGACTACTTTTAGGACTATAAATTCTGCCCAAACATGATTTCTGGGTAGAAAAGGAGAAGAAAACCCAGATTTTTGGTAGTCCTAAGAGAAAGGAATTGGGTAGACCACAGCCACACTAGGAACCAAGAGAAGCTGTCTCCTGGGGAGCTGACACTGTCCCCATCCTTCCCATGGCAGTGAGTAAGGGTGGTTTGGCCTAAAGATAGCTATGGACCTTACAAAGGGATAAAGAGAACTCGTAACAATTTTTAATCAAATGGCAAACAGCAGTATCATATTAGCTAATAAATTCACCCAGAATTTAGGGAATTTAATCCATTAATCTTAAATCTCCTCATAGACAGGAAGTCATTGAGATAATGAGTCACCTGAGGCAATAAGATTCAGTAGGAATCAAGCAGCTAACTTTTGTCTGTGCCTGTGAATATTTCTTTTAGAAATCCTATCTTTCTTTCTCATGAGAGAGGTATTATTAGCACCTCCTGCACTCCTTTCTTGCCAGTCTGCTCGAGGACCCCTGCCTAGGTCTGAAACCAATATTGGAGATTCCGTGCTTATGTAGGCACTGGTATCTTTCTTTGATAGCAGGTAATGGTCATTTGCTAACCCAAACATATATCAAATAAACTCGGGGCCTGAATTTGGCCATTTGTTTTAATATTTAAAATCTTCAAAGTCTGAGAACTGTTGTAAGCTATAGATCTGCAGCATTTTTTATTTTTAAGCAATACTTTGTTCAGAGGATTTTTTTGCGTTGCATGTTCTACTGAACCAGTTCAGGTCCTGACTGGTTCAGGTCCTGTTTTTTTGGTTTTTGGTTTTTGTTCCCTACCTCCATTAATATTTTTCCCACAGGAGGAAGTGCCTGATTCTCTCTATCTTTCAATTCAGTCTTTAAAATAATTGCACCACATCCAGCTCTTTTTCTCATACCTTGTTTTTTGAATTTTCAGGTGTTTGCACAATACCTTAGAGTCAAATGACTAAAAGAAGGTGTATCAGAGAGTGTGCGCGTGTGTATGTTGTGGAGGTGTGTGGTGGAATTAGGGTATACCAGCAGGGAAAAATCAATGTTTATCATGATCTTTTCTCAGTGTGAAATGGCCTGAGAAAGGATGTTATGTAGCATGAAATCATGTAGAAAGGTCTTGAAAGAATTTAAAAGGTAATCAGGAACACTCCATCTGAGCCTTCAGATTTACTATAGCATAAAGATGCCATGAGTTCACTTATTTATACGGCTAAGCAAATAGAGGAGTCATAATAAACATCTGTCTGATAAAGAGCTCAGTCCCCAGAGAGTGGCGAGCACCTCACAGTTTACATGTAGCAAAACCATGACTGAGATGTAAAAGATTGTCGTCATGCTTAGAATTAAATTTCATATTAAGGGAATTCAGAATGTGGCCTGGTTGTCATGATGCAGGAAATGGTTAAATCCTTGTTAAATCTGTAGTATCTTTTTAATTTTATTTTCAGCTTCTGAGTGTATGTACCTAAGCATTTTGGAAGCTTTACATACAAAAGAGACTCAGTAAGGAGTCCTACCATTTCACACTTCTATGCAGTTATATCAACTGTAAGCAGAGTTACTAAGAAAATTCATCATAAAAGTCCACCATAATTAAATAATTTTTTTCTCTCTCAAATCTCTTTAGCCACTGAAAGATACTGCAGGTACACATACCCCAAGTTTGATCAGGCCCCATTGGTCTTTGTCTAGACACACAGATGTTCACCATGCTGTTACCCCCTTTCTAATCACTAAAATTCCTACATCTCCTTAAATTCCATCCTACAGCTCAAGAGAATAATATTTCTTAAAGATTCAATGAGAAAATAATGTTCATCATTACTAAATAAACTCGGGGTGAGCATGTAGGATGCTCACATGCAGATGGAATTAATTTTGAAAAATATTCTTATAATAATCTGGCTGTGCTCACACTGATGGTACAGAGCAGTATGGCTAAATCCATACCTTTGGGAATATTTTTCAGGCTCCYTGGAAAACAGCAATTGACAGATGTTGACTGATGGTTTAAATTGTCTGAACATGCTGCAGACAAAGTTCTTCCATATTTGAAAGAACTTGAAAATTATTTCCAACTCTTCATTATTTCAAAAATCATTTGTTTTAGAAGCACTTCTGCTTATCCAGGTTCATTTCCCTGTCACTTAATTTTGGTTATATTATTATTAATCAGTAGCATCTGATGATTTTCAGCTGTTGCCATGTTCTGATTTGCTTACATGGGCTACTCTGCAAATCTTTACTTAATGTTAATTTTTGATGTGGTTCTTAATGTCCTCTACTTATCAGAAATCATCTGCTAACTGGACAAATCAGTGTGACAGCTGATGCACTGGTTTCCAACAGTTTGATAGAGCTCACAGAAGGTAATTAACCCACAGCTGTCTCAAGGAATGCTAATCCTTTCATTTAGCATTTTTGTCTGTAACATCGTAATGGAAAAACTGCTGCAAAATGCAATACTTTCTCAATATCATTCACTGTTGACTGTCAGGTACCACAAACTATTATATGAGTTGGAACAGTTTTGAAGTAGGTAGGTATTTATTTTCAGCACAAACATGTTAGAAATATTTCGTGTATTTAGAAAATCTTTGGATATCTATAGAGACCTCTTTCAAGATACAAACTGAAAGTTGAAGTATTAAGAAGATCTGATTGCAATGGTAAATCTTGACTGCATTCTTTGTATTTTCTCTGTCAGCTGTAATGATATACGTTATACATTTGTGTTAGAGATGAGAAAGTGCATTATTTTCTGTTAAACTGTGTAAGTATTAGAATAGATTTCAGCATCAGAACTGTTTCGGGAGGCAGATGAGAACAAGTGATGCACTGGAGAATCTGACACGTTTTCTGAAATATCTGGAATTGTGAAAATTTAGACTTTGTCAATATACAAAATATGAACAAAAGGAGCCAAGAATGACATTGCAGTACCATTGCAATCAGTGGCAAAATACCACTTAGCTTACAGGGACCAGGGTTTCATCCATACATTATATCTGAATAGAAAAAATTATTCTTTCTGAAGACTCTTGCTTCCAATATCAGCCATGGATTTAAAGTTAGTCTGTAGTAAGTTGCATTCCATTCTTCCAACTTGCCAAGAATTAGGCAGCAATTAAAAGCTTGGATTCTGCAAGCTTTCACATAATATAATCTCTCTTCTCTCATTAAAGAATACTTTGACTAATTTTCTTAGGCACTATTGTAGTATAAAGGGTTATGGACATTTTTTAGCTTTGAACTTTTTTTTTCCACACTAACAAAATTTAAAATTAAATTTTCAGTTTTTTAAACCTAGTGCTTTACCTGCAAAAGCATTGCAGAACAGTGAAAGAATAAAATATCATTCGTTTCACCTATCATAGATGAATATTTTTTGGCTGTGCAACTGTGCAGTAGGAGGAAAAAAATATGGCCCACATTTATCTGTAGGATGACAATCACTTTGGACATTTGTTTTGAAGGTGCCCCAGTTGAGTCAACTGGACCACATGTTCACAGTCACCTACCTTGATGTGCTTTGTCTACAAATATTTCAGTGAATAGCAAGAAATGGTAAGGATCAAAATTATTGGACATATCTGAAAATTTGTGCCTAAACATCCACTCCTGTATCTAAGAAGGATCGTTCACAGCAGTAACAGAGAGAGAGGGTGTATAAATTGCAGGTAACTTGACTATGTGCCCAGTCAGAGGTATGAAGTTCTTATCCATAAAGAGTAGCCCCTGAACAAGAACCATGTTTTCAAACCATTGCTTTCCCTGTAATTGGATTAACTGTGGAATCATTAAATTTAAGGACTAAATGCAAATATCCCTGCTTTTCTTCTGTGGTGCCACACTGATTCATGCACGTGTCTGGCTCCATGTTTTCTCCTTTTCTTTCTGGCTGTTCTGCAGAACAGAATTACAATATTCCCCTTATATTACCCATCTTCCACAGCCCCATGATTTCAGTTTAAATGATTTAGTTTTATATGTCATGGAGATATAGCACTGTGTAGTTTTTATGCAGGTAAAATTTGCATTACCCATAAGCATTCTCTCCACTGAAAATTCCTCATGACTTACACATTCAATTAATGTTTCTGATTCCTGATCATAAGAATGTAAGAAGTTTTATATTCTGAACTTGTGTAGAATAGCCAACAAGCAATTCTGCTACAGCTCCATTATATTTTTAAAAATTACCTGCCCTCTGTTGTGACACAACTCCCACAGTACAGCAGCATAACAGAAAAAAAGACATATAAATAACTATCTTCTAAACTTTCTATCGATGAATATTGTTTTCTGTCATCACAATTGCACCATGAAATATGAAAGTTCAATTTCCTCTTCATTTCCTTTTAATAAAACTTCTGTTCATTTCATTTTTGAAAAGAGATTGGATCTAAATTACTTTGACTTCTTCTGGCCTAACTTTGGTGAATGTTACAAAAGAGAATCTGAAACCCTTTTAAAATTCACCAAGGAGATTAAGGGCTGTATTCTGGGGGGTTGTACTTACATTCTCATATCTCTTTCAGTACAGATCTTTTGCATTTAGAAATGACAGTATTGATTCCAGCACATTGTTACAAGAAGCATAAATATTGCGCCCACTGCTGTGGTTGCTGTTTAAAAATTAACATTTCCAAACAGCAATTTCTTATTCTAAACAGTAGGCAAGGGAGTTAACTGCAGAAGCAAATTTGCCAAATTATTTTCCAGTAATAGCCATTGTGCTTTATGGTACTTACGCAGCCTTTCCAAGTTTGTGTAGATAGCATCCAGAGGGATGGGAACTGTATAACCTTTACTGTTGTAGCTACCAGTGGCCTATTAATAACGATGAAGTTAATGTAATTAAACCAATGGAAAAAATAAACTGACTAAGGCAAATGCAGATTTCACAGGCTGGCTCTCAACCTGAGTGGTATGTTTTTTTCTTCAGTTTTCTCTGATATAACATTAAAATTTCTTTTAAAATTAAAGCAGTGACTCAGAGTACACTCAGTCTGTACATTAATTGCCTATGTTAGTGGGTCATGAGCTGTGTCTGTCTACTGAAGTTAGATGTTTCTGGGCTGAGTAACGTCTTGCAACACAACGGGTTAGAGGACAGATCTCGTGATGCTGAATATTTCATATCGTTTCATATTGTTTGTTCACTTCAGTTAATGGTAAAGCACATGCCGAATGCTGTGGAATTCATGGCATTTATGCTTAAACCTCTCTGACAGAAATACAGTATTTCTGAGTATTTCAGCAAATGTACTGTGAATATTACAGGCGTAAATACTAGCAGTTATTTCAGTGTGCATAACTTCATGGACATGTGAATCTGCATTAGTGGTGGAATATATATATATATATATACACACACACACACTCCTCTCTCTCTCTCTCTCTCTCTATATATATATATACACACACAGAGAAAAGGAGGGTTTTTTCAGCCTTTAAGTTTAAGAAACTATGATGCAAGCACTGAATTTCCCTGCCAGTTCTAAAAGTGATCTTTCCTCAGTTAGGATTATATGGTATGGCTGACAACGATTCTCTACTCGTAATTGCTCTGTGGGCAATTTTTCTAATTTTTTGTCATGCCTAAATCCAGGCAGGAGAAGTGGTCTTGGCTGTACAGAGGCTCAGTATGTGCAGAGCCAGCTTTCACATATGCATCAAGGAGCACGGTGTCAGTGGAGACCACAGATTATTTGAATTACTTCAGAATGTAAAGCTTAGACTGGTATTTTGTGGATGAACCTACCTCTGTGTGCCAAAGAGACTCTGTCTAAAAGTGTTACTGCGTTTTCTTCTTCACTGCAGTCAATCCCTCTACATTTACAATGGTGTGCTGCGTAACATGTTGAGAATTGATATTACAATGTGGAGATGTGAACACAAGATTGTGACAAACGTTGTTTCCCTTTTCCTCTGTTGAATTGATGAGTTTGAATTCTGAAGAAATCGTGTAAGACAATATGTTGGCTCTACAACAATGTAATTATAGCTGTGTTAAACTATTCCAACAACTCTCTTGTGCACATGAAATCAAACAAGTTTGGAACAATATTCCGTCTAATTTCCAGTGTGTAATTGAGAAATGTGCTCTTAATTTTCTTTGTTCTTTGTTGGCAAAATATTACAAAAGCCCTTCATCTGACAGACTTAGTTTGGGTTGGGGGGAGAAGAAAAGAAAAGCAGGACCTCAGACCTCAATTTCACTTATTATAATAAATCAATTTCATACTCATTTGTGTTTAATCTCCATTGGAAATTTACATTATCCAATCAGAACTGAACAAGTCCCTCAGGGGAGATCAAGTGTCACATAAAAATTCAACAGGAAATTCATGCAATAAATCAGTAAAAGTACGACTCATATATGGAGATTTTAAACCCATCTAAATTCTATTAAAAACCTCTAAATCCTATTTTAGACAGAACAAGAAGGAAGCTTGGGAACTGTAACATCCCTAAGAGGCCCCTCAAAGTGCAGACTAATATTTAATCATTTAACGTCTTTGTATGTCCAAATTAAGTAATTTAACTGACGTGTGTATAGCACTCATTTTATACATCTTCTGACAAGGAGTAGTTTATATAGACAACATTATATCATCATAATCTTCAGATATTTAGCTGGTTAAAAATCTGTTTTGTACATTATAGGTTACCATGGAACAGTTTCTAATAATTTAAAAATCCTCACTAAAGCATGAAGAATGAACTAGTTTTTAACCTACTGAATTAAAATTTCCAGTATATATGATAGAAGAAGGGCTTATGTGATTTAAATTAGATCTAGACATTGTCATGAGATTTGAGCATATGCATAGGTCCTCTTTGAAAAAACAGGGAAGCGGAAGGAAGGACGAAGAAGAAGAAGGAGGAAACAGACAACAATAACAAAGCAAAAGCCATCCATGTTGGATGAATTAATAAATTCAAAGTGATGAACTCTAAATTTTCTACCCTGAAACGAGAAAAAGGACCTGGAGTTATGGTGGATAGTTTTCTGTTCAGCAGTAGTCAAAAAGGAAAATAGAACATTAGAAATAATTAGACCTGGCAGGTATATCAAATCAAGAATTTACGAAGAAGCAGGAAGCAGTCAGATGTTTGTAGTCCCATCCAGTTCCTGTTCAGGGAGACAACTGCTCTGAAGTCATCTACTGCCTTAATAGCTGCTTTTTATCCTCTGGACTTTTAGGGAGTTTCTTGCCTGACAAAAGAAGTCGCAATGAAACCAAAGACAGTAGCTCAGAATATTCCTTTAATATAAACAAGTAATGCTGGAAAACTGGAAAGAGAAATAGCCTTTCAGAACATTGAAACATAGATCCTAGTGTGTGATTCCCATTTACAGTCTTGGTTGGAGTTCAAGACAGCTTCCCCTCTTTCAACCGGTATCTCTGCAGTTGGTATCTATAATAAAACTGTTCTTTAAAGCTCTAGCTGCAGTGTAGAAACAAGACAGAAGAATAAACCAGAAAGCCGTTGTACCAAAATGATTGCGTATACAGAGATTTTGGTTTAAAAAATTATTTAAAAAAATCAAATATTTATATATTTCAGAAAGTGAGAGCTAAAATGTAACAGTACTTTAAAAGAAACTTTTTTTGTTTAAAACACTATTTGGAGTGAATTGAATGGGTTCTGTTTGAAAGACAAGACTGCAAGTACAATTAACCTCTTGGTTTCTGAATATTTATATCCTTGAGTTTTAAAAGCAACTTGTGAGTGAGTTTCATTTTCACTTTGGAAGAAGTTATTACAGGGAAGGCTCATTATAACTGACATGTTGCCATTGCCCACATTTCTCTGTTCATTCCTCAAAATATGAATCACACATAATCGGAATAGTCAGAGTATCTTTATTACCTTTAGATTGTCTTAGGGAAAGCAAGACATGGTGGTATTTGAGTTGTCCAGATATAAAATATACAGGCTTGCACCGTCAGTCTGTCTTTGTATCTTTTTTGCCTTTTTACAGACATAATTCAAAATAATTAGTAAGCTCATGCTTAAATCCAAAAGCAGATCAATAATATATGCTTGAAATTAATCATCTGGGTAGAGGCTTCCTGAAGTCAATACTCATATGGATAAACCAGTGCACTTTTAACACAAGATTAGACTTTATCTACTGCATCTTTTTCAAGCCTTATGCATTTAGCACCAGATGAGGCTAACGCTTTACTTATTTAAGTAAAGGAAATTTAAGCTTTTGAAAGTTCTGCCCTGAGGAAATGAGAGCTCTCTATCTCTCATTGATACACTATACATTTCTTTCTTTTTTTCCCCCTTAATATTCTTATTTTCTCTTAAAATTTTTACACTTTTCACAAAGAAAACAGATATTCTTGCTCATGAAAATAGGAAAAACTGTTGAATCGAGGTTTTTCTTTTTAGGGTGGAGGTAAGCTGCTCTTCTTGGCTGATACAGGGTGCTTGTATTAATCAAATCTCTTATGCAGTATGTGGGTGTAGAGGCATGTAGAAATTAAATCTAAATTTTACTTTATTTTTATGTAAATGAATTGGAGCAAAACAGGGAAATTGGAAAGGAATAAAATTAATATTTCATTTGTTACTGTATCATCTTTTTTAACAAAATGAGCTGACAGATCTGAATAGGATAATTCTGATTTATTTACAGTCTACTCATTTTTTTTAGCTTGGCAATAGAATAAATAGACTAAAGGGAATGAGTTAGTATAAACTGCAATCTGAAGCACTTATAGCTCCTTTTTTCTTATCTTGTGCTGTGAATGAAAGTCTGCCACCAGTGATAAGAAAGTTCTGTTCATCTGAATCTGTTGACACGGTGTTTTAAAAAAGTATAGCAGTGGGCATAACAGTCCAGAGAGTTTTGATTCAGTGCAGGTTATATTTCATAGAAATAAATCATCTGTAATGGAGTTTAAGCATTAGTAAATACTTATCTCTTAATAAAAATACTTTCTAGCTTGGCAAAATAAATACATACATATAGATTTGTACAGGGAGAAAATAGAACATACACTGCTCACTAACAAAAAATGCTGGGATAATACCTTTTCAGTGATTGTTGGCTTTATATATCCTGCAATAAATTGCAAACTAATTTAATGATACTGTACTCCATAATTGCATACTGCACGTAAGCCTCTAGATTCAGACTGGGTCACAGTGAGCGCACAATGATGTTGTGTATCACATAGACCACTGAAACTGCATACTAGCAATAAATTAATGGCCCTAAGGCTGCCAGCCAGTAATAAATAAAGAATGGATGTTTATGACCAAGTGAACATTTTATTAGAACCTGGGAAATATAATTTGATTCTGGCACAGAAAAGTTAAACGGTGACTTTCTTCTTTGACTGGTTGAAATAAATCTGTTTTGTCTTGAAATTTTGTTGTTGTCACAGAACTTGACTAATTTGGGATTGACTTTTTTATTCCAGTTGATAAGAACAGTAAAACTAGATGTTCTAAGTCTGGATGCTTCAAGATAATTCTCTTGTGCTAGGAGAATACCATGGAGTATTATGGTGTATTAGTTATTTGTATGGCTTTAATATCTCAGAGCCCTGGTCTTGTGCCAGGATACCAATGTAGAGTTTATTAATATGATGCTGTAAGCTGACTAGAGCAAAGATCAAAACTGCTATTTGTTTGTTTGTTTGAATTACCACGATTGTAGATGAACAATTTTGTTTTAATTTGCAACAGATGTGCTTACTCTTTAGAACCATTAACAAGCAGTCTGCTGTGAAATACTTGATCAGAGTCAGGTCTTTTTCTATATCCGTTTGTTTTCTCCAGTGTTAACATTGCTATATGGTTTATGTCATTTGTAGAAGATTGTTTTCTTTTCAGTCATTGGACTGCATACATTTTGACAAATATGTTCTTAAACTTTTACTGCTTTAAGAGAGTGTGTGAAATGACTTGAGCCCCAAATTTAGTTATTCTGTATGATTATTTTTATATATGCAAAAATAGCTGCACAGCTTCAAAATAATTCCTGTATATGGACTCCAGTTTTTCTTTTTTGTAAACACAGTCCCTATTTTAGAGCATACATTTAACACGGGAGAGAATAAGTCATCGTGTTACATGAATGAAATCCTATTAGCATAAGTTCACTGTGGTTTTATGCATGTAAAAATGTTTGATCATCCTATATTCCTTTTCATTTTGAAAGCTGAGTTCTTTCAGGAGACTCTGTAGATGAGAAAATCTATAAAATAATCAGCTTACTGTCTTAAAAGCTTCTCTCAAGTAGACTACCAAATTCCTTATTAATGTAGAACTTTTACATTTCCTTAAGGCCAAGGGATATTTCGTAGACTTTGAGTTATTTTTCAAACACCTGAGCTGGGAGTTAAAAGCAAAATAACTTTCTCAGTGAGACATTACTTTAATATTAGCCATCTTTTCATCTAAGAAAGCAAGGCATAATCCTTCTTTCCAAGTGTTTTCAAATTGCTTCGTTAGAAGGACATGCACTAATTAATTTAAAAGCGTCTTCCATATTTGCTTGGCTATTAAATCCCAGATATTCTGAAGAGTGTTGGAAAATGCCCACTTACAACTAAAATTAGTCTGCATTACTCTTTGTTCCATCTGTGTTCTATTTTACTGCCAGAACAAGGAAAAAGTCGAGATAGAAGGTTAGCGGTGAAAGTACTTGCAAGAAGCACTAGCTATTAACCGCGGTGGCCTGTCAGCAGGATGTCGGGCTGCGACCGAGAAGAACCGAGTGTCTGGGAAAGACTTTGGTCCCTCCGCCGTCGGAGACCGCCTGCCTGGCAGCCTCCTGGCAGAGCCGAGCTGCGCCGTTCGCACGTCTGCGTGGCGATTGCTGCGTGGGCACCTCGGCAGAACGGACTCCGTATTCCTTCAGAGATTTATTTAATTGTGTTGCCCTCCGAGAACTCCTTCTGTGGACGTTTTGCAGGCAATGCGTCAACTAAAGTGATCTGCGGGGGGAGTGAAGGTCTTGGCCTGGCTTATCGCTCGTGCTTCTCGGATGTGGCTGTGTGACCTTGAAGGTCCTACACAGGGCAGAGACGTGCACGCTGGCCGGCACTTGGCAGGTAGCGCGCAAGGCCGGGCCGCTGGCCGGGCCTCCAGAATGGCTCCTCCATCCATTCTCAAATGTGGACAGACACAGCCTCTCGGTATGCTGTTTTTCAAGTGTACACTGTGGACAGATAATTTATTGCTGCCCCAGTATGATTTTCTTTTCCTTTGACAAAAAAAAAAGAATTAAAAAATGAGTTTGTACTTGGTCTTCATGGGTATAGCCCATTAGTTTACCTAGTTGCGTGTAAATTAACATTCGTTTTCTCTTGCACTTTGAAGGGAACGTCGTGTCAATCTCTTTTAACACATTCCTATTTAAGCTGCCATTTGCTTTGCAATAAATAGGAGAAATATTAGCAGATGGCTGTTCAGTGGTACGTTGTGGTATGTTAAAACACTACTCATGTTAGAGAAACTGAAGGCTTAGACTGCATCAATCTTGCATTGCTGATGTTCTTGCTGAACAGGCCTAAGAGAAAAATATGTTTAGAAAATACCTTCCAAATCATAGCGAGAGGCTCCAGCTCCCCTCTGTGACATACCTTGAATTCCTTCAAACCATGTAATTTGGTTGACTGTAGAGCATTTAGACAAAGTTGTTTACAGGTATACTTAATTGTATTTTCCACAACATTGCATTCTGTGTCATTTTTCAGCAGTAAGAAAAGCTGGCACCAAAGCTAGCCGTGCTTTGCCTCCTACTTTAGACCACTGTTCTCCTAGAAATCTAGCTGGTAGATTTTTGTGTCTTTTTTTCCATTTTTCAGCTATTCCCAGGAACAAGTGAAAGGTTGCAGGCAGACAGCAGGTGCTGGGAGGAACTGGAGGGCTGCCGGTGGGCACCTGCTGCCGGAGCCACAGTCCCAGGAAGTCGCAGGGAAGAAGGTTTTCCTCATACCTGATAGGTCAGTGGAGCTGGGTTGCCACAGGGCATCTACATGTGTCATCATACATGCACTAAACAGCTGAGGGTTTTAGGGTGGTTTTAAGCTATAAATTTGCCTAGATTTCACTGGGTCAGAGAAGGAGAAGGGTAATCACCATGTTAAAGCTTTTCTTCTACTTTGTTAAATCCTATACATACCTGATGCCACCATTTATCACAGAAAGTGGGTGCATTTCAACACTGGCTTTCCAGATCTTGACAAATATATTCATATTTAAAGTGTTCATTATATACAGTAGTGGAAGCATTGTTGATTTTTTTATTATTATTATTTTATTTGGGAACGAAGCAGAAAAGCATCCTGCTCTGCTTTTCTTGGCTTGGGACCACAAAAATGGTGTAAAAGCTAATCTGAGGATTGCTCATTTTTTCCAATTCACATCAACAAGTATAATTGGAGAAAACAGGTTAAAGATAAATTTAGCATTCTCGAGGAAATGATTATGTTAAGCCTCTCTAGAAAATGTATTACTTTGTTTGCTCTCATTTTAGATGAATCTAAGAGCATATTAAACACATTATTCATATGCATTCTTAGTGCATATGAAATTTATGTTTCTCCATTACTTTGCATTCTGCTTCATTTTTCCACCCCAGAGTCTCTGCTATAAAGGTGTAGTCAATTTCTAACGCTGGTAATTTCAGTTGGTTTGATAATCTATTGCATTATATCATAAAATCTCTATGATCTCTGATGCCTATTAAATATGAACCTGCGTGAGTGAAGAAAGGCTCTCAGATGATATCATTATCAAGGCACATACCAGCTGTACTAATACAAAATGTAACATATTCACTATGGAAAATGTCAACCAAATAACTGTGTGCTAGAAAACTTTTCCGTACTATTTCCAATATTTGTAAAGAAATATGACCATGTGCAAGACCAACACACGCAGCTTCATGGCAGTGTTTGAAGGGTTAGCTTTCTTTATCACCTTTTTCCTAAGTGGTATATTATGACATCAAGCTTATATGATTCTTCCTGCAGCATGTTACAGCCTGCTAGTTTAAAATACATACCAAATTACATCCCAAATGAAATTCAAACAATACCATGTGTTCCTTAATTTTACATTAAATGTTCCAGTACCTGAAGCTAGAGAGCTTTGCAAATTTAACCTCTTAAAAGAATTATACTCAGCCCTTAGAATATGTTAAAACTATTCATTACTAGACTCCACACGGTAAAAGTTATTTATATCTTAAGTTTAAATGTGCACTTACTTTTTATTTAGGTGTAGATGAAATTGAAGTCCTTGGTCTCTTTTTTTCTTGGTTCCTTGTGGGACTTTTCTGCACATATAATTGCTGAACTACAATGAACCATCACAATCAGATTTAGTTGATAGAAAAGTAGAATATATACAAGAAAACATCAAGCAGGAAAAGGAAGAGTGGAGGGTATATTAGAAAGAGCAACATAAAACAAAAATGTGGGAAGGCAATATGAAGTCCATCACTCTGGTATTTCAGGATGTTTTTCTTTTTTGTTTCCAGTCTGACTGTTGAATGCTCCTCCTAAGGACAGCAACTTCTGCCTTGGCCTTGCTATACTATTTTGCAGTCTAACAATTCTACTTTCAGAAGGATATATGCCTCCCTGTAAAGGATGGATTTTCACTATTTTCTAGAAGAACGATAGTCAAAATGGAACTTTTCATATCCTAGTAAATAGCTCTTCTGAAATTTGTCTTAAGAGAAGCTAGTCAGAACTGTTTTTCTGCCAATGGTTGTCAGAATACTACTTTAATAATAATTTCCTTAAGAATTCCTAATTAAGTCCAGAGAATATTTAAGTAAGAAAGCATTTTTAAAAACATTGAAAAATAAAAAAATACAGAAAAATGTAACATCTCATTTAAAAACAGATTTTTTTCCTAAAAAATATATTTTGTTTTCATTTGTAATTCTTTTAGTGTACATTACGTAAGTATAAATTGTTTCACTGCAGCACAAAGAAAAATAAATTAGAATTTAGATTAGAAATTAGAATAAATTAATTAGAAAACTAAATAAGATGTTTCAATCTGAGACAGTAAAAACTGCACTGATTTTTGTGAAACAAAAACCTTAACCTGTTGTGGCTATGTTGGTATGCCGTAATGGTATACTATATTAATAGTTAATTTGAACACATGCTAAAGTACCATAAAATAACAAAAATATTTTTAATCAACATTCTGATTTAAAAATTAGTGTCACTACATCATAATGACATGTTATTAACTAATTCAAACATATCCTAAAATAATATAAAATAATAAAAGTAATTCCTTTGTATTAATCAATATTTTGATGAAAAAAATAGTATCACTGAATTTTCTCCACACCTTTTATTTCCCTGGACATTTACAGAAGATTTGTGCACATGTGAGGGGAAAATGAATTCTTTTTTCAAATGATCAAACCTTCCTGCAAAATGAAAAATTCATCTTTTAATCAACCCTGTTCTTCCGTACTCCATCACTTGTTAATTGTCTATTATTATTTTGATAGTCCTTTTCCTCTCATTCAGCATCTTCACTTTATGGGCAGGATAATTTAGTGGTTGAGGCATTGGACAGTCGCCTTAATCCAGTTCTCGACTGAACTACAACCTGTCATTGGGAAAGTCAGATAAATACAACCTTTACTCTGTAATCATCTTCCCTCTTTACAGAAACTGTTGGAAGTATAAACCCATTAATGAGTGTGATGCTGCTGGCAGTATAAATATACATCTAAACAGAAATCCAGAAGTAAATATATAATATACAAACATGAGGAATTATATGGTGCTTAAGCTTACAAACGTTTTCATTTAGGCACCTAGTGTCTTAAGCTGTCAGATGATCTTGTAAGCATGCTGAGTTTGTTCAGCTCTTGGGGAAGTCTGGAATAGCAGAATATAGATGAAAGTGCCTACTTTTTATGATGAAAATACTGGCTCTAGGAATTGTTTGTATGTTAATTGTAGTTTAGTAAGCCATACTTTGGAATAGGAGGGGAAAACAGGAGCCACAGGAATTCATTTGCTGGGCCACAGCCTGGCCCCCAAATCCACTTCCTTAAGATTGTGCTGGAGGCTCCAGAAAAAGAAGCTGATCTGCAAAATAAACAAGCCCTCATTAAAACAGAAATAAAAGGGTGGGGAGGAGGAAAAAACCCTTGAACACATTGCGCATGCAGAATGGTTCAAATAGCTTTCTTTTGAGCTCATTCTTTTGAGCCAGAGGTTATGCTGAACAATGTTTTTCAGATAGATCCCATTCATGAAAAAAAGATGACATCAACTAGATGCCTTCTGTGAAGGTGCTACAAGAGGCTACTTATTTTGAGAACAAAAATATCCTCTCCCTTCATACCATAGTTCCTCCAGGGCAGCAGTCCAGTGACACCGACGGGCCCTAACTGAGATCATGGTCACTCCATGCTGACCAGTGTAAAACCTCGCAGGTCCCTAAAGGTTTGCCAAGGAGACCCTCCAGGCAGGGACA
This sequence comes from Apteryx rowi, assembly GCF_003343035.1. Lineage (NCBI taxonomy): Eukaryota > Metazoa > Chordata > Aves > Apterygiformes > Apterygidae > Apteryx > Apteryx rowi. The sequence goes on along the minus strand of NW_020447196.1, from coordinate 6,666,370 downwards.
AGAGGTCCCTTTCCAGAGGTCATCCGCAGGCATAGGACGGCTGGAGCAGAACTCCCATTTCCTTATCCCAGGCTGTCTGGTTGCCCGCCGCAATAAGCCGCCTCTCTAATGGGCCAGTTTTGTTCTTAATGGCAATGTAAAAGTGCGCAAGAGCTGTACCCATATATAAAGAGCCAGAATATACACAGGACTGTGAGGCAAATCTGACTGGTGTGGTTTTTTTGACTGCAGATTATAGAAACTAAAAATGTCAGGGAGAAGAATTTCAGAGGAGGTGAGTGAAAATAGTAAGAGAGCAGAAGGTGAAGCTGTTGGACACGCGAGATATGGTGGAAGGAAATTACCACAAGCCTGGGAAATAGCTGTACAGCCAGTCCAGTTTCCAGCGCTCTTGGGGGAGTTGAGATAAAATGCCTAAAACAGAAACAGGATTTTCAGTTTCTGATATCGAAAACCACAGGCAGGGGCAATCAGACCGGAACGTATCTTTTGTAAGTTAAATTCAAGGGAGAGCAGACATAACTCCAGAGCATTGCAGGAGGGCCTGTCGATTTCTATAACAGTAACAGATTTTTAATAGCTCCTTTGACAGTGCCTTTGACTGAAGGAATAGGATTGCAACCAAAATCTTTTTTAAAGATTCTTAGCGAGCCAGGGAAAAAGAGTCTTAGAAGGCTTAGCTCTCTGGTAGTTTAGATGGTAGAGATGATAAATAAAGGATGAGATCACCAAGCGTCTGGTCATACTGAGTATATGCTAATAGAATCTATCATGACACTCAGCCAAATGCAGTTAGGGTACGCTGGAAAGATTACAGAAATGATAGGACAAGGCCCTACCTAAGGGTTCATGTCTGCTGAGGGATGATCTTAGCATTCAGCTGACCAGGGAGAAGGTTGACAATTGTGGTCAAAGGCTGACCCAAGATGTTTAGACATTTACTTCTGCACACAATTCTGTAAGTCTGAAATGCATACGAAAGGCAAGAAGAAATGTAACAGATTATAAAACCTAACACAGGAGGTAAGGATTTTTAAAAGACAGAAGGGAATTTTGAATGTCTTTGTGTTTGTACTTGAGTCTCTGTGAAAAAGGCTGGATGTCAGAAAGAGCTAAAAAGTCTACCTACTGAGGTCTTTTGAGATGTCTCAAAATTGGACACATAGAAATTAGACTGCCACTTAAGCAGTCCTGAAATACATGTGTCCCTTAATCCTGTCTTTCTCTTTAACTATTCTTATGTTATATGATGTCGCCAGTGCTTGCCAGGTATCAACACGGGGCAATGACATTTATTTTTCTGTTTTTATAATCAGGATTTATCTGAACTCCAGTCTCCAGAGATATGACTAACGGACTTATACTTGGAGTCCTCAAAGAGATTGTTCCTGGAAATTAAGGCAGGTGATGATAAGCAAAGTATTTTGAAAATGTGGGCAAGGGATGTAGGCAGTTGGAAGTAAAGGTAAGTAGGGCACAGGCCTAGGCTTTTGTGTGATCGTATTTTCACCTCTACTATGCCCTGCACTGAGAGCTTTTTTCTTCTTTTTTCCTTAAATCTCTGTGTTGCTTCATGTTGACCAACAAGTAGATTCCTATTTTTTCCTGTGTTCGAATTCAACAGAGTCATATGTAAAACTAAGGTGCTGATACCTCTTTCTCCTTTTAATGGACCTAAAATGTCTATATGTAAAAGGCAGAACTCAGTTCTGTGTACTGACAGCACATTTGGGTTAACATATTCACATTTTAACGTGTAGCCAGATCTGCTGTTTTAAATGATTAAATTTTAAATCTGATATTTACTCTTGGACTGTGCAAAAGTCAAAAGGAACAATTTGTCAGCTCATTCATATTTTGTTTCTGAAGCCAGTTAACTAATCAGTCTAACAGAAAAAGAAGTAAGATAAATGGAGGCCATTCTGTTATGCAGAAAAGTGTACATGAAGATAAATTTTTCACATTTTGCTTCATTTCATCTGCAGTTATCACTGTCGTAATTGCTTCTGAACAGTCAAGGTGCTCTTCATATTGCTTCTATATTACAAACTGTTCAAGCAGTTTTGGTAGACAAGTAGCTTGTAGCGCTGAAATATTCTTTATTTGCTTTTTCTGTACATATTATTCTATTTAAGTAAAAAAAATCCTCTGGCATTTTACCAAATAAACAATAAAGGGTTGAGAGCTGAGTAAACTTCCAGCTTCTGCTGTGAACAAACCTGCATATAAGAAATTCTGGGTCATCTTAAACTTATTTTTTAATAAAATCTTGTTGCCATTGCTAGTATATTTCCCATTAGTCTGCATTAAAAAAATGTGATAATCTAGGCTGAAACAGCTTGCACTAATTTCTTCCTGACATGGCTTCTATTGATTTAGGGAGTAACAGGGTGGTCCCCTTTGCCTCATCTAAAAGCTGCAAGAGGGCTATCATCATTTCCAGTTGGTGATAGTTATCAGGTGTGTCTCATCACGATATCAGAAATTAAATTATGATATGAAAAACCGTCAAAGCTGTAGACTACTGTAATGTATTATAAATCTGTCTCCATTTTTTAAAAATAGGAATAATGAAAAGTCAGTGCAAAATAGGGTCTTGACCATTTTTAAATTGCTGTATTATAGACTGTTTCTTTATTGAAAACTCTTTAAGGACTAAGGAAAATGCCAGGATTTAAAGAAGAATCCTTGCTCTGTTAACACATAATAGTTTTATGACTGAATTAATTATAATGGCGTATTTAGCCACATATGTAGAATTCTCATCAGGGTTTGTAATCCAATTCTTCGTTGTGTGATTTTATGATGGATAAGCAGCCAAACAAATAAGTAGACCCAAGGCAGCTGTATTAAAGTTGCTGTAAAAGTATATGAGTTAGTTCTCAGTTAGCTCGATTTCTTCTATTGTAGACTCAGAGATTCTTAAATAGGCACACTCATTTTGGCACCTTGTGCACTTTACAAAGAATCTCATTATAAAAAAAACTCAGCTCTGTGCCAAAGTACAGGAATGGGACTGGATTTCTTTCTTTTATGGTTTGTCAGAAATTTAATGTAGTTTTATTGCATTAAATTTTCAACTGCTCCAGCTGTTGTAGGAAATATATAGCTAAACAATAACCTCAGAAAGGTAAATGCATGTATGATGTTCTTAAAATACTAATGCCAACTGGGCTTAGTTCAGAATTTCCAATCCCACATCATTTTAGATTTTTAAGGCATTGCAGGCTTTTTTAAAAATCCCCATGAGTTTAAATCAATGTATTCTACTGGCAGTAGAGTTCATGCTGTTAGCCAAAAATATGTGGGTCATCAAATACTTTTATAGCCACGTAATGAATTTCATTAATCATTTATTATAAACATAAGATTTTTTTTTTTAATAAAAAAATTTAAATCAATTACCAGGAGTTTCATTCCTCCTTTCATACAATAACTTTGAGCTTTTTCTCAAGTGTTATTTTTTTTCCAAAAAGTCCAGCTTGGATTCTGTCATCTTGTCATTTCTACTGATCTAATTACGGTATCCAATCAGGTTATAAAAGTATTGTCTTGGAAAATTTGACACCATAGGGATAACCATTCCAATGGAAAATATTTTGTGATTTACAGTTCCTACTGCTAGACAAGCGCAGGTGCTCCACTGCCACGGCGTGACTATCTCCACTGAGGTCTAACAGAATGTCATAATTGGTGAAGTATTCACAGATTTAGGGTTTATTTTTCTTCCAGGTTTTTTTCACTATCTTAAGCACAACATTTTTTTGTTTGTTTCTTTTTAAAAAAAGTTAGCTATCCCTACCTGTAGGGATAGTTCATTTTGTGGGGTTGGCCACCTCCCACCAGTGTGTTGCTCCTTTTCCTTGCCTTGGCAGCAAACAAAAATCAATGCTTTTCTAATATTAATTCTAAGATGAATAGCCACTTGTGCTTAGACTTATGGAGGCTTGGCAAATAATACCTACGCAATGGCAATCTGAAGAATCCTTAGAACTAATGTGACCCTATAAATTATATCAAACTGATCTTGTCTATTTTACATATTAAATATTTATAGTGAATATATGGCATGCTTTCAAAAGCAGCTTGCTTTCTGGACTGATACCTTAGTATTGCAAAAACAAATCCTGATGTTTCTGATGCATTTGGACTCATGTTCCCTTTAGATATAGCTATTTCTGGACCCAGAATTTCAACAACTGGTCTAGTGAACTGCCATTTATTCCCTGAGTTCAATAAAAGTAATAGTTATGAAAGCACAGAAACTGAGCTAATTTTTCAAAGCCACGCTGTTTTGTCCATGCACAGCACTGTTACAATTAATTATACTATACACATATATAATGCTTCTAAGAAAACTAAAAAAGATTTTTTTCAAATAAAGGAATTTCCTTTTTTTTTTTTTTTGAAGTTGAGAGACACAGGCAAATAAGGTCTGCTTTTCGTTTCCCAAGAAATATGATCCTTTTCAAATAAGTTACATTTTCTTTTGTGTCCTTTAGCCTACCCCAAGTGGCTTGCAGTATTTATCAACTTTAATCAACATGACTGACAGGAAACCTGATAATAGAGAATAGCTGTCTCCACTGGTGGGGCAAAATCTTTTGAAATGTCAGTAGTGAATACACTGTATTTACATTTCTTTGGGACTCTAGCTCTTAAAAGATTTTCATCTTTTACACTGGAGGGATGAAAGTAAAGGCTATTTAACTATACATCAGAAATTGTATCTTATGACAGTGTGACAAAATATTCCTGCTTTCAGAAGTGCGGAACGCCTGCCTCTCATCTCTGGTGCTGTTTCAGTGGTACACCGAGTTCATAGCTATGATTTGTCCTCTAAGATTGGAAGCTATTCATCATCCAATTAATGCCAGTCCTGGACCTTTCTTTTCAAAATCCATTTTGGTTTTGGCCAGCATATAGAGATTTATAGTATATTAAATATGAACAATTTTAATTAATAATAAATTGCTCCCGGAGCGGTGCAAGATGCATCCTTGGGGAAGAAAGGTGGCTTTGGCCATAGGCAGGGCTGGATGTTAAGGAGGCAGGAATGCTGCTGGTACTGGGCCACAGGAGAAGTGCTCACCCAGATGTGTGTTTGAGACCCAGAACATGTTCAGACTGTGCTGAACCCCTTCGGTTTAAGCCATTTCATCTACGAGGTTTGAAAGTTTGGGGAACTTTGGCTCAGCGCTATCCGTGGTAAACAATTTTATTAGGGTGGTCGCCAGCAGAGTCGCACAATTCCCTAGTAGTTCTCCTCTTCCATGTCCTCTCCTCTGACTCTGGGGTACTAAACTCTGGGCTGATTTGTTTATTTAAGGGTAATGGTAATGGGAAGTTTTGAAAATTACTTTGGAAATACTCTGTAAAAAATTTCAGCAAGTTTCATGAAAAATTACATTTTAATGTTAAAATGCCTTTAAGAAAAAAAAAAGACTATGAGAAAATTCCACAATATTTCTCAGGGAGAGAGTTCTTTTTCTCTGGCTTTCTTCTCGCTTCAAACTTTGTAACTGTTTTAAGCAGAGAAAAATCACAATGCATTTAATAAGAGAAGGATTAAGCTGCAGACATCAGGCAAACCCACTTCTACAAACAGGGAGCAGCTAGAGGTGTCGCAGCACACCAAAACCCACCAATAACTTTTTTTTTTCCTTTTGCTCTGCACAGTGTACTCGTTTCAGATGGACGCCCTGCGCCCAGTGCTGCGCCCAGAAGCGAGGTACCAGGCTGGCACATCCATCTGCTGCCAACACGATCAGCATCCGGAGCGCAGGCGCGGGGGACGTGGCGCATCCATCCTTCATTCGCTGCTGAGCCTCCCACCGACGGCGCTGGAGCAAGCCTGGACGGGCTGAGGGATGGCTGTGGGGCCAGAGAGGTCCCAAGGGATGCGAAGCTCCCTCACCTAGCAACGGGCAGCTCAGGCTGGAGGGGAAACCAAGGTAGGGAACACGCTTGCACCCAAAGCAGATCTCTGGTTTTGCTGTGACAAATGCCTTTTTGCCTCTTAAGCATCAGAAGTCTGTCCCTCACTTCCTTATATGCCATAATATCTTCACTTTCTTTAAGATAAACTTCATCTAGCCAACCCACCTCAGCATTTGTAGGAAAAAAACCCACACATCCACGTTCTTTTCTACCTTTCAAAATTTACGTAACTGCTTCCAGAGTGAAAACAAGCCTTTGAACCAGAAGCAGTGAGAGACGATTCATGAGGGACAGAAAGGGAATGTGGATTTAGAGCGTGGCTAGAGGAGGCTCTGCCCCCTCCACGGCTCCGCAGGAAGCCGCCTGGGCTCTTGCAGCGAAAGGGAGTCAATGCACTGCTTGTGTGAGCCAGCCCTGAGAAACGTTTAGCATCTCCAGAGTTGCATGGTCAGCTCTGTTCCACTTAATCTTCATCAGTGCTTCTGTCTTCCACCTTATCTTCCAAGATATTCAGGGAAAATAACCCCTCTACATAAGCAGGTAATTTTCAAGAATCATTTTTCTTCTTAAGCAGGCTCTCTACTGATAGCATTTAAAACTGGAGCTTTCATGTATGCTGGGATTATTGTATTTTCATGTTTGTCACTCACACCTCTGAAAGCTCCCACTGTCTAAAAGAACTGGTACTCCCCAGTAAGTATGTGGTTGACCTCCACAGAATAAAAGGTGGAAAAGGGGTGTTTCTGCAATGATGAAGATTGGAGGAAAGGAGATACTGCTGGAAACAGGCTCTTCCTAATATCTGTCTATACACGTGTATTCTTTACTGCTGCTGAATCACATTTAACTGATAACCCAGGGATTAAACACATGAAAATACAGTAAATAGGGAGTGCTGCCAAGTTGCTACAGTGAGTTATCTAACTGTGGTTGCAAGTACTTTCTCACTGAATGGTCAGAACTGCTCATATTTGCAGTCCTGATTTTTTTTCTTTTAATCCTGCACCCTGCATAAGCACACACAGCAAGGGTTTATATGTAATAGCTTTTAAGATATTCTTTATTTAATTAAAAGAGAGTAGGATATCTAGAGTTATTTGCAGAATGAAGGTAGTGGATGTAGAGAGAACCTACAAGGTAGGCGTCAGAGGGATGAGCCATCCCTCGTGCCAGCACAGGAGTGTTGGGATCATTCTGGATATCACTGGCAAAAAAAGTGATGTCTGCCGTGCATGGAGCAGGGCGGCAACCAGCCGATTTCCTGCTTCCCTGTTGTGCTAGAAAGCAAGTAAATGTTGGCTGTGCTTTTCCGATGCAAGCAACATCCTGCAGCGCTGCATGGTTGGTGACACAGCTGGGTCTGCCTCTTTGTCATCCTTATGTCACACTGCTGCTCTCTAGGAATAACAAATTAGGGGCAATTGGTCTCCTCTTAAGAATGAACTTTGGTGGCAAGAATTATCGTCATGGGAGGAGCGTTCCTTCCATCTTGCTTATCTGACATGCAGGTGCACAGGAAAGCTCATAAATAAGCCAGTAGCTGTTGGCTGATAGAAATTTTCTCTGCCGAAAAAGCTGTGTGGCCTCATACATGATGATTCATTCTTAAAACGAGGCTGTACAAATTACACAGAATAGCTCAGGCCTGAATGTTCCAGATTATGAATATTACAGGGATCTCTTACAAGGAGTCTGGCCAAAAAAAAAAAAAAGAGAATTGGACTGTGAGGTAACGGAGCACATAAGGAGACATCAGATGGGAGTGGAGCAGTGGTAACTGGTGATTGTGACAATCCAGATATTGAGCAGAGTACACTGAATGGAAGAAATAAGGCTAAAAAATTGTCTGTGTAAACAGCACATCTGATCCTTTTATGGGTATCATCTGGCAGAGACAGAAGAATTGTTGCATTCAGTATTGAGCACCACATTAAAAGGTAGAGTTAAGAATGTCAGTATAGAGAAGAGGCCATTCTGAACTAAAGATAAAAAACTAGTACTAGTTTAAAACAAGTATTTTGCTGTATTTTGAGCAGTGCATTGAAAATGTAGTTACATAATATACTTTGGATACTTGAAAATACCCGGTTTTAGAATGGAGAATTTTACAAAGACTGTTCTGAAACGTGTCACAACGAGTCACATGGCAGCAGCTCTCTACCAGCTCACTACGCATGACCCAGGGGGGAATGTTTTATTTAAGGAGCAAGCCAGGAGATGTTGACAACTGAAAAATGAAAATGAGAAAGTATTGAGTAAGCGAGAGGCAAAACAGTATTAACAAACGCATGTGAAGGATGAAGACGAGAGAGAGTGCAATCCTTTGTGACATCTTAACCATGTCTACAGAGCCTTCCATGTGTTTAGCAAAAAATAAGCCTCAAAATGCCGAATTCCTGTCCTGAGCAGAATGTCAGGGGAGGTTAAGTGATTTGCCCAGGCCAAAACGAGACCCATGTCAGAGTCTGGCTTAGGATGCTGTGCTCTGTGGCCTCTGGCCTTTGACTTTATCCTGGAGAATATGACAATACATATTCAGGCCATGAAAAAGAGAGAAATCTGGTGCTTATTTTAAAGTGTATTTTGGAAGAAATGTTTGATTTACAAATAAGGCAAGCATTCTCTTACAGCATGCATATAAATTCCCAATGAATTATTTTTGGTTGAGGAAGCAGATATTCTAAAAAAAAAAAAAAAAAGGTCCAGAAAGGAGTTAAAGGAGTGTCAGAAAGCACAGCATTAGGACCATTTTTGTTTACTTTATAATTTACTGACCTAAATTTGCCAATGACATAAAATTGGGGAAGGAGGATAAAGTAAATACAGAGGAATAGAGCAAATAAGTTCAAAATGATCTGGATAGATTCAGCTTAGAGGCTGGATAAGGAGCTTATTCAGCTCAGTTGTACAGAAGTGTGAAATAATAAGATTAAGAACTAAAAATAATCAAAGAGGATAGAGGCGAAAAGAAAAATACAACAAATAATACAGTCCCAGAAGAAGCCTTGGCTAAGTACTTTTCCCTCTTTATGGGGAAAAGATTCAGCTCCCTTTGGGGCACGGCAGAGAGACTCCGCACATCTCCGGCGCGGGCCAGAGGAGGGGAGCGGGAGCCGGGCAGCGGTGGCGCCCCGCAGGGGTGCGTGTTCCCGCGGGGACCTGGTTCGCTCCCTGCGCGCTGCTGTGCTCAGCAAAGGGGGAGATGGGCAGGTCACACACTTACTGCGTTTAATTATTTAATGCCTATCTGCTGATAATACCCGTTACGCTCTGGGGCTCAGTGTGCGCGGCACACCTAACAGTTTTGGCTCTCCTCGCCAGAAATGTCTGTCATATGTCGTTGGCTTTTGATTCTCATTTCAGCTCAAATCTGTGGTGCATTTTTTCCCCCTCCGCTCACTATTTTGATTCCCAGCGCTCTGTGATCAGGGCAACCTTAACCAAAGCTTATGAGGTGTCTGTTAGGCAAATTTGTGCTAATTGTACATTTTGCCTTAGGAAATTAAAAAAAAAGAAAAGTTTCTTATTATTAAAACTGAGACTTGAGGGAGACAATACTAAACAACTTTATTTTTAAGTACAAATTTTATTTTGAAATACAGACAACGCAAATTTATCCCAATGTAGTTAGAAACCCGAACCAATAGAAAGGTCTGCTGAGGGGGAACTGTTAAATGGTTAGTATTCAAAGATAACATAGTCTTAGACATCTTTTTTGTAAATCATAAATGATCCTCTACCAAGTAATTAAAGAAACCATTAGCAGCCTTCTCTATTCAAAACCAGGTTCCTACTTTTTCTGTAAAAGGCACTTTTAGTGTGTTGGAGTATTTTCTGCCTAAAATAGCAAAATAACTCCATAATTGGATTTGTTCAGAGTAATGATAACAAGATTTAAAACACAGTTTCAGCACAGGAAAACTTAGTGTAAAAGGACTATTCTGTGTCTTGAGCTGTCAACTAAAAGTATATTGAATTTTGCAGAGCAAATTCAAATAAAAGTGTTGAGATTAAAAGTGATAAAGCAGGAACAGTGAGATCAGAATCCCTTCAAAAATTAGATTAAAGCCTCCTCAGGACCATAAAAACCTTATTATCTTGACATGACTAGATCAATCATTGCAAGACAATTATCTTAACAAGTTAAAGTTGCTTTGATACAGGAATTTTAGACTATATTTTTTCTTCTGCTTGGTATGAAAATAGATCATGTATGGGCCAGGCATTCCTGAGCAGAGAGTGAGACAGACGCATCTCGGCTCTCATTGTGACAAATAAGCCATAAAGTCTATCCGTAAACATCAATAAAGTCCTCCTTTAAGCAAGAAAAGTTTACATTAGATTGAATTGTGAGATGGAACAAGAACAGTAACTCTTGTCTTTATATAGTTTATTGACTTACTAGTATGAGCTTACTTAACACTGCTTTTATCTCCTTCCTTCTTTAACTCCCAAGTTTTTCCTGTGGCAAAAATACCGTGTTGCATTTCCACCGTAGCTATTATCCAAAAGCTTCCATGCCTTTTCCTGGAAATTAGTGCTCATATCATATCTCTGAAGATGACAAGTACTATTATTTATAAGTACACAACTGAAGAATAATGTGAGAATGATCACAAAATAAGTCAGTGCAAGAGCTAAAAAAAAATGGATCCCAAACTCTTTAACATCGCTGATGGGTGCCGTAGGTAACGCCCTGTTCCACTGCAGGACATGAGTGTGGCCGTACTATCAATATTCAAAGAGGAAAATATACACTGCTGATTCAATTGATTTTCAAACTTATTTTGAACCTATTGCTTCCCACTTTTATTTGGGAGTTTCATATGCCTTACATGATTTTAGTATTTCAGTTGGAGCATGTGATGTTTTGTCCACATTTCATTAATATCCAAGAGTTTTGTGAGCATCTGTTGCTACTTTGAAGTGTCACTGGCCTGGCTTTGGATTGAAAATTGGCTCATTGCCTACAGATTTAACTTCAAGGCAAACCAATATGGTCCTGTGTCAAAGAATGTGTCAAACATGGGCTTTTATTTCAGGTTGCAAAAGACCCTTGTAATTGTAAAAAGTGAGTACTTAAATTCTTTTCCAAATAAAATCCATCGTTTGTATTTTGCACCTTCTGAAAGCTATATTAAATAAAGAATTAAAGTCTTGTTTTTTTTAAAAAAAAATAATTTCCTATTAAATGCACTTTCAGTGGTAAGATCCTTCTAAAAATTATGGTCTAGTGTGGAACCAGTGTGGAAAATGGATGCAAATTCTTCTTAAAAGAAGAAAATAATAGCTAGCTATGGTTCTAAGTGAATAAAGCAATTCATTTGTACAATAGATCAGTTACCTACAGGTGAGCACTAAGATTAAGAAATTATTTCATTACAGTTACAGCATAATGGAAATAAAGACCAGGTAGTTTTTAATGAAACAAACTTTTTCTGTCGAATAAAATATAAAATTTATACCTACTTTGGTATATTATAGTATATTTTAGGATATTTTCATCTGAGCAGGTTCCTAATATGAAGTTATGCATTCCTAAAAATTGGATTTGAATACATTTGAACTGCTCAACAAGAGAAATAAATGGCTTCAGAGACCCATGAAGGACAGCTGGTATCAGATAGCCATACATAAACAGTAAGTTTAACATTCCATACAGGTTTAATTCCCACACAGTTTTTCAAGTTTTATTAACCCAGACAACTCATAATAATTATGATAAACAGACATTGTCATTAAAAATCAGCAGAAATTTGATAAGATTAAGCACAATGCGATACATCTTCCTTGCTTGCAGATTCTGTAAAATAAATTACTCCTGGGCTTCAGAATGAGGCATTGTACAATTGAGCAAAACAGATCAATTTTTAAGGATGCTTATTTAAATGCAAAACAGACTTTTTGAGAATGGTAAACTTGATTAAAATCCCTCTTTAAGTGCAAATCACAAACAACAATATCTAATACTCACAGGCCATAACTATCCTATTAATAATACAATTTATTGTTCAGATATAATTGTAAGGTCTTAACGAGATGGCAGCTGTAATCTACTTTAAAAATTAGAAACGATGAACTCCACAGTCTTCTAAATGTGGCTGAAATATACACAAGGGCTGACTGCAGCTTTCATTTTATTACTGAGATATGTAGCATCAGATTAAATAATCAGGCTTTGGGTGTTTGTCACACGCAATTTTCCCAATCTTTGGTTGTGTGTTCCGTAAGTGATACTATTTCTGTTAGGACATAGATATTAGAAGCAGATCCAGAAAAGACTGAATTGGAATTTCGTCATTGCAGGCCTGAAAACTTTTAACACTGGTTTAAACTTCACTTCCAGCAGTGCTTGATTTTTTTACTGTAAAATTTCCTGACTAGCTAAAGTTGTACTTTTGCACAGCAAAAGCATTGCAGACTTGAGGAGTCTGCACAGTCAACACCTATCCCATATGGTAAATAAATGTGAGTAAAAAAGTAGTCATTCTTCCTTAACGGCCAGGGGGTGACTGAATCAAATAGGAATTTTTGGCGATCATGTTCCATAGTCTCTGCTTCATATTTTGCTTCCACTGTCTTTCTTTAAAAGCCCTGAGAGGTGTTATGATTCCTTCTCCTCTCACTTTGTGCTTTCTTCCCTTTTGTACGATTGCCCAGGGATTAGTATTCACCTTCTAATTATGCGTTCAGGTTCCCTTCCAAAGGAAGGAGCTGAACCCATTTTGCACCTCCTGGGTACCCTCCCCTTCCATTAGTGTATACACATAAGCAGTGGTTTGTGCGTAACGGGAATAATATCCTCACGCTCGCAGCTGCAGCACGTTTCTAAAGCACACGATAGCTTGGGGAAGGCCATAGATAGCTGGAACTTGTGGACACTTCTCTCTCAGATTTACTTTTGGAGAGTCCCAGAATAGGACAACAGAGAAACAACTCCTCAAAGAGAAAGAAAAGACAGCTATTTCCTTTTGATTAGAGATTTGCAATTAGTGCCCATTATCTGGTTTCCTTCATCACTGTATCAAAAGCCATATAGCACAAACTCAGCGAAGAAGCAGAACTGGCCACCAAAATCCCCCTATGCGGAGATAGGTGTGTGGCACCTATCCTTTTTTTCTTTTAATACTGTTTTTATGACTGATAAACTGCTTCTTAGCCATCCTACTGTTGCGTAGTTGAATGCTGAAGGACGAGTTTGGGGTTAGACATTTTAACATAGTTTACACCCCTGCAGATGCAAAATGAGATTTGCAAGTTGATGCATTTTCACTCTAAGTTCACTTAGTCACTATTGAAAGTCTTGAAAACAGTCCGTTTCCCATTTATTATAGTCTTTGCAGCACAAAATAAGGCTCCCTGTATGTTTTAAATGTTTCTGTGGTGTTGGAGTCTTCTTCACTGCAAGTGAAAGAATTTGAAGTAAGAAATTGGGCTGAGTCTAAGTCACTTTGCGTTTGACACACACTCAGGACCAACCCGTCAGGTCTCCGTGCTCCAGCATCTCCAGACTTGCTGCAGGCCGGCGGAGCGGCTCTGCACGCGCTGCTCTGCTCCGCCACGTCACGGCACAGCAGCGTCCACGCGGCTCTATCCGAAACAGAAACTGAGCTGTGGCTATTGCAGGGCAAGTGGACTGACAAATGCAGTTTTGCAGGACCTCTGTTACGGGATTGCTAACCTCCTCTACAGGCTGGGCCACGGTGTGAGGAAAGGGTCATCGTTTAGCAAATGTTAGCATTGAGGTTCACTGGTTGTGCATCGCTGTGTTTGAGCACACAGAAGCTTTGCTTGTGTTCTGGAAGAATGGCCTTAAATCCCCGTCCTCGTCGCGAACTGTCGTCTCCCCTTGCCATGTGTGCTGTTTTACTCTGCGTAGCATCTCATGTCAGTGGCAATAATCAAAGTCATTTACTGGTTAACCTATGTAGATTTAATATGAACACGAACTGTGAATCAAATACTGCTGAAGAAACAAGAGTCTAAATTTTAAAACCCAAGTCGTTAAGCTCTGTGCTTCATATTTTGCCTCCACAGTCTGCATATTTTCATACATTAAAGCTGATCACTACAATGAAATATTGGTTAGCTCAGTTATTAATAGATAAACCAATTCTGTCTACATCATGATGTTGCTGCATCACCAGCAATTCCATTGATTTAGGAATGCACTTCCCTTAAAATGTTCCAAATTGCACACTGATTCCTGTCTTGCAGAAATGTGAATCGAAGATTATTATCACATAATGTCATACAGTAGCAGACCTCGATAGCCTGGCATGAGGGTACCTGACTGGCTCTGCTTTTCTAAGTGCAAAATGTCTGTGGGTATGCATGAGCACATGCAATATGCAATATTTCGTATATTTTTCAGTGTTCTTCCCAGCATGTGTTCATCCTGATGAACAGGTAGTCATTTGAAAACACTATGAAAGTCATCTTGCTGTAAGTGTTTGCTGAATCAATAAATCATTTTGTTTTACAGTAGCACCTAAAATGTGTTTGGCAACATCCAATAAATCCTGATGTTTGCAGTCTAGAAATAAAAGGAGAGGAACAGAATAAAATGTCACCTATATTTCAGTGTTCTTACATTAGCTGTATTCGAGAGAACCTTAAAGGAACAGAAATTAGCCAATTTCATGCAGCTGACTCAGAGTGTACCAAGAAGTTACACAAGGGAAAAAAAAAAATGAGGGGAGCCAAGAGTGCTAGCAGCTCTGATTTTGACAGTATAAGAGGCAGAAAAAGTAAGTAGCAAGGTGCAAATCTGTGAAGAGAGCTGAGAAAAGAACTGCAATTTTGACTTTGATAAGGTAAAAAGGAGATATTCAACATCTGGGGTGATACAGTCAGATAAAGTGCAATTTAGCAACCAAGTTTTCTCTGTGAGACAAAGATGAATGCAAATATGCTAGAAAAGATGGAGAAAAGGAAGTTAAAGAACTCAGCATAGGATGTCCCAGCTGGAAGATTTTGGTGAAAATTTCATTATAAATAAATTTGACTTTGTGGTGATAGGATTGCTTTCTAATTTAGGAAATCACAGCATTGCATAGTAGAGTTCATAGTCCACTACAGTGAGCTGTAAGCTGTTCTCAGCAGAGCAGATGATTAAAATAATTAGATTAGTGCCATACAGAGATTACAATAGGAAACTCGAAATTGGAACTGGTTTTGTTCATAGTTAAATGAAAGTTCATTATTCTTCTAGCGTACCTGAGCCTGATTGCAGTTTCCAGTAAGGCTGATCTCTTATAAAGTTCTAGGTAGAAACCAAAGTAGTTAATGTTATTCCTCAATGTATTTAATATACAGTAAAAATTTGCACTGGTCCATGAAACCACAAAGAAAAGCAAACCCAGAAAATTCTAAATCATACATTTGCAATTAATTTCTAGTGTACGTGTGTTTTTGTGTAATGAATAATTTATACTTAATCTGGCTAACTACCATGGTTGCCTGACATACTTCACCTTAATCTAAAGACTCACCAAGGCAGTTTTGGCCTTGGCTGACTAGGATATTACTATTGGGATTTTAACTCATTTACTCTGAAATGTTTTTTAAGACGCCCCCCTCTCTCCCCAAATGAAAACCAGCAACATTAGAACATAGTGTAAGCAACATTTTTCTTTACCTATTTTACTGAGAAATACTCAGCTGAAAAGCTTGTTCCAGAAATATTATAAATAAATATATAAGCATTTGCACATACTTCATGAATGATGTTTTAAGGAAATGCAACATCAGAAGCTACATTTAGGCAATATTCCTCATTAGGCTTCTTCTAAAAACAGAGACATGAAAATTCAAAATTAATGCTGAAAATCCATATAAAGAAAGAATGAGGTGTCAGATTTGATTTGGATTTTTTAGGCAATTCTTTAACTTACAGTTCTAATGTAATAACTTTCCTATGAATGTTTGGCTTGTATTTCATTCCTTTTATAATCTTCTATTAAAGTGTGTAATTGATTAAGTTAAAAAATCTCTAAAGATCATGTATATACATATTTAGGATTGGCTAAATGTATAGTGAGTTTTGTTAGGTTTACAGATTACAGCTTTAAATACATTTTCAGTATGTGAATGGTATCTATTAGCTGTTCCTTCTGATGATACATAAGCATAACTCTAAACAGCAAAATATTTTCCTTGCGCATAACATCTCAAACAGCAGGTTCTGTGAAGTAAATATTTAGGTTTACTAATTTGAAGCAGTGCAGTTTTACTCCATATAGCTTTAGTTTGAAGGTACTGTTATGATTAGAAGGATTATGTAGTCTTTTATCACTGTTTAATAGTTTGGGAATGGTAATTGAAAATAACCATATCTTAGTGATAGTACGGGCCCCTCTTTTATCGATCTAGCCCCAAAACGTGTTGGTCACTGGGTCTGTGCTTTCTTGTTTGGTGGCTCCCGTCCTCACGTCAGCGGGCTGCCAAAGCCCTTGCCAGGGGCTCAGGAGCAGTGTCACTGGTGGAGCTTTCCTTAGAGGAATAAAAATGAGACTGAAATTTGGCCTAGTAGAGAACTTCACATTCCGAAAATTCTTGCTAGATTCCCATCACTGCCTGTAGGATTTGAGGGTTTCTTGTTGGAGTGTTCACAGCTCTAAGGCCTGCTGTGGGTGACTACGTTTCTAACATCTAATTTGTTCTTAAAGGGAAAAAGGTTGCGCTGCCTCGTTAAAGCGTATGGAACGTATACAAGAAAAACTGATGAGCGGAAAAAAGGCCTGTGGCCTGAAAGAGTGATATCCACAAAGAGAGCCTGGTTACAAGCCGGGAGGCCACAGAAATGGCCAGGCTAAGCCGCGGCAGGCGAGGGCAGGTGGCCTGGGCTGCCCTGGCGCGGCTCTGCTGAAGGAGGGCCCCGGCTGGGTAGCCGTTACCATCCTCCTGCTTCTGCTAGAGCAGCTGTTTTGCTGGTTTCTTCCTCCTTGTTTGGAATGGGAATGAACATGATGTATGCCTTTTCCTTCCCGTTGCCTATAGGAAGGTAGGTGGTTCGGAAGCGTTTGTCCGCTCCCGAAACCCTGGCGTTTCGGAAGGCTGACTTGCGCTGGTGTTTGGAGCGCGGTGTGAGAGACGGCCCTTGGCTGGCGCTCATCTGCTCTTGGCAAAAGCTAGAAACACTGGCAAGAGGCAGCTAATACAAATATACAAATAAATAAATAAATACAAGTAAGTACAAAACAAACCGAGACATTAGTGAAGTGGCAAACTGTGCATTTAGGAGCCTAACTTTAGGCTGCCAGGTTAGCGATCTCGGGCAAAGCAGAGCAAAGGTGCAGGTTTTGGGCTGCGGTTGGGTCAGAGCTCAGACAGGGAGTAGTAATTGCAACTTTAGGCGAGACACTGATTTCATACCTGCCACATCCTCAGAAACAGATGTGGAGGAGAAAGGCTTCTGAACGGCTGCCTGGGGAAGCCGCAGAAGCACTGCCCTTCCTCACTTCAGAGGTGCAGCTGGCTATTAGCAGCTCCAGATCGCTGTCAGTGGATTTGCTTCTCATTCATTTTAGCAAAATAAATGATGATTTCACCGTGTCCCTCTCTGTAGCCCCTGACAAGAAAGATAAATCTGAATTCTTTATTGTACTTTCCCTATTATTTAAGTTAAATTCTGCTAAAAAAAATCAAATATATGTTTTTTCAAATATTCTAAACATTTTTCTGTTACTGGTTTCATAAAAGAGATAGTGATCGATTTCCTTCAGAGTTAAATGGCATTTTAAGTCTAATAAAGCATCAGATCGGTTTGGAGTAAATTCATTTCTTGAATCTTGGCAAAGAAATAATTTGCAGAATTAGTTAAAGCTTAAGGTTGTGAAATGAGTGTCTATCAGAGTTCCTGGTCCCTCACTGGACCTGGCATTGACAAGACTCATGATTCATTACTTACTTTCCCAGTTGTCATATTACTAGATTTTGCTGCCATTATCCATAATTGGTCTGTATCTTTTATTGCCCTCTCCCTGTGGTAGCCTTTGATGATCATCTCTGTGGAATTCATTGGTGGTAAGGCTATAGAAATGTTAAAAAAAAAAAAGTCTTAATCGTAATTGTTACCTATAATTAGCAGCATATGATCCAAAACTAAGGTGATGCGGAAGATGGTGGAATCTAACCATTCTAACCATTTCTATTTCTTTTTCCTTTCAGCTGGAGTATTACAGCTTTTCTTTGCAGACTTCCCCTGCATGGCATGTGTTTTTATTTGGGTTATCCAAGGACCAGGGAGAAGTTCTTGGCAGTGTGTAGGTCAGTGGACCAGTGGCGTAGGCAGCAGATTGCAACTGCAAAGCCACAACTTTGCACCGATTTTATTTAATCTACTCCTAGCTACTACTCAAGGTATAGGTTAGTCTAGAAAACTATATGACGTGGTTCTGGCTACCTGTAAGACAGCTTGAAATGTAACTAGTGTCTCTGGAAAATTTTCTGGATGCAGAGCTGTGGGATCTGAAAGTCAGCGCATTCTCAGAAGGAGGCTCTCCAAGTACAGAATTTGCTTATTTGGGGTTTCCAAGTTAAATCCCCAGCACGCAGTATAAGGCGGCCGTGGCAATTCTTTGAGTCTGTGACCAATCTTTTTCCCTACTTGCAGTCAGGGGCGTACCTTCCCCGGGGGACAGAGGGGCCTGTGCCCACCAGCGCTTCACAAAGGATCCCTGCTGTAAAGCCTTTGCAGGTTACTTCCCTCCTGCGCAAAGCAGGGAGAGCGGCGGTGCAGGCCAGTGCCGGATCGGCACCACCGCACAAGGAAGAGGCAGCGCAGTGCGCTGCTTCCCTCCGCCAGCCCTCGCTGTGGGCATCCCCACCAGCTAAAAACCATTACAGCCTCCATTCTGGCAGTCGTTTTTTAACTGGTGTTGGTTTTCCTGTGCATATATGTACAGATGCCACAAAAGTTGGGGAACTATAATTATTGGAATAAATAGAACAAATTCACTGCTGGCTGAACTTCTGAACATCCTCATTCTTTTGGAATGGATCAATAAGAGATAGTTACATTGGCCACCTGTAGCATCCTACTGTCTGCTTTCCGTAAAACAGCATTTATTCACTGTAGTATAAAGAAAACTGAAAATACTGGGATATTATCTTTACTGATCTGTCACAGTCTGTGTGGTTAGAAGAATGTTCCCTCTTACAGTGATTATTATATGATATGTACCTATGCACACAACAGTGAGATGAATGTTACATGTGTATGTTACTTTAGATGATTAATTAGTCTTAATTCCTTGTTTTTTGTAGTAAGAGCACACCGCATAATAACACTGGTAACATAGCACCTGATCCAGCTTCTGCTTATTTCAGTATCTTCCAATTTTTGCACTTTGTTGAAAGTGTGAAAATACAAGTTCTAAGCATTCAATTAGCAAATAGACATCTAACAAATAGTCTTTATATTTATCAGTGTCACAAATTATGAATTCTATGTTATGTACTTTTTTGTAAAATAATTTTGCAAATCCTGACAGTCACTGAAAATTAAAAATAAATCTGTTAAGGTGCTTCTTTAAAGTGAGCAAGAGGGAAATTGGCTCTTCCTCCTTCATTAGCTGGAACCTACTTTAACGTACTCACATTATGAGTATTTTAGAAACTTACTTTTGTTTCAGTAGTCCTGTATGCCCAAGAGCAAACCATTGCTGATGCCACTTTAGTGAGATGGTTTTTCTCAGTTCATTTTAACACAGTTTTGCTAATTTTGGATGGCTATGTGTCATAATATCCCTTGCTTATTTTTAAGGTCAATGTTGATGATCTGCTTGAAAACTTGTTAGTATTGACATCACAAGATGTTCACTTGTATATCATATAATTGCTGTTAATTTCTTTTTTACTTTAGCTAGTGGCAAAAATATTCTAGGTGAAGGGGACTGATAAGAACATTGGCACCGTATTTATTAATTTTCATTTTAATTAGTAATTATTCACTTTTTCAGGTCAGTTTTCTCTTGTATCCTGGAAATGAAGTGGCTATTTCAAACAAGATTTCTGTGTTCATTTTGATAGTTATAGTCCATTCTTGCCCATTAGCCGTGTCTTCATCACGAGTTTGGAGACGTGGGGCTTTAATTACTTGGTATGATTTTCATGAAAAGTCATTAAAGCTCAACTTTATACATGGCTGTTTCCAACCACCTTATTTTATAAACAAGGAAGACAGGCCATCAGTGGTAAATCCTAGAATCCCTTTAATATATGAGATTTGCCTTCTATTAGATACACAGATGCTCCAACTATTGTAAAAGAAAATAAAAAGCCACTGGTTAATTGTTCAAAAGATAGGACCTTCATCTTTTATGCTTTTATCTTATCTGAATACTAGTGAGTAAACCAAATCAGATTAAAGAAGGAACGCTTGTCTCTTATCCCTTAGACTTGGTGAAATCTGGGCTTATCTGCAGAGAGTCAGCTATATTTGTGCTACAAAATCCAAACATCTGTTTTCAGGCAGTGTTTTCTTTTTTTATTAACCTCCATCTCAGCCCAGCATCTGTGCAGCAATTCTGTATCGAATTCTAAAGATTTTAAACATACAACATATAACAGGGATCAATCTAATAGCAAGGTTATATGGTCATCTCTGAATATGAAGGGGAAAAACAGGTAAAGCAAGAACAGCTTAGTGTAAAACTCAGTTCCATTCCCTTTTATTTCCCTGCAGGCTCTTTCATTTCTGGTGGAGAAGTGTCTTTCTGACATCTTCATGAGAAATTGTGGTACCATGGATGTTCAGGTGATTTTCACTGAAAACCAGTAAGTCACAATTATTCAGGTAAACATGAAATGCTAAACAGACTCTTATACCACAGTATCCCAGAGGGGCAACTGCTAACAAACTTAGTTTTTGTGATTATGTAATATTTATTTCTGAAAGAGAAGACAGATGTCAAAAACCTAAACTAGAGTAGACAGTGTCATTTACCTGAGTTAACTGTCCTTGAAATAAAACCAACATTGAATCTGACAGTAACGCATAGCATAAATGCTTGCTTTTTTTAACTCCTTATTCTTTCGCTCAAAATTTCTGGCTAATCTTTCTGCAGATTAATTATCAGTAATTATCAACAATTATACTTTGATCACTTGTAAAGGAATTTTTCTCCACCTTTCAAGTCAGAATAATAGACAGTCATTTATGAGCTCTTCTTTCTTAATTTTTAAAAAAATCTGTTTAAAAAAAGAGTATGATGTTATGCAAAACTAGCTGCTTTAACTGCTTGTAGAGTTCAGATCCCCTTTGTATGTGTTTTCCACTAGTTATGCTGTGATAAAAATTTAATTTTAGTGTTTTGAAGCTGCAGATATAATGTGTAGAACAGGCTTCACAATATGATGCTGGTATTTTCAGAGCGGGGTTGCGGTTCAGAGAAAATTTAAGTATCTGCTTATCTGCTTATCTTTTCAAAATCTGAGATGCATCACTGAAGTTTGGGGTCAGATCTATGTTTAGACAACTAGTGTAATTGGTTCTGTACACCGGTACAGAAAAGCTTAACTTAACTGAAAGAAAATCTTCTCTAGCTGATTTTTTTTCTATGATTTGTGTGTGCTAGACCAAAAAATCTCAAACTGATGTCTCTTGGTGACTCACGGATATTTAATTTATTGAATGCTATTGGTCAGTTCCCTTGTTTCAAGGTATTATATCAAAGTAGGACTGTGGGGCATTCAGGTTCTTTTAAATTGTGCATAAACAAACAAAAAAGACAAAAAGTATTTTATACATTGTACATGCAATTAGCATGCAAGATTCCATCCATTTTGTTGATGCATTTTTAAATAAGGTAATTAAAATATTATCTACAGTATCTATAAAAAGCTTTATATAAAAATCATAATGTTGTATCATAGGCTAAAGTGATTTTTTTAAACCAGGTTTACTCCCTTGATATGGTTTCACAAACAGCCTGCAGATTTAATGAAATCGGTCTTGGTGTTGTTTCCCTACCATCTGGTGGGAGCAGGACTTTGAAAGCCTTGTGGCAGGATCAAGGTGCATTTCAAATGCTTAAGTGTCACCTATCTACGAAGGACATACCTAAATCCTTAACTGTTTTAAAGGACCCCCTTTAACTCCAGCAGTGCTTGAACAATTCAAGCAGAAATGGCTACTCTGATCCCTGCAGATCTAGACAACTTTCTACTGCAATTTTCAAAGTTATCTAAGTAGTAAGTGCTTCATCATGTCAGAATATACCTGAATTAAGGCAATATTTTGGTACAGTTTGACATGATTTGGTGAAGAGAGCAACTGTGACAAAGAATTTTAAGAAACACCAAGAGCTCCAGGAATCAGTCCCTTGCCGTAACAGCAGATATGGTGTTTCCATTGCTTGCATAGCTCCAGTCCAAACACGCTCTGATTCCTGCAGGGAATGCAAAGTTTCGTGTTGCTTCAGTTGGGGGATGGATGTGCCAGTGTTGCTGCTGCTTCTATCACTGATCCTGTTTGGAAGAGGATTTATTATGGTAGTTTGTGCCAGTGGGCATGAAAACACTTCACTGTGAAGCAGCTGAGGATAATCTCTGCAAAAGATATGTGACTGCTTATCCAGCAGATACAAACACCTCCGTGCCAGATTGCCCCAGCTGTGGTCGTGGTGGAACAAAGTGCTGCTAGTTGGGCACAACCCACCGGAGGCCAGTGCTTTCCTTCGAGGTGAGTTACAGTGAAGGACAAGAGAACAAAATGACATCTGCTTTTTTGGACATGCAGTTTTTCTCTATTTGCTTTCATTATCTTGCTCCCATTCTACTGACCACAGGTGAGGTAGTAAAGTGCATTACCCCCCCCAGTGCTTTAGTAATATTTTTGATCTTGTGCATCGGTCACAGTTATAACATGCACCAGCACATAAGGTTCATGCGTGCAAGGCTTTGCTTGAATTCATTCAACGAAAAATAGTCAGCATAATAGTCTTGGCTTCTTTGGCTGGCAAAATTTACCCTTAACAACAGTAAATGTCTGCAAAATAATGCTTCAGTCTGGTGCATCCTGTTGTATTAGCAAACGAACATAGCCACTGAGTAGGGTTAACTTAATATGTAGTAAAAAAACATGATAAGTTCTTTACTTTTAAAATTCAGAAAATGTGTTTATTTTGAGTGATATTAGAATACAGTTGCGTGATTTTGCTTTTCATGCGTATTTAAAAAATACCTGAAGTCAAACATTTGAATTGACATATGCAGGTGGAAGGTTTTTTGCAATGTTTTCACTTGTTTAGCTCCTCAGTGTGATTTCAAAAGTATTCCAATAATTTCTGTGGTGTTTAACTGGAGGTGCTTCTGGCAAACTAATACCCATTGCACACAGTACTTCAACCTTCAGGCAGCAGCAAATAGCAGTGTTTTATGGGTAATTTCTTACTTCTACCTGCTGTTATCAAAATGATCCACTTCTTTAAAGCTGAAGTCACATCAGATGGTATTGTGTTCACACTCAGTTATTTTGTCGCGCTCAGTGACAAGTAAGCCACTGGCTTATGACTGCCATGCTATAATGAAAGGAGCCCCATACTGCATTTCTAACCACATGTGAAATTTCACATTGGTGATGTCTCTGCTACCTGTAGGTGAATAGAGAAAGCAGCTCCTAAAAAATACAGCACATTTCCCAAGCTGAAGCAGGTGACAGAGTAATATTATTGCATAACTTTTGCTGCAGAGGAAGCAGTTTCTGACATTTTTATGCCAGACGAGACCTGAAGTCACTGGAACAACTTGCATTGTACGTTAATTCTTGTTATATAAGGTTAGAAGAGTGTTAAACTCAAAGCACATTTTGCAGTCATTACACATAGCAGTAAGAGCCCATGGTTCCTTGAACCGGGGGAACGTAATCGGCGAATTGCAGCCTGTGCTACCTGTCTAAACCAGCAGCCAGAGAGCATCACTGTCTAAAGGGGTCCAGTGAACAGGGCACGTACATGAAAGCACCTTGAAAGAGTTTGAGGAACAACATGTTTAATTACAGAGGTCCCAGCCAGAGTTACTATGGCAGCAAACGCGTAGCTGGGAGTCCCTGGTTACCTACAGAGAGAGTATTGCTGCCGTCCTCTTGCAGCAGCGTCATTGCACTGGCATCTCATCTGTATGCTCAGTAAGTGGTATGGAAAACAGTAGCTCAGATACAAGCCTCATTGCATATGTGGACAAAATTGTATTCTTTTATTTAGGGGAATCTAATGTTATTGAGGATGTAGATGAATGGCTTGGCTACAAACCCCTTATATTGACACCATCTTCTGGCAAAGGCCTCTAATTCCCTCCTCTGTCCCCTGCCCTCCAAGTAAGCACACAGATGATTGTTTTTTCAGAAACAATTGTATAATTTGTGAACTGAAGTCAAACCTCCAAAAGGTTTGGTGCTAGCAAAAACTGTTCTAGGGCTGTTCAGCAAAAGTACAGTGAAGCAAGATCCAAACCAGACTGCATATTGGCTAATCTGTCGTTCTTTTAGGTTTTTTTTTTTCCCCTGTCTCTTGTCAGTTCGAATTAACGACAGTATCTACAAAAAGAGATAGATTTGTTCTCCAGCACCATAAAACTTTGATCCACTGCATAAAAGAAACAAAGGGGTAAAGAAAATTGGAAATTTTACCAGAAATAATGAAAGGAGGAGTTTTTACATTTTAATATAAATGTCACACAACAGACATTTTCTTCTGCTGAATCTTATCTACAGTAGCTTTCACTACTACTCTTCAGCATCCAATTTGTAAATTCTAATCAGGCATCTTTATTTTATATTTTTGCATGCTCAAGAATCTTTCAAATTACTCTCCCTAGATGAAGAATTTCATGCCCTTTAAGACACTTTTCTTATGTGGAGCAGAGGAAGTTCTTGAGCAAGTTTTCCAAAATTGTGAAAGCCTCCTGATAGCAGTAATTTTAAAGAATGACAGTATAGGTGGAATATTCCTGTCTTTTTTCATTTCTTTTTAGTCATGTGTTACATAATGTCTTTTTATTATATTTGAATCTTTCATATTTGAAACTAACTGCACATGAAATCCTTGCCTTCTCAGGCTACTTTTACCATTCGGACTCAAAGTGAAGCAATTTTTACTGCATCATTTCTCCTTTGTTATCTTGTCTTTCCATCAGGTTCTCCATTATCTCAATTATAGGACTGCTACAATTTTTACTGCTGCTATTATGTGTGGACTATTAAATCATTTACTATTCTCCAAAACATATTTGTGCGTAAAGGTCTAATTTTGAAAGGTTGAAAACTCATCTCATCATTATCACACTGGTAATCAAAGAAGTAATTGCACAAAATAATCCAGAATAAAATGCACAGTAATTCAGCTTTAGGGATGCAATCTATTTGCAGTTGTAAAAGCTAATATTTGTTTGTATGGTTGGTTATTTTTCTTCGTGTGATTACCTTGAGATACTTAATGCGGACATAAACAGCACTCATAGCATACTATGAGATACTGCTGTAAAATTCACATTATATTGGACATCAGGTAATTTAATTGATATGTTTTAATAAATTGTATGTTGGCCAAATGATGAGAGCTGTGCACTGATGGGTTTGATGGAGTCTGTCCGTCAGTCTGCAAATGAATAGCTGCTGCAGAGCAGCTATTCCCCTCAACAGAGA
This sequence comes from Apteryx rowi, assembly GCF_003343035.1. Lineage (NCBI taxonomy): Eukaryota > Metazoa > Chordata > Aves > Apterygiformes > Apterygidae > Apteryx > Apteryx rowi. The sequence continues at coordinate 6,640,785 of NW_020447196.1, read as the reverse complement.
GAACTGGACCCACGGCAGATCCAACAGTCCTTGCCTCACTCCTTGCCACAGCGCTCACCATCTGCAGATGGTTGCAAGGCATCAATGGAGATTCGAATTTCCTCAGCTTAACCTTTTCTCGCCCATCTGCTGCAGTTCAGATTATTGGTAGTCATAGTGTTTACTGCTAGGATCTGTCAGGTGTTTTGTGCTCTGCAAAAAGCTCTGTGTAAACAACAGGGTATGTTATTATCCTACAAATATTAATTGCTCTGTTGTGGTACAAACAGAATGCTACTGACATTTTGGCTCTTCCAGTGAAAGACATGAAATGGGTGGAATTAGCTGTCTGCAAGCAGGAAAGCGCCCAATAAGGTCAAAATTTCATTAAAAAATGAGAACCTACAAAACATGTTAAATATGTTTGATTCAAACTGATTCAGGGAAAGGATGACTCCAATTATACTCAGTAGTGAAATATGTTAAATTTGAACCCTAGCAACCTTACACAGCATATGAATCATTGTAAAATTTCATATAATGTGGTTGTAAGTTTGCATGCTTTAGCCAACATTCATTGCAAATAGTATGTACTGCTCTTTCATACAGGTGCTTAGTTTGCTCTTTTATAGTTCATAAGTCTTCAGTAGGACACAGTTACCTGGTAAGCTGATGCTCAGGTTTCATTTCACGCACTTCAGGAAAAAGGGGTTTACCCTGCATGGTCGTATTCCTGTGAGTTTCAAGAGCAGCCAAGAGCAAAGGTACTGCTGTGCAGGAGCTAATACCTTGTAACACTGGGAAAATTAAGGAACAAACTTTAACAGGATGTAAACATTGTCCACAATATAGAGTAAGATATAATGTATTGCTTTATGCTAAGCCCTTAAATATAAGGGCTGTAAGAGGTTGTTTCGACATGTAATATTGTAAGAAATAAAACAAAGGATTTCTGTCCACCAGTGTTTGTTGGCTTACTGGCTAGTATAAGTTCTACTTAGGTCATCTTCTGAAGCAAAAGCTTAGCTGTTATGGCTTTTATACATGGGGAAGAAAACATTTCTTCTTTATTTTGTAGGTTTGCAGAGCAAAATGTGCATTATGTACTTATGTGCACACAGTTTTAGAAATAATTGGTCCCTAAAACTGCAAGATACTTATATGTTGAAACTATTGGTTGCCATTTTTAAGTTAGGCATATGTTGTTTCCTTAAGAAATTCTTCTACTTGAAGTGTAGAATTAGATGCTTTGCAGTTTTGTGCTTGCACTTATAAAAGGCACAAACAATTTTTTCGTATTTAAAGACTGTATTAAACATGATCAAATTCTGCTCTAGGCTCTCTATGCACTTACTTTCCATTGGTGAAAATACTGTGGGAAGTGTATAAATGTCATGTGAGCCTCTAGCAAATACACTGAAGTCATTTGGGCTCTCTCTGCTCAGTGAGATTAGTTATGTCTAGTCTCACTGTTTTAGTAGAAGCAAGCTAACTATGGGAGTCCTCTAGTCATGAGGGTCGGTCTAAAAAGGATGATCAGAAATAGTTATTCAAAAGTTAATGTGTTTGATGGGTTAAAATGTAAACATGCTTTGGCTGCTTATAAACTTGCAGGTGTTGTGGCCTTGTATTGGGTACTCTTGAATTAACACTTGGGGTTGAAATTCTGTCCTTTTTGGCATTGATTTCAGTGAACTTGTAGTTTCTCCAAAGATCAATGGCGTTAGAACAAAACAGTGATATTACACGGTAAAGTGTCATCACTAAGAGAGTTTGCTCTTACAGGTCTTATAAAAGTATGTCAGATGTCATTGATTAATAGTCCATGGTGTTCACAGGTATTGATTACATTTAGGAGCCTGTGGATAAGAGGCAGTTTAAATTATCTTCAAGCAACAATACAAGAAATAAGAAATAAGGTTCACTTTCAAGTAGGTGCTAACAAGTTCCATTTTTAGGAAAGCACAGTTTGAGGAAGGGGAGATTTACTCATTTTGTAGAGACTGTTTGGCTGAGAAATCAGGAAGAGAACAACTGCCTATCATCTGCTTTATTCTGCCTGGGGCACCAGTTACAGCAGTGTGAATATTCAGCAGTATTTTTCTGTATTACCATCTGACTTCAAATTAGAGTGTGGTCCTCAGCTTTTGAGACTTGAATGAATAAATACTCATGCTTCAAGTACTGTGGAGGAAAAAAAAAAAAAAAAGCAGAAAACCCACACCACCCTATCAAGTGCTTTTTCAAAGTCTTTTAGGAGAATGTTCTTCAAACTAAAAATATTTATCACTCATTTCTGTTTTATTTATGGCAATAGATAATTTATTGTTCTGCAGTTGATATACAATAATGCTCTGCACTCAACAAATTTTGTGTTATTCATTTAATTGTATCAGTTTCAAATGTAGGGTTTTCTTTGTATAAGGACTGCAAATGTTTAACAAATATTTTACAGCATAACTGAGTAGCAAGACCATGGATCTTTGAATATTTACAGAAACCAAATCTGTGTTGTTAAAACAGTAGTGAAAAATTGAGAATTAAGAAGCTCTGTTTGCAGTTCCTTGTTAATAAGTATATAATTCAAATGAGAAGCTCTAATGGCCCAGATTTGTGTAGTGGGAGAACCTTCCTTACTTCTAACACTTATTCCTAGTTGCAGAGAGGGTCATGTATGTCATCTGCTGTTCTGCCAATATTGAGAGATCTGCTGTTTCTAAATAGTCATATACAGCATGTTAAGCTTACAACTGTCATGTTTCCCTTTTTAAGGGAGATATACATTTTTCAAATGTTTATTTCCATTAATAATCAATTATTGTCTGTATCATGACAACTTTTGAAAGCAAATGCTAACTGTCTTTCTTTTATATAACCTCATGACGTTTCATAGCTGGAGTATTGCTGTTAGTTCCTGTAATTACTAACTGAATCAGAATATGTTGGCAGAGGGATTGAATTAAGGTTATGAGTGGTTGAACTGGTCCATCTTTTCTAACATTAAGCAGTATTAAAAGTGAACTCAGGTAATACAACAGCATGGTCTGAGGGTGGTTTCTGTGTATTGTACTGAAAAGGACTGCAGACCTGCCATTGTGGGAGGTGTATAACCAATGCTGGGAAATCTTACGTATCTTTCAAATAATAAAATATAATATTTATACTGGTATATTTGAAGAGAGGTAGGTGGAGAGATGACATAATTGCATCTGAATGTTTTCAGAATGTGAATTGTGGATCAGGAGCTAAATTTCCAGCTTTTACTCCTGTAAAATTAGGAATATTTGTCTGGAAGTTGTAAAACAAAAACTTCATGGGGAAGAAATTTTAGGTTGCATAAAGGGAGAGTGCAGTATGTGAGCACTGCGTATGTGCAGGCTGTCTATGCTGGGCATACATGGTAGTTTTGAAACTCCCCAGGCATCTCACGTTCACAGTGCACACGCCACTTCTTAGGTATTATTATATGCATTGCCTATAATAGCACAGTTTTTTACTATTAAGCATGTTAAAAGGGGACTTTGTTGTTGGCAGTAATGCAGTCTTTGTGGTCTTACTCAGTTTATCTTATTAGCTTGAGTTTTCCCACCCCAAACAGTAATTTTTGTGAGCAGAAGTAGTCAGATTTTGTGCTTTTCAGAGTGTAGAACTGAGCCCAGCTGTTACAATTTCTTATGTTATTTTATAGATTATCTGTGATATTTTAGAGGTATGAATACTTTTATGTAGATGCCAGTTCTCTGAGATATTTTAAAATATCAGATAGTATTGGGGAAGAGGAAATCATGCTTACTTACTACATCTTACTACAATAATGAATTTTCTGTCTCATTTAGGGTTCCTTCATAACCAAAGTTTTGCCCTGTAATTTGATTTTATAGCTGTAAGTTTAGTGCAAAGAGCACTATGAAAGCTTCTCAGCACGCTGTAGTTTATTCTTCACAGTAACAGCTGAATTCCCATTCAGATTTGTCAAATATAGCAACCAGTAAATGTCCACACACAAAAAGTTCTCTAATAAAATTCAGGCAGCAGTTGGATACATACTTGAATACGTTTTTGGATTTTACTTGTTTTATAAATGAAATACAAATGTGTCCACGCACAAGCTAAACAAAGGCATGTGTGTGCAGGCTGGCCCCAATGCAGATGAATATTATTTTTAAAAATGGACAACAGAGCATTTGTTTGAAAACCAGCAGAGAGGATTGTCAGCTTCTGGAAAGTGTTCATGCTAATTACACTGAACACTGGAAAGTACAACCGCATTCTTACGCCTTCCCAAAAAGTACAGACTCGTGGATTATTTTGTGTTACCTCTCATAAATCTTTCCTGTATGCAGGTGAGAAAGACAATGACTCAGTGATAATATGATAAGACATTCAATTTCTGTTAATTACTAGAACTGTTTTGTGTATTTGTCTCAAGAATTAAGCATTTTTATTCAGATTCTGATTATTTGATCCACCTTTCATGACTAAGGTACTATCAAATTATTCTCTCTCAAAAATGTAAGACTGACAAACATTTAACATCAAGAAGGTGTATTTGTTTGTTTATGTATGTTTTAAGCAAAGAGGTAATAAGAATACTAACAAATTTCATGTTTCATTGACAAATTACTTTGAATTTCAGAAGCTACTAGTATTTAAATCAACAATTTAATCCAAATGGTTGTGGCATCCCAAAGCAAAATTAATCATGTGTAAATATTAGTAATGTTTCTGATCTGTCAGTTCTACCCTATCCGTAGCTCCAATGATTTAAGCTGGGATAGACTGGAATTGTTTTATTTTTTAAGCAGCAGTGGATTGAAGCAATGGATCGTATTCACATGCTGTGATCAAAGGTGATCCTTAACAGATCACATAATAAAGTCTTACAGTGATATTTACCTAAGGACACCTTAATAGAAAAGGTTGGTTGTGTGCTTTTTATATATATATATATATATATATATATATATATATATTCATTAACAGAAAAGGCTGTAAATGCAGTTTTAATGCAGATCCTAAATCAGAATTTTTTCCCATGCCATACTTTTGCCTGATATATTTCCAGACCAGGGGATGATGATGATGATTTTCTAATCAAATACTGTGTGTTCATGAAATACTAGCCCATATTCACACTGTGAAAATATGTGTAAATGTCAACAAAATTATGAATACTTTGATTAATGGAAACCAGATGAATCCCACTGGGAAGGGTTGAAAATGAGGCTTTTTTTTTCTTTTTGCATGTAGCCATTTCAGACAATAATTCAGAAGTTTCTCACAAAAGATCACTCAACATGTTGCCAAAGGAGCCAGAAGAATAGTACAGATTATACTGAAGGAAAATTAGACATTTCGTACAAGAAAAAATAATATTGAAAAGTGTAGAATAAGGCAGTAGATGGCAAGGCAATTGGAATTTGTCTGACCCACTTAATACAAATGCATAGCCGCTTCTGGATGGCTGAGGTTGCAGAGTTTTGCAATATGCCAGAAGTTATATTGTTTCACCAACAACCGCTAAAGGTTTTAAACTTGAGAAATTGATTATATTCAATGTAAAATATTTGAAAATTATGACAGTCCAGCAAATGTGATTATTTTCCTGACAGTGAGTGGTGTTGGAGTGATCCTGTTTTGTGGTGCCATTGTCTAAATAGGGTTGTAGTGAGCCTGACTTGGAAAACCTGGTAACTTACCTTCCCTGCTTCCCGTGAGGCAATATGTGACAGCAGAGGAAAGGCACAAGCAGGAGGGCAATGAAATGGGAAATGATTGGATACTAAGGAGAAAATACAAATTTGGATAGTTTTGTCCAGGCTGCTGATAATAGGGATGGTAGGTCAACTCAGTACTCAACTGTGCCTTTTCGTTGTGTTAGGGAAACTCCTTATGGGAGACAAACAATGAGAACAAATAATGAGAAACATTTTGGAAAGTTCACAGGGGAAGAAAAATATTGTGTTCAAAAGAAGTCAGCATTTTTCTTTTACACTTCTCTCCCCACCCAGTCATATTTACCATAAGAAAATATCTTTTCTTTCTATACAACATTAGGATCATGCTCCAGACTCATCTTCTCCAAAGGAAACAGGGGGTTATTACACAACATTAGCAGCCTTGGCTACTAATGATTAATTATACTGCACATGGTTACAGACAACATTTGATGGCAACTATGTCATGAGCCACTTTTCAGTTAAAGTTAAACAATTCTGATTGTAGTCCACAGGTGAAAGTCCCCAACTCTCAGGAGGTATCACGAGGCTTTGGGAGGATGCTGACATGGAATGGGGAGGTTGTTTTAGCTGCATCTCATCAATAGTCAAGGTATATTTTAAAAGAAATCCTTGTGATACTAAAAAAGTAGAATTAATTGATGATAAATATTTTACATCTCAAAGCACATATAAAAAAACTTCAATTCCTAAATAATAACCTTGAACCTCTAAACCTAGTGCAAAACTGTGGTGATGCAAAGGTGAAGGACAGGAGATTGAACTTCAGCCTGAGAAGCTGTTTTTTTCTCATGGTACTTGTCTTCTTAGCAGGAGTATGAGTTCTGCCTGAAGAGAGTACTTTTGGGAGAAGAGGTCTCCCATCCGCAGACAGATGCTAAGATATGAATTCAATGAATATGTATGTAAGTATACTTTAAAGTGTAACCATGATGTGTTTTTTGTTAAATTTAGTATCTCTTTAAACATATTATAATGCTCTAATAAGCATAAACTATCACATTAGGATTGTTCAAAACCCATGGCTGTCCAGTTCCAAGTGTTCTTCCAAAGCTGTTCGTTTCTTTGCTGTTTTACACTCTGTCCCTGTTCAGATGGTGTAGAATTTTCCCAGTTTCTAGATCCTAATTTTGTCTCTTTCCAGTATCACCTTCTGAAACAAGTTCTGCTATTTATGTTAAGCACAAGGGTAACAGTAGCTTTGATGTGTATGGTCTAAGTCATCTTGTCTGAAGACAGTCTGCCAGGAATGTTTAAGGATGTCGGTGTTTCATTACATGTCCTTTGAAGTAGCAGTGGTACCACAGAATGGCTGTTATTGAAAATTTTCCTTGATTATTATTTTTACTGCCAGACTTTGAAACCATACAATATCAGCTTTCTTTAGGCTTTGCTTCTTAGTTCCTTTTATGGTGAAGCTTAATACAGTGAACATATGGAGCAGCTGAAAGGCTGCCAAATGTTTAAATGACAAGGTTATAAATATAGAGACAGCATGTTATTTTCCCCCCCTTAATGTATAGTCCTGTTGGTTTGAGCCAAAGCAGACAATAAATCAGAATGTATAACTTGTTTTGCCATTAACTTTATAGATTTATAACATGTACAGGGCGCCCCAGTCTAATAGAATGAAATAGTCATGGAGAGTTTGTGTAAGTGCGAGGGAATGCTAAGCTAACTTTCATGAAGGAGACCTATGATGCCCAAAGACAAAGTTAGTCTTTGAATTTTTGTTCTGCAAAATGTTCCCTCCAAAATGCACCAGCTAGAGGCATCCCTTCTTCCTCCTACTCTGGTCCTCAGCTACAGGCTGTCTGCATTGACTAGCCCACCCCAAGCCTTGGGGTGGCCAGGAGCTGCTGTTGGTTTCGCCCTTTCTCCCGGGAGTGTGGAAGATGCTCTGGGTGCCCAACAGCAGAGACTTAGCAAACAGGGGCTCGACGTGCCAGAAGCAGGGTAGCATGTTTCTTCACTAGGGCTTGTATTTGCTTCTCAGCAGCTGATCCTTTCTTGCTCGAGTCTGGTCTAGTCTAGTCTAGTCTTGCAGCTATGTTATCTTCTTGTAGCACATGAAGAGACATGACTAGCACCTGTAACACTGGATGCTCAAGCATTTCGTTTTGGTAGGAATTGTATTGCTGTTTGTGTGAATGTATGCACTGCTCTGAGCACATTAGAGAAAGCAAGGCAGCGTATTTGCATGTGCAGTGGAAGGGGTGATGTTTATGGAAGTTATTTGTTCTTTGTGTGAGTAGTCCCAGTATGAGATTTTTTTTAAACTTAGAAAGCAAAAGCTTCTGCCTATGAAGATCCTGCATATGCCATCTGCACCTTTGCTCTCTTAATGCACTATGTTATTTTTGTCATCCAGATTTTGTGGTTCTGTTAAAACAGAAACACAAAACTTTGTATAGTTCTAATGTATATACATCCTGCCGATAAAGTACAAAAACTTTACATTCACAAGTTTTTAATTAAAGTTTTGCATTTGTTTTCTGCTAGCAACAAATGCTTTCTCGCAGCCATCCACTACTACAAGAGAGCTATCCTACACCAGAAATATAGCTATGACAGAATCAGCACTCCTAAAAATAATAATTTGGATTATTTGCAAACAGATGGCTAGAAACACAAACACTTTATCTTACAATCATCACTTATCCCTTTGGCTGCCAATACTCCACTGCACATGTCTTTGTTGCTATATGCTAATAATATCAATTGAAATGACTTGGAATGTCAGCCCGTACCTGCTGCACTCAGCAAGCAAAATGCCAGCTGGACTATTCTAGGAAGAAAGAATAGCTTTTTGTGGTTAAAACATTTGGTTTGGGCTCTAGAGACTTGGGTTCGAACCATGGTTCTGCCATAGATTTCCTGTGTGACCTTGAACAAATAACACTCTCCTTGTCTCAGCTGTCCATCTGTTAACACAGGAATGGTAATTTTTGATGGTAATGAATTTAGCTTTGTAACAGTTCTTAAGGTTGTAGCCCCTTCATTAGACGTGTAGCTCAAACCATAGCCTTGAAGACAGATTCCATCTGAGAACTGGTAGCGGAAGATGATGGTTTCTGTGGTGTGATCCTTTCATTTATACCGAGTGCTAAGTAATAACGGGAGTATGGTAGCCCTAGGCTACTCTAAGCTACTATATATACTTAGGCTAAACTCATTTTTCAGAAGTCCCAAACTGGGCATCTCAATTCTGCCTCTTGAAAAGGCCCTTGTACTTCTGCTTCTCTCTAGGGGTCTGGAGGGGCTTCAGTGGGCTTGTCCCAGCTCATGTTTTGGAACTGTGTTTGCAGAGAGCTCTGTCATCTCCACTATTCTCTCTGGACTCCACCACTATCTGGGTATCCTGTAGCTACATCTGTTTGCATCATAAAATGCACTTTTGTTACCTGTTCACTCATCTGCTTACTTTTGTGTGATGTGCAATCTTTGTTACAGCGAGAGCTGTTGTTTTATGGGATGAGGACTACCATACAGGAGAGGAAAAAACACTAGGAATCTTTAATGTGTGTATATTCTACACAGATATAACAAAACATAATCTGTAAGTGGTTAATCACATTGGCGATTCATGCACCCACTTGTTAATTCACCTGAATTGAACAAGCACTGGCCAGATGTTCTCTCTGGTGGGAGAGACAGGCTCTTGACTGCTGGTTCTCTCTCTTCCCCAGGGGGCACATCTTGTATTGTTTTGATACTGTGCTGTCTCTGTATTAACTCTACAGCTTCTACCTGCCTGTGGCTAGTGCAGTCTAGGCTTACCAGGTATTACTATGTATAATTGGCAAGACACTGAAACCATCCTAGCTTCAATTCACCTCTTTCCAATTTCCTATGAACAGTTTCATTATCAACAGCAGCTTGGTGTCAGCAAGCTAATAATGAACCTACAGATCCTATATATCAGAAAACAGATTCTCCAGACCTGCAGCTGTCAACAAAACAAAAATTTCGATGTTTATACTGAAAAGGTGTGAATTATGAGGAAGTCTATGAATCAGCCCATGCTAAGCTATAGACCAGCGTTAGCCTGGCCAAGCAGGCCTTTGGTGGGGCTTTGGCAGCGTACAGCAGTTTTGGCAATACTCAGAGCTGAGGTATCATCCTGGAAGGTGTGGCTCTGGCAGCCAAGTGCAAGAGGAACATGGTCATTATGTCCCTTGCCCAAGAGGTCTTTAAAACTGGGTCATATTAGAGATTTTTAAGAAATGGAGCTGGGTGGTGCAGTGATTGTCTTGTTTTCAGAGGCAGCCCGCAGATGGTATTACAGCTTGTAGACACCTCCAAGGAGGTTATGGAGGGCCCTTTCCCTGGACTGTATTGTATGGAGCACAGAGATGTTCTCATTGTTCTTTAAATTTATTTTTGTGTGGTTGGATCCTGTACTTGCATTTTATCTTCCATTTATGTATGTAAGTGAATGAAGAAATGTTCTGAGCTAAGTGTTTGCCTGCAGGATTTTAAATAGACTGGAGTTCAATTGGGTTTTGGTTCACAAGTCAGTTAGCACTTCAGGGGGAAGCTGTCTGCATGTGTTTGCATCTCCTGAGTTTTGCTTAGAGTTTCGGATTCAAACAAAATTGAAAGCTCAAAGGAGAACCCAGCTTGAACTGCCAGCACTGTCTGACTTGGGGCTGGAACTATGCAAAACCTCTATATTTAGTTTGGTTTCAAATAGCTACTATAAATCCTTATGCAGATCCCAAGAGGTACTTTAAAGTTCACTCAGTACTTATCCCCAGTTCCTTTGAAACATTTGGTAGTTTCAAAGTTTTCTATACTTTCTGCCAAGATTTTAGGCTTCTAAGAAAATCTGATATAGGAAAAAATTCCCCCTTTCCTTTTCTTTCTTTTCTTTCTTTTCTTTCTTTCCTTTCTTTTCCTTTTCTTTCTCTTTCTTTTCTTTCTTTCTTTCTTATTCTTCTCTTCTCTTCTCTTCTCTTCTCCTCTCCTCTCCTCTCCCCTCCCCTTCCCTTCTTTCCTTCTTTCATTTCTCTTTCTTGTCTGTCTTTCTTTTCCTGTCTTTTCTGTCTTCTCCCCTCCTCCCTTCCTCACTTCCCTCCTTCTCCTCTCTCTCTCTCTCTCTCTCTCTCTTTCAGTCAAGTAATACAAAGAGAGCTATGGCTCAGCATGAGTTGCATCTTCTAAATACAGATGTGGAGTGAAACCCATCTTCTCTCCTCCTATACCCGTTCTCACTGATTTCAGCAATATTTTCTTAAGTGATAACTGGCTATGATCTTGGCACTTAGTCCTTTGGAAGCTTTTGTCTGGAGCTCTTTACAGAAAGTATCACAAAATATATAGTGATGTGAATAACCGTGGAATGTTTTTCTTGAGCTAGGCTTACCACATACAGAGCTATAGCAAGACACATATATTACTAAAAATAATAGCCTAAAACTATGCCAGTGTCATTTGTTCATTATTAAGTCTATTACCTCTGAAATGAGGCTGCAGTACTCCGTCCTTTCCTGTTCTGTGCAGAGCAGTTTATTAATGGTGCCTTTGTTTAAGAGGGATGATGCAGGGAGCTGCGCCGAAGACTCGAAGCTGCTCAGCAGCTATGAAGCAGCTACTAGGTACTGTTTAATACCTTAAATGACTACATGCCTATAAATCAGCCAGCTATAAATTATATTTAATGCTGAAAAATAACCACCAACCAAACAGATCTTTAACCTGTAAATGTTAATTCTGTTTGTTAGTGCTCAGTGGCTACAGCAGTTTTCTGAGACTACGCAAATTATTATTCATTTTGGCTCAACTCCAGCCCTTTTCAGGAAGGCCTATCAGAGATCTACCTAAGAATGGAAACCACCGCGAGGCACCCACCATCAAGCAGAAGTGCGGTGGGAATGGTACTGTCAGAAATCCAGTTCTACCTTCCCTGCCCACAATACTGCACCATAGAAACACCGGACCCGTGAGGTAGTTCATATACTTAGAGACAATATTAGAAGGAAGCTAAATTAAAGCTGATCCTCTGCCTGAGCTGCTTTCCCATGGCACGAATTTGCAGACCCTTAGCTCCACGATACTGCAGCAGACCCCCTGGGTATTAGAGCTGGCTCAGATAACGCTGCACTGCCCCACTGTGTGAGCTGCAGTCCTACCTGCAGCGCTGCACGCGGCCGGGGCAAAGCACGGGTGGAAAGGTTTAGGAGGTCCCTGCTGCGGGAGCTGCAAGTAGGATGCAGTTTCATAATGAAAGGAAAGGGTTTCTTCCCTCCCTTCCCGTGTGCATTTAACCCCATCTGCAATTTATTCCTGTGTGCATGTCCCTGCCCCTATCCTTTGCACAGTATCAAGAAATTTATACCTACAAAATTTTGTCTAGTAATTTTATCTAGCTACAAAAAACATTTCTTTATTTGTTTCCTTGAGGGTGGTTAATTTTCTGTCATGTCAATGATGTGATTTGACTCACCAGGGGTGGTTGCAAGAGAGGACTCTGGAGTGCAGGATGGAGCTGAGGGATGGGAGGAGCAGGGCGTCCCTTTCAGAGAATCCTTCTTTACTGTCAGCCATGCGTAACGTGTGGCTGTAACCTGTACTGCTTCAGCCATGCACAAATTGTTCTGCAAAACAAGTCCTATCTATCTGATGCTCATTTAAATGCTTCATTTTTATCTAAGGCAATGAGAGCCAAAGATTCCAAAACTCCAGCAACATGTCATTAGGTGTCTATGAAGCTTTAAAAAGCTTACTATTTAAATCCTTTATCTATATCAATCATAATACTTTCACCTTCCAATTCTGTCTGTTGAAAGCATGCTCTCCTTGAGTTAAACTAATGGACACAAAATCTATTTTGTATTTGATTATATTTTATTGTTTTATCCCTGCATTACACCAAGTATAAATGTTTGGAAATGAAGTCGGTTAAAAAATGGTGAAAATCTTTTGGAAAAGGTAGTCAACGTTTTAACTAAATTGGCATTTTAACTAGTTGAAAAATTTGAAAAACAATAGTTAATTTTGCACAAGATTATGTATACATGCCCTATTCTTATGTTGGTAAAGTGCTAGTCTCTTGGGGAATCAGTCTTTTTCCCATTATTTTCTCTTCTGGTGATTAGAGACAGGCCCAAACTATGAAGTTGAACTTTGTCCCTTTTTTAATTATAAACTATATTAACTATATACTTTCTGTGTGTAATTCAGTCTGTTTTTATTTGTGACAAAAAGTGACATTGTATATGAACTAAAAAAGTCATTTTAATTGCTAATGTTGAAATATTTACATTAAAAATATAATTACCAATACAGCTGGATTTTACTATATAAGGTAAAACGACATTGAACAAATATTGGTCTTGATTTAAATGTCTGTCCCAGCAGCAAGGACAAAACTTTCATAGTTCTCTTTTGTAAAAATATGCCAGTTCAAAAAATAACGCAGCAAAATGAATAATACAGAAACTGGGCAGACAATAAAATGTAAGTGGGAAACAAATGTTAACATTCTACTTATCAACCTCTAACAAGCATAAGAGAGCATGTAGAATGGTAATTAACACCCACTCATCACATTCTTCTAGAAGATTAAAGAACAGGTCCTAGCCTCACTACTTACCTTTGCAAATATAATCTCATCAATTAATCTAATTCAGAAGAGAACAAGGTTTTTCTTTTAGCTCACTTTTAGCCAGGTTTTTTTTTCATTAGACTGTTTTTCTCATTTACCACACAGGAATCTATATCTCACTTAGAGGTGAAAATTCCTTGACCTTTAAATGCACTCAAGTTAAGTCTTTACAAAAATAAATGAGATATCACAGATGTAGGAATTATGAGAACAGGATATATGATGTATGATAAAGCTGAATTTTAGTTCTTGTTTAAATGTGTTAGTTGCATATAAAAATCTAACCATGGAAGCAAAGTTTTCCATTTTGCCTCAGGATACCACATATCTACATTGCTAACAGTAATAACACAGACCAATAGCTGTTTTCGTCAATGGAGACCACAATTTGATCTCTCCCACCTTAAGGAAATGTGTTGCAACATGGTTTTAAACTTGAATCACTCAAAATATGTATTTATTTTATTCAAAATGTGGAAGCTAGCAGAATTGGTGTTTATTCTGAAAAATGCAACAGCACGATTGCTTGGGTGTTTAATCTATGGGGAGCTACTGAATTCCCCCGTCCTGAACATCTGGCAGATCAGTATAGATAAAAGTGTTATCCATGTATATAAAATGGATGTATTTCAGAGCTTTAAGATTTTAAAAAGCAATCCTATTGAATAGCCCTTACTAGTTTTAATAGCTTCTTTCTTAGTTTTGTTTCCCAAATACATTTCATTAATAGACTTCAGGCACGCGTGATATCTGCTGTGCTCAGAGACTGTACAACACACTGGTTGTATTAGCTTGGGAATCATGTTCCTTTAATATGCAGCTCTTTTACATCTACCAGCACCTATGCATGCAAGCATACTCTCAGTCATGAACCTTTTCTAGGTGTTATCATGCAAATATTTCTGTGTAGTGTCTTGCTAAGGATTTAGCAGATGCAGATATTGTGGTTCCTTTTTTGAATATTTTATATATGGAGCTGAAACCCAGGAAGTCTACTAGCGAAAACGTCTTAGTAAATCTACTTTGAACCGGAATTGTTAATTCTTGACCTGGAGGTATTAGTTGAGCATTGGTAAATGCAGATGTAATAAGGCAATGAAGGTGATCATTAACTGTACATTTACTGCAGCAAAAATGAAAATTTCACTTTCCACACCATTAGGAGTCTGAAAAGCTATTAAAATGTATTTTGCAGTCTTCACACAGATAAATGATTGCTGTTCTCAAACCCTTGAGTAGTTTTAACAAATGATTATTGGTTGGATTCCAGTACTGGACCTTAGCTTCAGCAAAAACCATACTTTTTAAATACATAAACACAGATTGTTACTGGAACTGTTCTCTGTATCCTTTCACAATTCCCGAAATAGAATGTAGAAAACATTTAGTTGAAAATGACTGGAAAATGGACAGTCATGGAGCTCATGCTAAAGTTCTCTAATCTCCCTATCCTGTTGAATTTATAGATGTGCTCATGTTGATTTATTATTGAAATTTCTTTCCCTAAAAGCAACTGTATCATGGAGCTAGAATGACACATGAAATGTAGTCCAAGGTAAATTAAAGTACTTAAACTCAGTAGTTATCATCTGATTATAACTAAGTACATTAGACAGCTCAGTATCCTTGCAAACACTTAATATATTAAGATGATCAGTCATCAGCACACTTCCATGAGTCTTGCTGCTATTATGAATCACTTTTATAAGAAAATGAGCTCTTGATTTCTATCTAGGTAGGGAGAGGGGGAAAAATGGAATTGTCAGTGCAGTTGCACCAAGACACCCATTGCTTGATTTCTTCACTGAATTGGTGGTTACTGCTATACATGTTGAATAATGACAAGTAAATGTGACCTTTGTGAACATAAGTGTGTAACGTAGATACTTGTAAATAATAATAAGGAAAAAGGGGGTCTCCAATTTGAAAATTAGGTAGCTGCACACACACAAAATATTTGTCTGTATCTGTCAAGCAGACTGAAAATATTCAAATAATAAGATAACAGTATATATCCTATGTTAAAAGAATAAAATCACCTGATTTTACCTACTTCCATATCTCCATATCACCCTACTTCCATATTTCCATTGGCTTCGCTTTTTAGCAGCTGAAGAACAGACCTTTTTCTTGGTCTACATTTATCTAAGGAACAGCACAGAAATCATAAATGTTTAAAAAGATGTTATAATGAATTGGAAAATTAAAAATGGTGGAGTAGAGATCTGAAGAGCTTAAAATTTAAGTTGGCTTCTGAAACAAGTATTTAACGTTAAAAATAGTTTAATATTGCAGATCTCTTGGAAGCAACATAAAAATGAAGAAAATGTCATTCAGTATATAAACAACCTTTTCAGACTTATATTTTGGAATGATAATTCTAAGACAGAAATAAGGTTCTCACTCCCAGCAAATATAAATTAATGGTGAAACAAGTATAGACAGTGCCTGCCAAGGAACTGTTCATAACAAAATCTTGTTTTACACAGGTCAGTGCTGTATCATCAGTATTTCTTACCTGAAAATTAGTGCATTGGAAACCACTAACTGTAAACAGTGATGAACTCTTTTAATGATTTATTCCTTCCTTCGAGCCAGGAGCTCCAGCCTGTTTTGAACTCAGAGCTGCAGGCTGATTCGTGGTTGCATCATAAAATACGGCATATGTGTGGTTTAAATGACTGTGTTCTTTTTTCAGACCATGAGTATCATCTTTTGTCTTTTCTCAGGGAATAGGTGCAGACTAAGGGCAAGGGAAGAAAAGGTTTTGCTGTTCTTCTATAGCCCATTTTTACAGAGTCACAGTAACTGACTGGATTGCTTTCAAGGTTGCTACAGCTGGATGATGATCACAACACAGAGCACGACTGAAACCCCAATCTGCAAAACACTTAAGTTTTTACTTAACGACATGAATAATCCCAACCATTTGCATAAAATACATAAGCATGTTGCAGTAGAACAAAAGCTAGACCGTTGTCTGCAACTGAATTTCAAGCTTTGGTGTTGGTTATCCCTTGTCAGATATGAGTCATCTAGTTACTTTGTCTTAAGAATTAAGGTTGTGTCATGCTATAGCTGTCATGCAGCAAAAAATTTTCTTTCTCTCTCTCTCAAATTGTGTTTGAATAGCATTCCTGTTTTGGGATGGAAATGTAAGGTGCACCTGGTATATGGTGTTCTAAAAAGTACAAAGTGACATATTTTTGAATTTATTATTTGCATATGATATATCCATCGTTACCTTTGATTAATTTGATACTTTAGGTTTGCTGATTTTGTTTTTCCTTTTCTATTTAAATTGAATAACAACTACATTTCTCTTTCTATATTAATAACTATTTTAGAGTATGTACAAGAGTTGTTGGCTGTGAAGCAAAAAAGACTGTATACTGTATATCAAGAACAGGAGAATTCCAGCTTTATACGATCTTTTATTTCTTTATTGCTAGTTAATCACAGATAAACCTAACTGATCTACACTTTGATATTACAGAAAAATACATTGCTTTTTTTTCTCCTTCTGAGAAGAAAAGACTCAATAATGCAGCCATCGGAAAGCCTCAAAAAGTTCATCAGGTTTGCAAGACACAACAGTATGTTTACAAGTATGTTATCAATAATTTAAAGTTCAGTTGTCAAAATAAAAAGATATGTATTTTGTTGTGCAGTTCCTTCTGTATTGCATTTGCTAATCCCCAATCAGTCTGCCAAATAATAGTGTGAATTAATATTTCCGTTTCTGAAGGAAAGTTGCCTCAAACTTTCAAGGTCCAAAAATCTTTAGAGAGAGACTATGAATTTGTCATTGCTAACTTATGCTGAATAGCACACTAATACAGAGACCAAAATGCTCATCATTTTTCAAGGGCTATGGTGGAATCCATACGGATTGTTGTTCTACTGGCTGGAAGCACTTGGGAATAGACAAAAGTAGATCTGTTGTAGCAAGCACTCTCCCTTGTGTTGTTCGATTTGTCCAGCTGCTAGAAAAAGTTCTCTGCAGGCTGCTTTTGAGCTCTGCATCGTTTTTGAGTGAGTTCCAAGGAAAGCACTTTGTTAAGGAAATTTCAAGGGGAATGTTTGGTAGTTCTTCTGCACGTAAAAATATATTCCATGAGTCAGAGGTGGTTGATCTGTCTGTCAAATCCAAAGGTGCAGCACACACTACTGAGAAATCAGCAGTTCAGCCTGAAAGGCTGCAGAGGAAGGAGTGGAGACACTTCAGAAGGTGTGGGTTTTATTTGCCAGGTGTAAAGAGTGAGTGAATGAAATTCTTGCTCCTAGATGTGTCTTGACATCTGATCCAAAGGGACTTGCAGAGCTGGGAATTACCACCACTCTCTTTGTCTTTCTGCAGTGCCCAGTGCCCTACCCAGCATATCTTCTTCTGGTTTTAACTCACTAAAAATTGATTTTAACTGCTATTTTCCCTTATATTTTTACAATAGAGGGATATCATTCTGATGAAAATCTCAGTGGATGTTACCCTCTTGACCAGAGAAGATCCCAGGAAGACACAGTGTCATGGGGACACTGTTTTTTTGGTGTACCTCCTCCTTCTGGTCACTTCTGATTAAGATTTAGTCCCAGGCAAGGAAGGAAAAGAATAGCTAGGTCAAAATTTCACCCTTGACTCTGGTGCTTGATTCTGTAATAGTTTTGCAGAATGGAGCTAAGAGGGACTACTGAGCATTAGCTGCACGTACAGCTGCACGGTCACTCTCGGCTTCTCTCTGTCTAGCACACTTTAAGTATACCCAGTATATTTTCAGACTGTGGAAACCATTCTGTTTTATTATCAGTCAGACAGACAACACATACTACAAACTCTCTTTACTTTAACTTTTTTTTTATTTAAGTTGAGTGGTCTGTATCTGCCTGACAAGGCCCACAGGTAATCCACAGCTGTGATGTGCAGCAGTGCCTCAGTGAGAAACAACCCCCGTTTATTCCCTTGTCCTAGGGGAACAAGGATAAGAGACACAAGATCTGAAAGAGGCTGTGCCAGCACATAGGTGATGGTGGCAAGGGCAGAGCGCAGCGCGCGCTCCTTCCCGCAGCCGCTCTTTGCTTTGTCACGGTGCGCAGCTCTGCATCCCGGGCAGGCAGCGCTCCTGTAATTTAGGGATCCCACTGTCCTAGGCTTGACCCTCTCTTTGAATGGTTGCGAGATGAACATTAATTGCCCAAATGACTACAAGCTAAGAACATCAGATGAATTTAAGCAGTCAACCATCCCATAAAGAGATTTTCATCAATATTCACAGTACTTAGAGTGCAGCAGAGCAGATACATAAAGTGATACTGATCTTATTCTGGCAAAGATGAGCACACATACACACTCTAAAGGAAGGAGGAGAGGATGCTTTATGCTAGCTGTACTTTCTGTCTCCAAGTAAGGATGCACAGGCTGATACACAGCCTAATTGTTATGATGGTGCAAATAGTTGTTAAATAGCATTTTGTGCAGGAAATGGAAAGACCGTAATGCTGTTTGCCTGCCCTTCTGATTGGACAGATACAATTTCAAGAAAGAAAGGATTATCTGGTTTGGTCTGATGTACTGTCACTTATGTGGAAGATGGTGAAAAAATATTGAAGAATGATTGACTTAGCATTGGAAATCAAATGCAATGAACAAAAAATATGTGCAGTGAATCCTCTTGTTCCTGCCAAGATCAACACATCTCCTATTAAATTTCTGCTGCTTAACAAATCACCAGAGAAACTAATCAGGAAAGGATAGTTGGTAGAAAGTTTTTTTTCTTTTTTTTTGCCCCAAATTTTAAAATATCGAGATTTCTTTTGCATTTTAATTGCTTTACTTCTGGACCCTGCTGCAGAGATGACACCATTTCTATTAAGAAAGAGGCAAAGTTTTCTGGATTGTTTAATGTTCCTTAGGTGGATTGCTCAGATGTAACATACTTATTGGTGTTCTCAAGTGAGCCTTCAGCAGATCTGAACCATTTAGGGATTCACCCTCATCTAGTTAAAAGTTAGTGTCTGAATATCTATCAGTATGCAAAACATTCATTTGCTATTAGAGTTAGAGCTCCTTATTATACCAGGAAGAATTTGAGTTTTAATTAGCATTTCCTCTGGTGGACTAAACCCACTGAGATTACTACACTTAGTAAAATTTAATTAACTTGACAAAAGATCCTAATTGTTTTCATGCCACTAGTCCTTAGTGGGACTAAAAATAATACCCTTCAAATTAAGCGTCTGCAACCAACCTTCCTTTTGGTTGTCCTATATATATAAAATTGGTTGGCCTACATATAATTATAGTTGGTAAAAAGTCTTGCCCACTATGGAATCAGGATTGTTTGCTGAAAGATGGAGATTTTTATGGCGATGAATAATGACAGAAGCTTATTAGTCAAAAGTCCTCGGCTAACATTAATTCTTCCCGCTGTCTTATTATGTTTTGCAAATGGGAGGTTTATTGATTTATGTAGGTGCACAGAATAATCAACAAGATATAATACTCATTTAAATCAATATCATAATATAATATTGGAGAGAGGAAAGAAAGATAAATGTATCAATAATGTAACTATGATAAACAGTATATATCAATATCAAGTGTAACATGTTTAGGAGAGTTTTGGTATTAAAATAAAAATATTTGCTGTCCACGGCTCTTCCTGCATCTTCACCTCTTTCTCGAAAAGAGCAGCTCACATAATGCCAAGGGTTAGTTCACTCCGAGATGCTCATCTCAGAAGAAGTGTGCATGTGGAAAGTGTTAGTGAACGGACAGTTTTAATAGCAGTGGAGACAGAGTTCAGCCCAAGAGATTTATTGTGGAAGTTTATGTGCAGAACACAAGTACTGGAGTCCAGAGGCTCCTTTGGCTCTGGAACTGAAAGCAGAGATTGCACTGAGAAGAGAGCCAGGGAAAATACCTAAACTATTCTGCCAAGGTTACGGTTTCATCACAAGCACCCTAGCATTACTACTTCTCAGGTATGTTTGCCTAATTATTATCTCCAAAATTTAAGGGATGAATCAGCTTGTCATCCTATGAAATCAAGTCAATCACTCCTTATTCCAGTACTGAGCTTCCTTGGGGCTGAAGGTCTCTGATGTGCATAGAAATTTCCTACTAGTAATACAGACACAGTTTTGGCAACATAATCCATTATGCAGACACTGGTTTTCTGGAGAACGGGTATCTTCGTTAAGGCATAAACCCCATCCCTTTCTGAAAATTACACAGTTCAGACTGAAGTTTTGCAGTTGAGAATGCAAGAGAATATTAACTATATGCATTGTTAAGTCCTAATGGCACTGGGAGGAAAAAAAACTGTAAATCTGTCTGTGTCAAGAGTCTTCAGCTTCTTTTTCTGCCCAAACATCTGGCTGCTTTATAACATTTGAATACTAAGAAGATTATCTTGGCTGATGATCCATCCAGACTGGCTGTTAAACACCTCTTTGCTGCTTTTCTTGCCAAGTTCCTCCTTTGTTTCCTTCCCTCTCAATTTAAACCACAAGGTGCTCTTACAAGCCTTAATCTTGCATCAAGATTTATTGACGTAAGCTCAAGATATCTATCTATTCTAGTTAAATTATAAAAATCTTCTGAATATTCATAAACACAAAGTATTTTTAGTTAACAACTCTATAATGTTCACATTGCTAGATTTTGGCCTAATAAATAGAATATATATGATAACCATTTCACTCAAAAACACTGTGTGTGTGCATGCTGTAGAAGCACTGAATGATGTAGACAAATATTTAAAATTAGGCTCCCATTAACTTTTCTCTGCAGGTATAAAATAGTGAAATCTAAAGTGTTGTCAAAGACTTAATTTTAGTACATAAAATTCAATGAAAACCAGGTATACAGTGGATAAAATGGAGACTACAGGAAAAGTTATCCACAAAAGCTTTGCTACAAAAGACTTTATGCAATTTGGAGAAATTACCAGATGTTTTTTATAATGCTGTTTCTCAAAAAAAATTCATGTATTCTTTGTTTTTGTATGCAGGCATTGCCATTTGAGGGAGTTCATACAGAGCATGATTATTCCTAGTTCTGTCCCAGTCACTCTAACCGGATTGACAAAATATCAGAAGTGTATTAAGCTGAATATTACTGTCTATCCGGCACATTTGTTCTGAACATTTTAGAGCACTCTAATTTGTAGCACCGCTGAAAATGGTATCACAAAGGATTGCACTGGTTAACAAAGGAAGCCAAAAGAAAAGGAGAATACTTTTGATGATTTGCAAGCTCAGATAATTTAATATTCCTTAATATTAAGGATTTTGCCAAAGTCACTTTTTAAAAGGGAGCTGTCTTCTGATGCTCCATGGCGCTGGAGAAGCTGTAGTGATGGGTGGAAGATGCTGGTTTGGGGCTGAGCACAAGGGTTTCCTCAGCTCCCCCTGGATCAGCAGAGCCGACCAGAATTCAATACCCTGAAGACAGCATAAAACCGGCATAGCCATTTCTTGAGTGTTTGACTTCTGTTTTATGCTTCTCTAGGTTCAGAAGAGAATCAGCCCCTAGCTGAAAGTTGGTTCGTGTGAGGGGATGATTCAAGGAGGGAAAGGGCTCTCCAGATTTCCTAGCTCAGAGGCTTTGGTAATTTTTGGAAGAACAGCTAAAGTGTACTAGATAGTTGTTTCCTATGCATCAGGAGATATGGGACAATATTATTTCCACTGAGAAAAAAAGATGTATTTTTCCAGAAAACTGCAGGGATTAGCAGTTCAAAAGTCACTGAAGTGTCACTTGTATTACTTTCCTGAAATCTGCCACTGACTAGTAGAAAGTAAAGCAATCTATTGGTCACAGATCCTGTGATAAAGCCTGTGTAAAGCATTTGTTTTGAGCATAGTATCACATTGTAAGTAGAGAATGAGCCTATATTCAGGGTTTTGTATTTTACGAACAGGAATTTATTTATTTTCTATAATTTTAAATAGAATTTAGTAACACCTTTTTAAACACAGTATTTTTTACATGTTTTTCCATTTTAGATTGGAATATCCTAGGAGGGACACTTATCAAGTAGGCCTTCAATACAGGAATGTAAGTAAAATATACAAATCAAGATAAAGCCTAATTAATCATCATCATACTAGTTAATCTGACACAAAGCAACAACTAAGTAAAGCCATGGTAACATGCCTTCTTCTGCCTTCAAATTACATGCCACAATGTTCTAAAAAAGTAGATGTATGCACATATAAAATAAACAACTATTTTTAGTGCCAGTGGGTCATAAGAGTTTTGCTACTTTCAACTGATCAGTTAATTCACATTAATGTGAATTATGAAGAAACTAAATGAATTCTGAAATCAGAGATCTCTATTAAATAATATTGTATCAGTAGCATCATTCTGGACTACATGCTATAGCATGACATGTCAGTGTTATGGCACTGAACTGGGTGGAGAGAGATGGTCTCAGAGTGTAAATAAATCATGAAAACATTTATTCTCAGATCTCTAAAGTGAGCCTGATGACCAGAAATAGTGAGTTTCATTATGAGCATATGTTCTGCTTCTGCTGGAATCTGCAGTCCTGTATTAGGAATTGAGGCTCTATATACAGTGCATGGGGAGACTTAGTCCATCCAAAATGGGGTCTATAAAGAGAATATTGGTTACAGGAAGTACACCTGGCATTGCACAACCTGAAACCTTCTCTGCAATGTTGTAGATCAAGTTATATCAAATGCAGTATTTCCTCATTAACCCTTCCACACATAAGGCAGAGAGCATTGGCTGTAACCTCTTTGGATTAAGGACCATCCATGGGGTTCTGTGCTATAGAGATTAAGAAAAAAAAGCCAGTATTTTCATTCTTCCCCTGTTTAATAAACTGGATTTAATTCCCTTTTCTACCTGAAAATTTTCCGAAAATCTCAGCTTTATTTGGAATTATGCATACATGTGCACACATGAGCATGCACATACACACGCACACACACATATGTATATGTAAATATTTTATATATGTATGTGTATGTATGTATAAGAAATTATACTAACGGAAAAAAGGTCTTTCTCTGACCTTTGTGTCCTGTAATGGATAATGTTGCTCACGTCTTTAAATAGGCCTTCCCATCATGACAAGAATGTTAGTATAGTTATTCGTGTTTTAGGAAAATGGAAATACTGGTTGTCTTTGTTCTTGTTGATAATATATTTAGAGCATTAAAATCTAAAGCAAACTGTTGTACACCTTCCCTTCTTCTGCCTTTGATTTTTCTTCGTATGGCAAGTGACTCACTGGCAACATCAGATAAAACACAGGAGCTTTACCTCTCTGCTTTAAGAGGCTGTGACCAGCATCTTGGAATAATCTAGTATTCTCATCATCACTTATTAGAATGCATTGGTTTATAAAAAAGACTGTTTTCAGCAGTTTTTCATGATCTGACCCACTGTTCACCTCAAGTATTTAGATATTTAACATTATAATGAAATGGAGGGTATTTCATAAAATAATTAATTATGATACAATTTTCTGATCTAGCATTTTCACACACCTTTGGAGTTTTACATTATACCATAACAATTTATGCATTTAGAAAATTAAAGTGTAATTGAAAATTATAATGTGTAAGAGCAGTTCTGATTAACATAATACACAAGCCTGTAATAGAAATGTTAAAGACTCAAGAAGGAAAAGAATTTCAAACCTCTGAAGTTTTAAGTGTCTTTATCCAGAATTCAAACCAATATTACCACAATAATTTGTGGGAATGCTGAGAGCATTGACAAAAATCTGCTCTTCATTATCTTCTATGGAGAACAGTGAACATTTCATTTGGTTTCATTCCTGCTCTATTGTAATAGTCTTTCTTTTATTATGTACATACATTTTCAAAAAATTTAATGTATGTTTAATATTTTATTTTAAAATTACATGTTATTCTTAGGAATTCTAAAGAAAAATAGGACCTCAAAGTAACTACTAGTTGGTTCAGAATGTTTTTTATAAAAGAAATCATTTGAAAAGAGAATGCATGCTGGATTTTAAATGAGTCTGAGTATTCTGAAGTACACTACAGCTTTTATTTTTCTGCTGCAGATTTAAGGTTTGATTCTGTCTGACTCAAGTAAAGGAGTAATCTGTCATGGAGTAATTTATCAGATTTTCTTTTTCCTGTCAATAGTTGATGAAAGATATGTCTACTACAAATCCACTAAATAAATGGTGAAGAGAACAGTGCTAGAAAAATCAGAGGTTTAGTTTTGGGTTGATTTTTAGGGAGGTAAATGGAAAAACTGGCAGGATGAATTTCTGATGTTTAGCCATGAAAGGAGTTTGTCTAAGAAAGATAGTTATAACCAGTTTTAAACCTTGGATTCATGATTATTCATCTTCTGTTGCTTCAAACAAAAGCATTTTAAATAAAAGCCTTAGTAAGGGTTAATAACTAATCACTGTTGAAATCAGTAGAGCTATACTGATTTATATCAGTTAAAGTCTAAAACTCAAAAATCATATTTTTTGAAAGAAAACTTGTTTATATTATATTTAACTATTAAGTTACATTGTAATCCTACAGTGATAGCTTTTTCTGTGCATTAAGCATGGCTGTTCCTTCCTCATGGCACTGCTGTTCTTCCAGCTTGCTGCTCTTTCATAAAGTTTTACCAATCATAAGCATTATCTAGAAGACTGAAAAGGCAAGTTAATCTTTTGGTAGGGAAAATCCCAAACTGATGGAAAAACATCTGCTCCATTTAAAAACTGATGGAAAATATCAGTGCAATCAAAAGAAATAGTGCAATTAAAAGAAAGGGAAATGCAAAAGGAATGTAATTTGTGGAAAATGTTTATCAGCTTTGTAAATCTATTGAGGATTGCTTAGGCACTTTCCTCCAATCAACCAAAATCCAAATAATGTTGCAGTATTTGCAAACTGATTGAGTAATTTTAAAAGCAGATTTACAAACTCAGCAAAGTTAACATTAAGTCATATCAGACCTTACAGCCATAGTGTTACTCTACTTTCCCTCTTGGATTTTTCAGTAAGTACAACAGAGAGCCTGTATTCTTAAGGGAAAAAATGTGCACGTTGTTCTTTTCCAAGAAAGTATCCTCACCTTCTCTGAACCTAATAAAGTAATAATTTGGCCTTACATAATAGCAATAACTGTGAAGGAATTTTCTGACTAAATTGGCCAAAATTATAGGATTCTCTTCCAAACTTTGTAGAATTCAGTAAGTTTTGCATGCATGCACATTCTGTTTTTAGTAACAATATGATGTAGGATTGAAGAGCACTCATTCCACTTTTGCTTATATTACTTCATACAGCTGTGACACTGTAGACAATGTAATAAAGATTACAGAGCTTTAATATAAAAATGAATTGAGGAAAATCTGTATAGAAATAGATTTGATTATTAACCCGAAAGTATCTATAATTAGGTTGGAAATCAAAGGTGGTAGCAGAGAGTTAAGGCTGTTCCAGTACATCTCTCTGTCTTCTTTCCTTCCTCTCTCTTTTTCTCATCAACACATCCCTTGTTCTCTTTGTTCTGTCTTATTGGTGTCAAAGAGGAAAAACTTCCTAAAAGGATGGAAGTCCTTGAGGCTTTGATCATTCAGTGATCTCCTTAGCACAAAGTTGCTCTGACTTCATGCTGGGTCTTAAGCACACCACTTACATCTCCAGCCTGAGCTGCCCAATTTCTGATTTTATGACACATAGAAAGGATCAAAACTGTCAACCAAAACTTGATATATAGCTAATATGACTGAACAAGTAGGCCTAAATCCAGAAAAGTTTAATTGGTTTAAATAAAAGTGGCACCAACATATTTTGTTAATCTAAGTCACCATACCTAACCAGAATCCTGGCACTGACAGATCCAAGCAGAACTTGAAAATCAGCTGTGGACGTAAGTGAAATACCCTTCATCTAGCCTCTAACTGGGTTTTATAGAAAACCTTCAGCTTATAGAAATCCAGAATTTCCTAATAGATATCATTCAAGGAATCTATCTGAATTTATGAATACAGTGGTAAAATACAGTGGTAAATGTCTAAATATTTTGATAATGAGAATATTGTGTGAACATAAAGTACTTTATTTGCATATTTCAACCTGCAGGGAAAGTTTTAGATGAGATTTTTCTAAATGAATGGGACATCAGATGTCCTATTCAAACATTTAATTGCACTAGGTAATCATATTTATTAGCAATTCTGATCCAAGAAATTGCTTGGTTAGCAATGTGTTAGCAATTTTGTTAGCAATTTTATTTCTGTGACCTAATTAGAGTTCAATGTTAACGCCCTACTGCCACAAATCAGAAACTCTCTTATTTGTGCTCATACATTTGTTTTGGTCTAGGTTTTGCACAAACTCTTCTTCATGGACAGACTGCCACTGAGATCACTCGTATTCTTCTGGGGTTTCTCTGCGAATCGCCACTAGCGAATAAGGGCTTTACTCGCTCTGTTGATATAAGGTAATACTACAATACCTCATTGGTGTATAGTCACAAAGTGTAATTGATGAAGAGAGAGAAAAAATTTGCTGTTTGTAAGCGGAAACACCAAAAAAGATCTTGCAACTGGAAGAGAAATTTCGGCATTTTTCCTCATGATTTATTACGTTTATGCAGTGCTTGCAGTGTAACAAAGACATTTTGTCAGCATTTTGGCTTCCTTGTATCGGTGTCTGGTGTCAGATGTGTGCTGGAGAACTAAGTATCTTGTTGCGTTGTCATTCCACACGAAATTATCAGAAATTCCCGGTAAACAGCCTGGAGAATATTTTCAACATTCTTTTTTCTGCCCTGGTTTTTCTTCCTCTTTGCAGTTGCATTAAACTG
The DNA here is from genome assembly GCF_003343035.1 of Apteryx rowi. Taxonomy (NCBI): domain Eukaryota; kingdom Metazoa; phylum Chordata; class Aves; order Apterygiformes; family Apterygidae; genus Apteryx; species Apteryx rowi. Next base: position 6,613,628 of record NW_020447196.1, on the reverse strand, counting down.
CAACAATAAAACCTTAAAAAGATGTCATTATCTAATATGCACTAAATGGGAGCATGCTGACCACCTGGAGTAAACATTAGTTCAAAAACTCTTAGATAGATAGACCTCACCATAAGCTAACATGATTTGATAGGCAGCAGCATGATAGATAGATGCAACTTGAATGAATACTATAATGGAATTAGTGTGCAGAGCTAGAATAGTGGAGCAGGATGTAGGAGCTCGAGTCTTTTTGTCCTGTCCATGTTACTTAATGATGTGGGATTTTGTGCAAGTCTCTTCGGAGCTCAGTTTTCCTAAGGAAGTCAAAGAACTGCGTTTCCTCTTGTCTCCATTTTGCATCAGTCTTTCCAGCTCAGAAAAATCAGTTCCTGTGTGGCTCTGATTCTTCACTCAAGCAGATGCAAGAAGTGCTGTCAGGCTCCTGCAGCTGGGTTTCGCTCAGCAGCGTGTCTCTGAGTTCTCTGCTCTCCTAAGGCTCAGGCCCATAAAACAGTAAGATGTGGTGCTTACTCAAATTCCAGCTTTAGATGCTTTGCTGAAAGACTAAATATGGAGATTAACTGTTATCTTCCCATGAAGATAAAGCTGTGCCGGCTCTCCTTGTTATAATGTTGTTATGGTTATCATGCTGTCTGTCTATATTAAAAACAGGCTTCTCCACTGGAATGCTGAAGTTAAAAAATGAACTCACCAAAGTCAGAAAAAACACAGATAATATGTTCCACTTGTCACAGTTTAAGCTGATTCTACCATTTGCCATTCCTTAAAAGATATAGATCTCACAAAGAGCTGTTTTTGATGCCAGATGGGCAGATCTCTTTAGATAAGCATGAGCTGGAACATCTTCTGCCAAAACACTGTCTGGAATGCCGGAGAAGGGAAGACACCCGTTAAATGGAAATGAAATTGAGCAGGCACTGAAATGCCTTAGGAACTGAAGAAATTGCTCAGAACTATAAAAATATTTCTCAGTTGTGCAGAAAGCTAGTTAAACAGATCAAACTTTTTTTGGAGGGAAATATAGTTTGAATCAAATAGAGAAGAGTGTGCTGTGTTCAAAGCAATGATGCTCTCAACTGAGGATGCCGCAGTTCATGGCTTAGTTCTCCATTTCCTCATGTTCAGAGACTCTAGAAAGCACTGGGATGTCATACAGACATCGGTGCAGACTCCAGTGTTTTGTTTCCTGGATGCACTTTTTGAAGGTAGTAGTGGTAGACTAAGGAAGTGTGGATATGAAAATTAATGGTGCCTCTGGAAGCAACTCATTTATACACTTGATATTGCATAAGTGTCAAACAGAGTAACTTCTGAATTGATAACTTTCTGAACAGCTGCCCAGAACATTTGCATAGTGCCTAGACTTGGTGCTAGCCTGCCCAAAGAAAATTCCTGTATTCAATAGCATTTCTTTGTCTGGCCTATGTAGATCATGTAGCCAAATACTTTGTATTTTTAGCCGATGTGAAAAGACTTTCTCAGTACAATGTGGGTTAAAAAAATCAATTCAGTCAGAAAAAAAGGTTGTGATAAACCATTAAGGAACTATTCTTTAAAACTCAGCAGTTTCATTTAAAAATGTCTTGTTTCTGCAGTCTTTTAAGCCCAAACAAGCCCCGGACACTTTCAAAATATGCAGCTAATCCTGAAAACTCTCACTCATGCAAATCATTGCTTAGAATGGGTGTAGAAGATTATGCTGTCATGTTTTATGTCTACAACATGTAGGACTTCATTTTCTGGATTAGAGAAATGTCACTACTCTTATGGGGGGATGAAGCATATTTTAATCTTGCATAAGTGTTATTTTACTATACTTAAGGTGAATAAAATGAATAATAATAGTCATATTTGGCCTGTTTAGAATAGAAGGCAGTATCTATGTAGGAAAATGCAGTTCGTAAAATTGAAATTAGCTTACTTGGTTTACAGTCCTTCAACTGTGTTAGCATCTCAAATGCTATGAAGAGCTCATGGGATTTTTAAAAGGAATGAGGATAAAGCTTTCTCCAGAATGTATGACATTTACGTTAGTAAACTATCCCTTTCGATAGTAGAGAACAGGATTGATTTGCTAATAGAAGTTTCTCCCATTTTTCTGCCTCTGTATCTATAGGCCTTCCAGTGACAGGCTATCAGGCCTGGTGGTTACTTTCATTTCTTGTGGAAAGGGACGGAGAGAGTGAGATCATAGACCTAGATGAGATGGTTGAAGTAAATTATTCATTGTCGTGATGTATATAGTGTTTGCCTTAAGTGGTGCTTCAAAAACATGAAACATGATGGGTTGTTTCTCTGAAACAACTTAATACTCACATAGACTAAAAAAACGGAGATATCTTCTTTCTTCTGTTTGACTCTTGTGTGATTTTTCTGCTGCTCTTTTTTAGTTCAGGAAGGTCTGCTTTATATGAAATAATATGCCCAGGGAACGAGGACGGCATTTACAGCAGGACAGAACTCCCTTTCCAAAGTGCTATGTAAAGCATCTTGAATGCATTGACATTACTCCTCTCATGTAAATTTAAAATATGTATTTCAAAACTTTCCCAGGCTTCTAAACCATAAATATTTAATTCTCGGACTTATCATCAATCAGGTTAGATGATCTATGAAAGATATTGGTGGTAAAAGCTTCTTGTGCTATTTGCTCTAGACCTCCAGAAGCACTCGAGGTTCATGGAAAGCTTCTAAGGAGCTGATGTCGGAGTGGGGCTGCTGATTAATGGGTCCCTGGGACGTGCTGACACCTCTGTATGGATCAGAGAGATAAGAGACAGCTGGGGTCTGCCGGAGCGCGGTGCTTTATGGAGGTGAGGCCGAGGTTAGGAGCATTGTGGATTTGCAGCGAGAAACACAAGACGCGCGGCTTCCTCTGGGGCGGCATAATGGTCTGCAAAGGGGAGCCAGCGAGTGAAGGATCGTTTTGTAGTACTCAAGCGAAAACAAGAGACAAGACAGATGATGCGAAAGGGTTAGAATAAAAACAAGAGTAAGAATCCACAGAGAAATGAAACTTAACATATGTCAAGCTTTTTTTTTTTTTATAGCTTAGTATAATTTATCATCCATAAGAGGGGGCTTTTGTCATGAGGGGTTTTGTTTGCTTAAAATAATTTGCTGTGCTAAACAAAATGCACTTTTCAGTTGTGGCAGGAGTAGCACCAGTACACCTAGTAGTATTGTCCTCATTTATTTAAAATAATGCTCATATTATAGAGCTGCAAGGAGAATTCAGATTGATTAAAGAGAGCTTTGGTCTGCCAAATCTGTGTTACCGGTGATAGTTGGCACAAAACACACAGTGCGGCAAGGCAGTTTTCATGACCCAAGAACATTGTTATCATTTCTTCCATGTAAAATAAAATGGACTATGGGAATTTGCAGTGCTCAGTCATCCATTTATCCCAGCATTGTGCCTTGGGAAGTATCCAGAATCACATGCTTCACAGAAATGTTGAAAAAGTTTATTTTAGGTAACTTCATCTCTCCCCAGACTGTGCTTAGAATTCACTGTACAAAGCAAATAAATAAGTAGTCTTCTTGTAATCAGTCTTCACATAGAGTCATTGGAATATTTTTCTTGTGTAAAGTGTCACCCCACAGGTTACGGTTATTTACTGATCTGTCTATTAATAAATGACGTGCACAGAAATGAAGGTGGCTTTTAACTTTGCAAATGTCTTTCGCAAAGAACAGCATAAGAGAGCCTTAGGAGAATTCTGTAAACAGGGTTTGATCCAAATAACCTAGAAATCACTGGAGGGAAAAAAGTAATTTGGCTTTAATGAGCTTTGACTTAGTATTCAAAGTAGTAAATTTTGACACATTTGAGAGTACTTTGCAGTAGCATGAATGGGCCAGGAGCACAAATCTTTGGGATGGGAAGTATTTTAAAGTTATTCCAAACTGACATCACTAAGCGGGCTTACCAGTGGCAGAGGTAAAACATCAGTGTATGGCAATATAAATTTGTGCTTGGCATGGGTTCTAAAAAGGACAGACATCTACAGCATTGTCCAGATAGGGGTGAGCATAGCCTAGAAGGAGGTATTAGAGGCTCCTAATTCCATGGATGCTGTTATTTAAAGCACAGTCTATAAATAGTATTCTATAATGGCCTTGGTCAGCTACAGGTGACCAAGACGAAATGTCAGGTATATACTTTTTGGCACTGATGTGCATACAAAAGTAAAAGTCACCTACAGAAACTCAAGAAAAAAATGTTTCTTTGGCCCGAGAGTGAGAATTTAGGAAGATCTTCAAAGAGCTGTTAGAGGAAGAGTCACTTGGAGAGACATTCTGGGACTACAAGGATACTTCTCTCAGTTACGTGAAGTGTATTATTCATAAAAGATCACACATAACCTACATGTACTGTACTCAATTTCAAAATGCAACAGGAGAACAGCAAAATATAAACTTTGAAAACAACTTAGTGAGACATGGAGTTGGTCTCTTAATATAAATTGCAGATTAGTAAATGCCATTTTTCAGAGACAAATCTTTGTTGCTTGAAGCAAAAATGAGAAATATTGCATTCCTTTACTGATAGAAAATAAAATAATTTATTTAACTATATCGTCATTATTGCAAAAAAGCAGAATAAAATAAAAACATCAGCCAGAATGGCCACAGGGTCCAGTAATGGAAGCTCTTGTTAGCTACGTGGCATAGCTGAAAACAATTATGGTTTGGGACGCTTGCTTTCCTTCTTACAATGATTTTGAGAGGCATTACTGTAATCAACCTTTGCTAAGAGGGAGGAAAAAACCCTTCTAAAACCACAAGATTTTTAAAATAGCATTTAAGAATTATTTTTTTAATGGCAAATGGGTATCCAGTGAAATTTTGCTGCCTATAACTATTTCAAAAATCACACTATATGCTCCCCCACCCATGAAATACCTTAAGGAACATGGCATTTAATTCCTTATATTTTGAGACCCCCTCCAGATCTGCAAGAAGTTGAACATCCTTGCTCACAGACCTGTGTCTTTAAAGGCAAGGTTGCTGCAACCGAAAAGCAGACCTGTGAGGGGAGCTTCGCTATGGTTAGAGATCTTAAAAGCACAGTCTCAGGAGGGAGAGAGGTTTGGAAATAAAGGGATAAACTAATTATTTATAATTGGGTCAGACTGGGTAGGCTGATTGCCGTAATTAACATTGCCTAGTGACTGTCCCCAGGGACGGCACGTGGCTGTACCAGGTGAAATCTGGTGAAAGCGGGTGCTTACGGGGCTCTGCGGGCGCGCGAGGGCGTGCGGCGCCCGCCGGGGCGGGA
>NW_020447196.1:6513204-6608299 GCF_003343035.1 Apteryx rowi | reverse complement strand
GCCAGCGTGCCGCGAGGCCGCGGCGGCTGGGGCGCAGCGAGCTCTCTGCGCGGGGCCGCCTGCGCGGGCTGGGGCAACGCTCCTGATCGGTGGTGAGGGGGCTGGGGGAGCTCGTAAGCAGTTAGAGATCCGGCAGCAAAGCAAACACTACAGCGTTTCTTAAGTGAAAAATGAAACTCTGGAAAATAGAGGAGGGGTATTTGTGTGGCTCGGGCGGCTTCCTTACCGCCGGAGCTAACCGCACGCACAGGCTGGGCCAGTAAACCTTTCAGGCAGCAGAAAGGAGGCCTGGACATTTCTCTTCCTGCAGGTTCTTGTAGGCTAAGCGCGGGCGAGATCCCGCGAGATCCCGCGCGGAGCCGGTGCCTACCTGCGCACCGCTCGCCTCGCGCACGGCGGCTCCCTCCCTGCCCTGGCCGCCCTGCCCGCACGCTCCCGCCGTCGGCTGGGTTGTCGCTCTGACCTTCTCCTCTCTCCCACATGAATGAACGTGTAAAATAGCCAAATGGACGCCGGAAATAATGAACAGCAAAGAGGTTAGAAACGAGCTAGAGACAGAGCTACTTGTAGCCCAGCTAGAAAGAGCAACGTACGCACCCCGAACGACAGCGCGGGCGAAGCAGCCCCGACCTGCCCCTCCTGCTGCTTTCCACCTGCGTGCCGTGCCGGCATAGTTTTCCAGATTACTTACGGAGTTCAGGCTGGGTTTAAGTCTTGGCCCTCACAGGGAGCATGCTGCTGGTAGTCCACCTCTGCGCTCCATGGAAATGCCAGCTCAGCTGCCTTGGTTGACCCACGGTAGCTGCCGGAGAAAGGAGGTCCAAACCATGCAGCATTTGGGGGCGAGAAGGGCGAGTCCTCCTTGGAGACTAGCGGGCAGCCAGCGGAGGCTTGCTGGCGTTGCCCACTGCTTCTGCTGTCATACATAGCTCAGTAAAAATGCTGTTTGGCCTCTGCTGACTTCAGCCTCAAGTGGTTTTAAAAGGGCCTTCATGGTTTTCGTATATATTCAGTGGTGTGGTGAGGGCAAATGCACATAACTCCATTTCTCTAATTTCGGTGATATTGATGCCTCTTTACTGCCTATTCATAAAAATGGAATGAGTGTATTTTCTGATTTTTTTTATTTGGTGTTACAGTGGTGGTGTAAGGCCCATGCAGCGCCTGCTTCTGAGGCAGCAAAGCGCCATGTTCGGGGCTCTGTAAGACCCACAGCCAAAGGAGGGACTGTAAGAAGAACCGTGTGAAAAATGCAGACGCGTGGCATTGATGGGCATCTTCAAATCACATTTTGTTTTCACGGAAATGTTCATGCCCCCCCCCAAAAGCAAATAGAAAACTTTACAAAAAAAACGGAATATTTTGTTTTGGCAGGTTTTAAACATCTTCCTGTTGTCCATTTTCACTAGTTTTCATCTGGAAGTTTCTTTCAAGTTTATGCAAACTTTCCCTCTGAACCATGCAAATTGCATCCTGAAAATCCAAAATGAAGTGATCATTTCATATCAATGTTTACATTCCCAAGTAATCTGCTAGTCTATTCCTGCCCCCCAAACCTTCAAAAAACATTGTTCTGATAAATCTCCTTGGTTTTTAACTTCCAAAGGAACAGCTGACCACTAATTTAGCTGCAGCACGGTCAGTGTCCTGATCAAAGACAGACTCTGATGGTGCTACGATGTGATGTGGTAGCTCGGGGAAGCTCGACTTTTCAAATGACCTTCCTATTGCAAATGTTGGTAATCAACAACTGCAATTACCGCTCAGGGGGCCCTTTTCTCTCTTGCCTCTCTGACGGTTACTCTCCCCAGTTTGCCGTCAGCTTCTCACTCGTAAGTCATTTAGGACCTACCTCAATTAGACCCATTTTGTATCCCACCTGTTAAACATTTCTGTTTCTGCTTCTTTCTTGCAAGAGAAGGACTACTGAGGCCCAGAATTTTAATTACTGTGTTGGAAATGAAGTTTCCCTTGACCCATAGAAAAACAATACAACATTGTCTTACTGTTATAGACCATTTTAAAGAGGACCATTGTAAATCTGTAATTCACAGGTACAGCTGTCAGCCTGGAAATCCCACGTTGATGCCAAAGGGTACGTAGCAGCCACTGGAGAAACTGTGACCTAAATGAATGAGCTCTATTGAAACCAGTGCTAAGAGAAAAGAATCATGCAGTCTTAACCAGCACAAGATTGTTCATTATAACAAAATAGTACCTCTGCATTTTAAACTAATGATGACTTTCAGGCATAGTGTAATTATAGCACCAGTGGGAACCCATATGTCACCGAACTTTCAAATGTAAAGGTTGTGCCTACAAAATGAAGCCATATATTCCCATTAATTGAAGCAGTTGATTTCCAGTTACACAATATTAGTTTTAATGGTGAGACTATTAGAAAGTCTATGAATGTCTTTTTACTATTGATTTGTAGTATTAAGGTGGCACACTTTAAACTGATCAAAGCTGGTGAGAGGGTGACATTCATGCCAGCAAAGTTATAAATATAGGTGACTCTTATAGTTGTCGTCAGTAAGTTAACATTAGAATAACCTTGGAGGAACGGTAGTTTTGTGCTGTCAGCACAGCCTGCATAGGCTAGAAGATAAAGGATTAGCAAGAGAAATTTTGATGAGGGTATTTACTACTAATGACTGCCTTCAAAATTGCCTTTTATCTACAGCTTTTCAAAGTACTTTCCATTTATTAAGCCTTATAAAACCTTTATAAAATTGTTAGAAGATACAGAAATGCAGATATCTTTGTGCCAAAACATACACTAATACTTTGACAGAAAAGGGCAGCAGTACACACTACACACTGTTTCAAATAGGAATTGTACAGTTTTATAATGAGGCTATCATTCTGTTAATTCAAGTTTGACCAGGACAAGGGAACAGTCCTGCTCTTAAAAAAAAGTGCCATGGACTCATCTGTAAGTAGTGCTCAGGGCTTCTGTTTTACATCGTATCAGAAAGACAGATGTACTTTATGCAGTGCTATAAAAATAAAGTTAAGAATATGAATGCCACCTGGGGTTTTTTTGTATTGAAATCTGCTTCACAAACTGCCAGCCCCAAGAGATCAAAAGCTGTGAGTCAGACCTCCTAAACAGATGCATTGAAAACCTCAAGATTTAAAAAATAATAAATGTACGGTCCTTTATTTGCCTTTTTGTCTTTTGAGCCTTTAGTGTCAGATTTCCAGCCACAAGGAATACAAATTAAAAAAAAAAAAGGAAAAAAAAAAGCAAGCTGAAGGTGTGTCCACAGAGATGATCACTTTAGCAGCGTATGAGTGGTCAGAGCCAGAAGTGCTACAGCCACTGCAGAGCACCAGTGCTGGTAAGCCTTGCCAAGGCCAGACTTAGGCCAGTAGCTGTATTAGTGGCTTGCACTGGGTAAGGATGTGAACTCAGCTTGGCTGTGTTAGTGACACCTCAGTTGTGTAGACAACCACGTTGTTGAAGAGAAATGAGTAAAGAACAGAGCACTTGAGTATAGAACACACTTCCTTGCTGTGAGGTGCCTGAGCACTGGGACAGGTTGCCCAGAGAGCTTGTGGAGTCTCCATCCTTGGACATATTCAAAACCCACCTGGACACGGCCCTGAGCAACCTGCAGTTGACCCTGCTTTGAGCAGGGGGAGCTGGCCTAGGTGGTCTCCAGAGGTCCTGTCCCACCTCAGCTGTTCCATGATTCTGTGAGTCTGTTTTCTTGTTTCACCTGGCCACAATCCTTTGTTTAGCTTGGGTGGTTCTGCATTGTGTTGCATAGCGTGTTTTTACTGTAGCACTTTAGAAGAGGTCAGATGATGCATTTAAAAAAAATGCAGCTTCATATTCACAAGCTATTCTACTGATGGTGCCTGCATGCCACCAAGAGACAGAGTATGTGTGATCCTTATAACTTTATTGTAATTATATACACATTACCCCACCCTACGAAATTAAGACTAAAAGAAACTTGCTTCTTGTCCCAGAGGAGATCTAAAAGAAGATCAGGATTTTGAATTTGAGACACCAGACCTAATCTTGTCTGGTCTCTATTCCTAAAATATATTTTACTGGATATACATACTCACTAGCACTTACCACCTCTGCAAAAAAGCTAATCTTTGACTGTCAAGGTTATCCCCAAATGAAGTTCATTATACTAATTTATACCACTGGTCTTGTTCCCATTCATTGTCTTCTGGTATTTGAAGAGTCAGTTACGACAGGGTCATGATCAAGGAAAACTTTGCGGGGGGGTATTTTTCTTTTTTTTACTACACCAGTTACTGCTTTTTAAATCCTAGTGTTGCTGCTTAAATGTTAGTTCAGGTGTGTTGGAATTCAGCAGTTGCTATAGGAGCAATGTTTAAGGGATATCAATACAATTAGTCAGTCCTATAAAAACATAAGTAATAGCATATAAATGCTATAGCATTTCATAGCATATAAATGAAGGATGCCAAAATATACAGTAATCTGTTGTAAATCTTAAGTTATATGCATGTGTCAGCATGAGTCAATGATATGTACATTAAAAAAAAGGTAAAAGCACATTTTTACTTAGAAATGAATCATGGAATGAGCTTCACAGTATTGCTGAATGTTTTTAAAGGGAAAGATGTAAAAGTTAATACACAGGATCACTCTCAGAGTCAGCTATGCACTCTTCAAAAGGATGGAGGGTTTTTTTTTTGCATCATGAGGTGATAGCACTTCCCAGCAGCAAGCAGAAGGCTTTGTAAGAAGGAAGGGTCATAGTCACAGTGAGTACAATATTGCTTTCTGAGGAACCAGCCGATTTGGGTGGCTTACGGGTAGTTTTGTTATTCAGTTCATTTGCTTATAGGTTTGTCATTTCAGCTCATTAAACTGGATGGAAATTAACTCCACCTCAAAAGCAAGAAAAGATTTCTTTTTCAGTTAAATAGCACAGAAGAAAGTTGGATGAACACCAGGAACAGCATAATGAGCATGTGGGGAGGGAGCAGGAGGGTATAAGAAGGCTCTTAGCAGCTCCCCCCCACTCAATAGTTTGTGGAAGGAACCTACGGAAATTTGTCTTTTAATGTTGGATGGGCATGAAAACCCCACTAACCTGGTATAAAGGTCTAACTGTGTCAATAATGATCATAATATGGTTGTTATCAAAAATAGGTGAAGTCTTCTCCTAGGTAACTTGGCTTGTAAGTGCTTATGAGGTGGTCAGGGCTTTTGTTTCCTACAGCTGCAAAGCTGCATAGTTGTTGATTAAAGACGCAGTCTTTGGGTGAGAAGAAGCGCTCCAGCTCCCGGGAGGAGTGCAGTAAGCTAGATTTCAGTTTGCAGTGGTCATGCTGGTTAAAATATTCCCATTCTGTAGTGTTAATCTATCCTTTAATAGCCTGGCTCTGGCCATTGAAATTCACTGTAGGATTTTTTTCCACTCAGTTTGATTCACAGCATTTTCAATTATTTAGGTAGAAAGAACAAACAAACAAACAAAAAACTGGCTAGTTGCACAAGAAGAGAAGAGTTTTCAGAGCAGCTGGGGCAGTGCCGGTCCTGTTACAAGGGGAATCTCAGGCAACGCTTTGGAAAAAGGACCACTTCAAATTTAGGTTTCTTTTGAAGCCCACACTAGGCATCAACAGAACAATTTTGAAGCCTTTTAAATGCTTCTTTTATATACCCACAGCACAGTTAGACCACACAGCTAATTTTTAATCAGAGTTATGAGAAAGCATATAACAAGCATGTGGCTTTCTTTCATAATGCTTGTTGGCTATAGATGTACTGTTGAAAAAGGCAGCTACATTACCGGGACTTAATGTGACTGTAATAACTGCATGGCCACAAACCATTAGGTTCTTCATCTGATATAGCTAACTAAATTCAAAGGAACATATGTTAAGAGAATAATTTATTTCCCCAGATCCAACCCCCACCAAAAAACATAAAAAGAGGGTCTCGCAAGGCATTTTCAATGCTTTGTATTTACTGATAGGAGAATGAATAAATACAGAATAAGATCTAAAAGAATATTCTAGCAAAACTAGGTCTAGTATTTCAGTCAGTAAAGGCCAACAAAATTTATTTAAATGCCTTAAAGAAAAGGGGGGGGAGGGATGTCATTCTGTTGAACAAAACTGAGAGTCCCTTGGCCCCATTCTGTTTTAGCCCTAGCTATAGCTGGCTCGAGAGTCAAGCTCGCCTGTGGGGAGGATGCAGGCAGAGCCTGGGGAGGGCATGGGAGGAAGCGGAGCATTTGCTGCCCAGGCTCTTCTGAGAATTTAACTGCCAAATGCTAACCGGTCTTTACAGAGCTTCTACAAACTGAGATTTTTTTTTTTTTTCTTCTGAACCTTATAAGTTTTCCACATTTGGATGTATTTTCTTAGGGAGAGCTAAGTGTAAATCACTGACGAAATGATTATCCTCCTGCCAGCTTTCACATCCTGCTCTAAATCGTAGCAATGCTGAAACTTCATAACAAAAACAGTTGTCAGAATTCTTTTAATCTTGGCTGTAACATTTTTACTGAAACTTTTCATCAATTCTGTTCCTCGAATAAGTTAACTTTTTTTTTTTGAAAGAATCCAGGAAAAAATTTCATCCTAAATAGTTTACATTTGACAATTTATGAGTGTGAGTGTGTATATGCAAATTTCATAATGTGAAGTTATGGTGCGGTCTACAGCGTTATTTTGTAAGGAAATTTTGGTCAGGGTTTTCAAAGGTATCTTGTCTCAATGCAAACATTTGAAAAATAGTTGAACAACTAAATCTGTCTCTCAAAACACCTATTGATTGTCTAAGCTTTCAATATATGGATTTAAATAACAGTATAAAAGCAATCTATTATTTCACCTATCTTGTAACAGAAGTAGCTTATAACAGCTATAAGAATATAAGGGTTATATGAAATTATAACCACTATTTATGTATTATTGTATCCAACACATATGTCCTTTCCATATGGGTTGTTCTCACTGTACAGAACATGGTAGATTCCAAGTATAACTCAACAGAAGCATTCAACCTTTGATTTTAAAACTGCTATCATCATCTCCACTTCAACAACCCACGTTGAAAGGAAATTCCAGATTGTGGGGGGAAACGGCTGCCAATCTGAATAAGGAGGAACATAGTCAGATGGCAGGGAAGTATTTGTACTAGTTGTATTAACAGAAGCAATGACCTTTACACACTCCAAAACAAGCCATATGGGCCCTGGATCACAGCAAGTGTTTGTCAAGCAAAACTCCTGATTCATTTCAAGCAGTGTTCAAACACAGGCGGAAGAAGCTCGAACACATAATGCGCTTCTAAAATGCATTTCTGAAAGAGGGGAGATTCACCAGATTTTGAGGTAACTGGTAGCTAAACCTTCAAATCCTAGAGCTAATTTTTTGTATAAGTGTTGGCCCATTGACTGCTTGGGAGGGAAACCAGATGGGCCGCAGTTTAGCCTCCCACCAAGGCTCCAAATTCAGTTCATTGGCTTGATCTTAGGAGAATTAATGAAAGTTGAATAATATGCACTGGCAGCCCCTAAAACCCTCTGGGTTTTTTTTTTTTTTTCTTTTGGCAGGGTGAGACTATTCTGCATTAAATTTGCATATGGCCCCCTTTCTCCCTGGTGTAACTCTAGTGATTCTTCTGGCCTTATTTCTGATGCGAATGTGGACCCTAAACTTCCCAAACTTAAACTTTACAGACTTGCTTAGGCCTCTACACTCCTCACACTTTCCATCTGTGAGGAGGCCCTGCAGAAGTGAGCAATGGTTTAGCATGGGGACTGTTTATTTGTTAAACTGGTGAGGATGATATTATACTCCTCCATGACAACACTGATCTTTAACTGGAACAAATTAACTCTGTACTGTAAATTTTCTCACTGGAGAGCAATACACTGAGTTTSAAGTGCTGGTGGCAAGGATATTAGTGGAGTACTCAAGGTGGCAGGCAGAAGACATTTTAAATGTAATCTGAGAGAGATCAGGAAAGAAAACAGAATCTTTCAGAAAACAAAACAAAACAAAACAGAAGCCAAATTGTGCGTGTGACCTTTCCTATGAGTAGCATGAGCAGGGTGAAAAAGCGTGCTGAGCTATGCCCGGAGAATCTCAAGCAGGCAAGTAGCTTGTGTGTGTGTCAGAAACTCAGGGCTAATGAAGCAACTGCAGCAAGAAAATCTTCTGAGTTTAATGATGAAGGGATTCAAAATAACAAACCCTGACTAATTCTGAAGTCTCTGAGAAAGACAGTGAAACCCTTTGGCAGACAAATAACTCAGAAGTTGGCCCACTAAGCTCAACAGTCTTTGAAGTGCAAGACCATGCAATCACAAGAGACGTCTGCAGACCCAAGGCCAAAGGGTGGCCCACACACTGGAGGTCCTTTCAGCCTGAAAGAGGTGCTCGGATTATTTTGCTCTTCTTGTAGGCTTGTATTTTTCTTCATATATAGAAATCAGCCACAAAGTTGTTTGTCTGCGTGTTTTCTCCTCCTACTCCTCCCCAAAAGAGCTTCCAAGACAGACAGTAAAGTCAGCATGGGGAAAAGAGGCGGCTTCAGGGCGAGACCCTCCTCCCTCTCCTGTCACCTTTGCCTCGGCACCTCCTGTGTTGGCTGTGACTGCACACAGGCTGCCCGCCTAAAAACACTTTCCTTCATCTGCTCCCTGCCTCACCAAAATGAAAAGTGATTTTTCGTTAGCTCGGCCAAAGCCCACAGTTAACTGGCAGGTGCCGCTGTGCCGTCGGAGCCGCTGTCTGTACTGGCTGCGGGGTGCAAGGCGGCACCCCCCCGAGCCGCGGTGCTGCCCGGCACCCCCGTGAGGTCATCCTGCATCTCTCATGTCCCTCCCTGGCTATTCTGCTTAGCGACTACCTGCAATAGCTCGCACGTTTTGCCCGGAGGCGCTGCAGCCAACACAAATGGGTAGCAAGGCGAGGCAAAGCCTGAGGCTCGCTAGGGAGGTCACGAGAAAGGACATGGTCTGGCCTCTAGGAGGCTGGTTATTGCAGTAACCTCCGTAATGCCGAATAAACAGAATGGCTGGCTTTTACTGAAATTCGGTTTGCCTTTATACATGTGACAGTGAGAGGCTGTTTCTGCTGTGAGAGCCGGCACGTTGCCTCATGCACTTTGCTGGGGCGGTTAGTTAAGTTCTGCACTTTATAGGTGTAGTGGGAGGCTAATGCTCTTTTATTACCCCAAGCTCAAAATTGACCCCTATATTTTAAAAAAGCAGGGACTTTCATATTATCTCATAATTCACCAAGGGCGAATAAACATTCAGAAATTCCAGCCTTTCTTTTTTCTGGATTCTCCTTAAAACTGCAGCTTCTTTTATTTTCATGCAGACATTTTTCAGTGATTTTTATTATGGTCAAGTACAGCTGTCCTCTTTGTTTTAAAACAGTGTTAACGGCAAAGATATGGTTTCAAACAAAGTTTCTAATCATTTGCTATGGCTGAAAGCGGTTTACCAGAGATGATAGTCTCCTCGAAATCTCTAGGGTTAGGCAGCAGGTGATGCAAAAGCCATGTCCTGTATTTACAGATCTAGCCAGCTAGGGTTTACTGGGTTTACTCTGCCCCAGTGGGGGGGGGGGGGGGGGGGGCATCAAAAAATGTGTAGCATGCATGTTCCAGGTGCGTTTCAGTGAGATGATGGCTTCTGGTCACCCAGCTCTGCCCTTGAAGCAAGTTTTGTTCTGTACATGCGAGGGGAAGAGGTGGTGGGAGCAAGGCAGAAACACGCTGTTCGGCTCTGCGTGTGATAGCGGCTCCCTCGTAGGTGCTGGCCTGGCTGGCGAGGTACGGCATTTCTCAGCACTATGAATTCCTCCTACTCGCTTCTTGCTTTTTCAAAATGTTTTAAAGCAGGTCCTATGGCTTTATTTATTTTCCACTTCTGTGGGTTTTTTGTGTTTTTTTTTTCCTTTGTACAGTTGCATATTGTTATTAAATGAATGAAATGTACAATCCGTTCTCTTTGGGTGGCCATGACAGAAAAAGAAAAAAAAGAAAAAAAAGAGTCATTTTAGCATTTCTTAGTGAGATTCTTAGGTGTTATTGGAGGAATTTTTCTCCATGAAAGGAATTTAACGTGACATTGGGCACTTCAGCGTAGACGCCGCAGTGCAGCAGCATGTGTGGGCACAGAAAGTGTTCAGCGTCCTTTATTTAACGATGTTCCAACACGGGGCGAGACATTAGCTTCCAGTAGTGTGGGAGCACTTTGATTACAGTAGTGTTACCTCATTATACTTACTATTATGAGTGCTACCATTGATTCACAGTAGTAAACATTGTGCTAAATAGTTACTGTATACAGGATTTCAGATTTAGAAAATAATAATACCACAATTATGAGTACTGAACAATCTTAAGAGATTGTGTTTAGTGAAAAGCACTTGCTGGATCATTGTATAAAGCCACAGAAACAGGCAGTGCTCAGTTGTCAGAAGCATTTCAATTTCTTTTTTTTTTTTTAATAAAATGCTGAAAGGAATTAAATGTCTGAGATATTAAGTACGATTCATTAGTGACCAAAGTGGCAGAGCCCGGGGCCGCCAGCCATTCTGCGACCTCTGCTGAGGCTGTTAGCAAGGGTGATGATAGATAGCTGGCTGATGATGGGTTTTGGATGTGTAGATTTCTGCTAAATCAATGGACAAGTTGTGTCAGATTTCTAGCAGTTTTCAAGAGCTTCTGCCAGTCTCCCGAAAAGATACATTTTTCATTCACTATTGAACTATGATAGGCCCATATAAATTGATGCAAAAGAGAGAAAAGTATGTTGTATGCGGTTTTATCATTTAATGATGTATCCATATTTCCATTTTAGAAAGCAAAGAATACAAACAACAGTTTTGCTTATATGTATGGGAAACATACAACAGCTGCGCAATCGTTAATAGAAAATGTTACTGAAAGGCCCAATAGAACTGCGAGAGATAATGTGAATTGGCCATTAACAGTAAGCCATTATAGAACTTATTAAGTGAAGCCTTAGGGCTGTCATAGAGCCTAAAGGTTGACATAAATTTTTCATACACATTGAACTTTGCTAAATGTGCTTGCATTTGATTAATGATGACTTTCTTCAGTACACTAAGAGGAAGGGAAGTATGAGCTCAGACTGCAGCAGGGAGAATAAGCTCCGGGAAGGAAGGCCGTCTTTGGCAGGGGTGGGACAGCAGGTCTTTCTAGGGCTGTCCTGCCAAGCACAAGGGAGCTTATTACCCCCCAAAATGTTGTTCTTCACCACTCAGTGGTAGTGCAATGAGCACAGCATGGAAAGCTGGTTTTGCAGCTGTAGAAGTGGAAGCATCATGCCTCCAAAAAAATCAAGATTAAAAACCCTTCAAAAAACCCCACACATCTCAAAAGCAGTGCAGAAGTGCTTCCTATTTGTAAAGCAGTGGTATGGCTGCAAGGTGACAGAGCTGACCAGAGGAAGTCTGCCTTGGCAGCCAAAGCAGTGAATCATAGAGCTGTAGAATAATTTACTTTGGAAAAAAGACAATAACAACAAAAATCCCCCTTCACTTGCAGAAAGGTCTGGGCAACAGCATATGGAATCAGTCAATTGAAATAAACATGTTTTGCCACACGTTAAAAAAAAAAAAACAGTCCAAAGAAATCACAAGGTCTAAGTTCCCTTCACCAACGACCCAAATGCTAAGTATGGCTTAAAATTCAAGGGAAGGCTTTTAAAACTACGACAGAGTAAGTAAGTTTTGTTTGTCTTCCTAGTTTTTAAATCTGTTAAGGATCAAATTTTTAACTTTTATTTCTTTCCAAGGAGAAAAGTACCCTGTGCTCTGCAGAAGTGAGCACCCGCCCTCAGCATATATTGCCACCAGCTTCACACGCAGGACAGGAGGTCTAGGCCCTTGCATGGGCTGGAGAGGAGCAACGTCCACAGAGAGCAGCTACGCGGCAAGACATCGGTGTCTGCGGGAGGTGGAGTTTGGGCACTTGCTCTGCTCTGAGAGGGCAGATGTGCCTGGAGGTGGTGCAAGGGCCTGAGCTGGGAAGTGGTTTTTGCAGTACCAGAGTCGGGAGGTAACAGGTACCGCTGGTGAGCAGGCATGGCGCAGGACTTTGGACATGCTACAGGAGGCATGTTCTTCAAATAAATAACATAGAGCCTCCATCCATAAATCTCACTTGAGGGGAGCCCCAAGTTTATTGAAGTTGGTCTTTCTGTGACCTAGGTTTACACAGGCAGTCCAGCTCAGCCAGCCAAGGATTTAAAACAGCCTTCCTCATCGAATCCTGAGATCAAGGACATTAAATAACAGAAAACCTTGTCACTAGCATGCCATGCCTGAGCTGCTCCACCAGTGCCAACAACATCACCCGGAGCAGGCCTGAATCCCAGCCGTGCCTCCTTTCAGACCAAGGAGCTAAGGAGCCCAGTAGGTCACTCCATTCCTTACACAAGGCATTCCTTTTTTTTCTTTTTTCTTCTTTTTTCTTCTTTTTTCTTTTTAAATATGGAAAGTGATTATGGTCCTGACTGTTCAACTTTGACTACAGTAGCTTAGTACTGAGCTCACCCACCTAACTGGACTCCTGCATCAGGTCTTCCTTGATTTAAATAAAACCCCCACAACTCTGAGAATTTGGCTGGGATAGGGAAGACATAAAAGAATTCCAGGTTTTGGGGTCCTGGAAAGCTAAGGTTGCCTCGCTATGAGCCTGATTTAAACTCAGGCTCATAAAGAAGGCGGCTCAGGCTCAAAAGATTTAAATGCTTCACTTTTTCTGTAAGCTTATCAGCACCAACATGGTCAAATTCAGCATTTTATTTTGTCAGTCAACAGTATGGAGACAAGAAAACACGCAAATTATTTAAAACCTTTTTCCTAGCTGTGGACATGTCAGTTCCTGAGGAGATTGGCACACGCTCATGGAAATGTTCGTGGCCAGCTCGTAGCCCTTGACACGGTATCAAAAACTGCTTGATGCAATGGCAAGAACATGACAGAGGCAATCTAAAAAAATCCCAAGCGAGCCCTCCCCTCCCATATCAGTGTAAGTTCTGAGAGCTCCCTTAGCAACTAGCAGTGCCCTCGCATACCCAATTGCGTCTTGGCGGTGCGGCGCGATGTGTCCAAACGCGCCGTGGGTGAGCGTGAGCAGGGGACACGGCCCCCTCGCTCAGGCGCAAGCTCTCCTGGTCATTAGCAGCTAGGCAAGGAGCTGGCTCGTTTTCTTGCCAGCATTCATGTACTCGGTTCACTAAATAAACACCACCCCTGGCTAATGTCAGCATCTTTTAGTTGTCGGGGGGATCTGGAGTTTGGGTTTTTTCTTTTTTTTCTCGCCTCACTAAATGATGTCCCAGGCAAGACTTTCAGGAGGTGAAAAAGAGGCCTGAATATCACCTGTGCCTGCTATACCGTCCCTCTACTTACCTGCTTCAGCGCCACGGCGAGCCGTCCGTCAACTGGGGTCTGTCGCCAAACCCACCGACGCGGTACCGGCCCCTTCTGCGGACGTCCGGGGACGTGAGGCTCAGTCCTCCTCCGAGCTCGGCCAGGAGGCGAGCGGCACCGTCCCGGAGCCCCTCCGCCAAGCGGCCGCGTCGCAGGTCCCACGGCCTCGGGAGCCCTGCGGCACGCTGCGGTCCCAGCCTATGTCTGCACTAATCCGGGTGGGGGCGAACCCGGTCCTGCTGCCCTGCGCTGACTTTTCACACTCTCAGCTTGCAAGCCTGAGCCTCCAGTGACCACTGCTGTGACGTTTAACACAAACAAATGTCCTGTAGCTGTGCCAAAACACACTGTTCATCTGGGTGCTGCAGAGGATACGCAATGAATACAGTTCCCAGCGTTTCAGAGGTAGTGTCGGCTGGGATTAGCAAGCCTAACTTAATAAAGAGCTATGATAATTGCATATTCACTGAGAAGGGGAAAATAATCAAATGAAAAAGGACAAAACCACCAGGGAAAGAAAATTTATTTCCAAGCATCTACGAGAGTGCTACAAACAATAGAGACTAAAACTCAAAGCATTTAAAACTATTAAAAAATGTAGTTGACAATGTCCTTCTTAAAAAGTAAACACAAAAAAGTAGAAAATGCAATTATTAATTCTAAAACTTGCTCAATAGTGAAATAAAATCAGATAGCATCAATGAGGATGGAGTCCTACAAATGTTTTTTTTTTACTTTATTTCCATTTGTTAATTTGTAAATTGATACTCATTTCATTTTTTAATGTTTATTTAAATTTATAATGGAGAAATGTGCAAATCTAGCAAAAAATTCTTTGGATTATAAACAGAGAAAAATCAACAACCAAAGAAATTTGAACTGAGTTAAGTAATAAACTATAGAATTATATAGAATGCATACAGCTATAATAAAGTGAAATATTACAATAAACACTGTAGAGCAAATCTGCTGATTTAGCAAACTCTGCATTATAAAACATAGGAATATAATGGGACAAGTGAATATGTTATGAATATAGAGCTGAAACATCATTCATAATTTTAATGAGTTAAATTTTAACCTAACTACATATACGGGGGTATTCAGAAAAGCAATACACCAGCAAATCAGATTTCCTTTCAGATCAAGCAGTTTGGTACCTGACTGCAAATGAAGGACAGGATCCGTAAAAATGAATGGTAGAAAAATGTATATCATTTCTGTTTATTGCCTCTTCCCATATTGCAGCTGCTGATCTCTGACCCTAAACAGCAAACTATATTAAATTTAGTGGATGTACAGCTGTACACAGATGCTGAAAATGTTGATGCGCAGAACATATTCCAATCCCTTGCTCATTCTGAACTAATATAAAAAAAGTTACAGATCATTTTTTGATTAAAAACATACATTACAAAGAACAATTCTGAAAGCACTCTGTATTTCTGTCATTACAAATTAAAATGTCTTCCTAGCAGTAGACGATGCTATTCTACTGTAGTAAATGGAAAAAAAAAAAAAAGAAAAGAAAAACGTAAGTGCCAGAATCTTAATTAATACTCAGGTAAAGTAATTGTCAGGCAGAACAGTCTTTAGGGAACTTATAGCTAAATTGGGTCAGATTTAAGTCTTTAAAACCCGCAGAAGCTTAGCACAGATATTGAAATTCACAAGCCTGGAGTAAATTGTAAGTACAGTGTACTCCTGTCCATTTATAAAGTCATTACTGAAGTCTCTGGAATTCCTAAGATATAAGATAAATGCATATTACATGGGAAATATTTAAAAGAATTACACTTAATTTAACCCAGAACACAGTATCATTATATGAAGATTATTACTGTGTTCTGGGAGCAGCCACAAGCTGTAGATAGAGAGGGTACAAAATGTTCACCAGACATTACATTTTTTTAAATCTAAAAAACATTTGTAAAATGTACTTGATTTTTAAATAATCACTTAACAAGGCAACAAACCAACTACAAACACATAATAAATAAGGCTATTAAAAGGTCACAATTGTAGTAAATTAGTCAGAACTATAAATGGGACATTAGAAACACTATGTTTTTCCTTATATGCTTAATAACCAGAACAAGAATTAAAAAAGAATCAGTTTATTTCAAAGTCTGCTTCTTATATTGAAGCACATATTAAAGCAACAGTACAATGTTCATAAAATATAAGTGTGATGCTGTAACATTTCTTACATGTCAGAATACTGATATTTGTATGTATACTAAAATAAGAATTTTAAAATTGTACAAATAGATACATTAAAAATGACATAGAAATAGGGCGCCTCCCACTGCAACAAGACAGAGTTTTTATATCTGGCACGTATTAGTTCAAGATGAAAGTATAAGCAAAAAGATTTACAAGAATCAGCAGTAACAAGTTTGATGCTCAAGAGACATAATAATTGTACATTGTACTGTACATACATCATATGGGTTTAAGCTGGCTGAATATTATATATTTCAAGTTTAAAAATGCACTACCATATAGAGTGTCCATAGTTTAAGGCGAAATTACAGCTCAGAACTGTTATCTTTTCTAATTTGTGGAAGCTTCTTTGACATAAAAGATTTAGATGTTCATAATACATAAAAGATTTCCCTTATTTGTAGGTTCGCTTTTAGCATTTTCCTTCATTTAAATATTTTGTATCGCATAAGTGGGTTTTTCCTCTAGTGAAGTTGATAGCCAACTTCTGCATTTGCCTTTTGTAGGAAAAGGTACTTCACAGTATTTACCACTTTTATGTCCTTTTTTTATCAAAGGAATCCTCTCTGTCAAACTTAAATGTTTAAATGAGACTTCTCTTGATTTTTAAAAAAATACCTGCTTACATTTCTTCTGGATTCTTCAGAACATCAGACACAGTTCTTAAGGCCAAATCTGAAACTTTATTGTTAAGAATCATCATCGAAAGTGTCTTTGGAGCCATACAAGTCTGCAAGTTTCTTAAATCGAGGTCCCCAATTTTGTAGATAGTCGTAGTCCAAATCAGAATCTGTTGTCGCTGACTCTAAGGAGCTAAGTGAACCAGCCACTGAGCCTCTGCCTTCATAGCCATAGATCTGAATAGAGTCATAGGGAGGAGCAGTTGGATCATTATCGGCCTCTTGTATTCTTGTGTTGATGAAATCATCAACATCAACGCTATTGGGAGCTGGCCGAAGCCCTGGTCTTGGCATATACTGATACTCAGGCTTTATGTCTTTACGAGGAATAAATCCATTGATGCCATCAGGGTTCTGCAAAGTAGCTATGTCAAAAGCTTCGGTATCTTCCTCTCCTCCACCTTCATCATCATAAGTAATGATATTCTCTCGGACATCTTCTTCTTCAAACACAATCAGGGGTTCTTTTTTCTGCCTTTTCAGTGTTACAAACAACACTACAATGACTGCAGAAAAAAATAAAGCAAGTTAGACCACACTCTAAAGCGGTATCTGTTTTTATAAATTGATTAGTGTTGGGACCTAACAACTTCCTAACTTTGGCCCCTCAGCTTCTGCACTAGTTCTTCATGCATTTTTGCTGACATCTGCATTTTTAGCATATCTAACTAGGTAAAAGCACGATGTTGGAATATAGATTTGAATATACTGATTTGAGGGTTTACATTTGGACTGAATACATTGCTCAAACTAACTGCTCATTACTGCAAGACTTCAACTCGGGAACTGTATTTTTGGGTCCCCAACACTGCATGACCACTGTGGCACTGCCTTTGATAGAGTCCAATCATATTGCATAGCTGCAGCAAAACACAGATGAATCTTTACTCTCCTCCGTATGTCCAAACCTAAACTCTAATTCCATGTTCTGCTAATGATGAAAATGGGCATTTCCATGAAAATGGAAGTTTTCTAAAGCAAGACCTCAAAACGCATGCTTTTGTTGATGTGTTCCTTCTCACTTCAAATTTCTTTAAAATAACTTAAAATTACATATGAAAAATGTGACCATAAATTCCCATGGGCAAATTAATGTTTTATATAAGTATTTTCAAATCATCAGGAAATGCTTTATAGCAATTTCTTAAAAGCAGCTCTTCTGAGCCATTCATTTGTCTTCAACACAAGCAGAATTAGAGGGAAATAGCTGGCAGGAGCCATTAATCCTGGCTGACCTCAATAAGGAACCTGTCATCCAGGGAAGATCACAAAACTTAAAACTGTGTCATGACCTCCTTTAACCAGTGTCCCTGATTAATTGATATTAGGCCACAAGAGGACATTCTCTGACCATACCCAGGCAAGTTCACTGGTGTTTCCTATTGCAGTTATCATATAGTGCATTTCAGCCAGATAAATCAGTGCCTCCTATAAAAATAAAAGCTGAGAAATTAAGATAGATTGATTTATCCACCTCAGAATTAAGGCAGGATTAACATGGTAATACAAACAAACAAGTGTAGAAAAATAATAAGAAGAGAACTTTTTACCTAACAAAATCACAATGCAAGCAAGAATGGCAATTAAAGCACCAGTGCTTAATCCAGCATTGAGGATGTAGGCTTCAGCATTACAGGAGAGCAAGGAGCCATTGCTGTCACAGCCACAGACTCGAATGGTGAGGGTGTTGGTGCTGCTCATGGGTGGGAGGCCGCCATCACTTATTACAATAGGAAGAAGGTATAAATCTTGCTTTTGGCGACTAAATCCTTCACGTCTAACAAAAACGCTGGCTGTGTTATCTGTTTAAAGAAGGGAGATAAGTCATAATCATTATTTTTTCCTCAAATTCATCCTCTTACAAAATATTGAAAAATTATATTTTGCTACAATGGTACTGATTTTTCAGATGCTGTAGGCATGTACGATAAACAGATTACTGCCTTCTTAATGAGCCAAAGGCAATTACAGTATTGTGCTTCATTCATATAGTACCACACTCAATTTTAATTATGTTAGGGTGATGAGGGTAACACAAGGAGCACATAAAATGGTTTTCTTTGTTGGTTTTTTTTTTTGCATAAATTGTTCTCATTTGCAAAGTATCTTAACATCATTCATATGCGAGTTCAATTAATTATATACTATAAGGGAATACAGCTCACGGTAAACAAAGCATTTATTTTATAAATCATAATGTTTATGACTATTTTGAAAGAGATATCATATACACAGCTGAATATTAGCTAAATCAACTGCAGCAATTGAATTCATTCACTATACATACTAAAAAGTATATATATCATAGAAAGTCCATACTACAAATAATTACTATAGAAGATGATGTTAGTAGTGTTTCTAGAACACCACTAACCTTCAAGTAAATTCATGACACTTCATCAACCAATTGAATGACTGGGCCTTGGCATTGCTGTCTGTGCTGGTTCTAAGCCAGAATTAAAGCATTCAGTGGAGGGGAAAAAATCAAATCCCATTAATGTATTGTTCTAGGTGTCAGATCTACAGAAATGGAAGGCAGAATTCTGCACAAAAATAGCCTGTATTAATAGGACTCCCACCAAAATGAAAAGCAAACGTTACTGTGTATTAGCAAATTTAAGCCTCGACGTTGACCTATTTCAGCAAAATACACTGTATATTTTGCAGTTTTTCACCCAAACTCCCCAAAGCCAGAATTCAGAAAGCTTGACCACATATGCGCTGTGTGTCCAGGTGCATTATGAATTACATAGATGTGATGAAGAGGTCAAGTATTGCTCCAAAACTATTTACAGCACTGAACAATTGCCATGTCCCTCTTCATCTTAGTCCTGGAAGCCAAGCTGCAGCGTCAGCACAGAGCGTCATTTTGGATAGTTCTTCAAACTCTTTGGGGTGACAGCATTCAAAAGGGAAGTGCATAACATGAGACACTGGGATGAGACTGCCAAAGTTTCCTGCTCCCAGCCATTCCAGAAATACAGAAGGAAACACAAACAGTATTTCTTTCTAGTGTTTCTTGTTTCTTAGTTCTCAGCCTGAACCAAAGTTCATAAAATTGTAAACATCCTGAAGTAAGCAAAATGAAACAACTGTATCCATTTTTTTCAGACATTCAAAAAAGATTTAGTTTCAGATACAGATTTACTTCATGCAACCTTTTCTGTTTTGCCAATGCTCTTTATTTCTCACCATATAACAGGAGGGAAAAAGAGAACAGGATGGTTCTTTTATCTACTAAAGGAGAACTATTCACCTTCAGTGGTACCCATTTTACTGCTGCCTTGGGGTACTGCAGAAGATTAATCAATTCCTATTGAAGAGTCAGCATAAATTCCAGAATTTAATAATGCGAATCATAAAACCTCTTTTAATGATCTGACCACTGCTATTTCCATGAAAATCTGTGAATAAATTATACCAAAAGAGAAGTATTCTTGCCTTAGATTAACCACCCTTGCAGACATTACCCCTGATGATGGGAGAAAAGGTCTGTAACTGTCCCCAAGTTCGGTGGACTCAGATAAATTTATCGGATGGTAAGGATGCTTGTACTATCGCCCTGTTTATCTGGACTTCCCCTCTAGAAAATTCTGCAGATCACATCAGAAAAGGATGAAATTATTTAGGACTGTTCTAGATATGATCTGCTTGATACATGCGGAACTAATTCATCTCCCCGTGCCTGCGCCTCGCCTCCTGCTAGACCCAACCTCAACAGATGCCCAATTTGGTTCTCTCTCTATATGACAGCAGTGCAGACTGTAAGATGCTTAAGTTTCATAGAATTAACATGCAGATGGTAAACACCTTGTCAACTTCTCCTTTATGTGATGGTCATGTTTGTTAAGGATGGAGAAGCTGATAAAGATTTGATTATTTGTCATTATTGGAGGTGCTGTTTGCATCTTCTCAGAGTTTTTTCGACCTCCTAAATGTTTACATGCAACATTTGTTCAGCTAGGCTTTGTGGCACAATTTTTAAAAAGACCTTAGTGATGTAAGTGTCTGTATGATAGACTTCTTATTTTACAACTTTAATGAGCTTGTTACAATTTGTTATAAATAGAAATGTAACATCTAACATCTATAAATCTATCAGCTAATACTTACAATACTTATATAATCAATAGAATCAAACTATTCCACAGAATTCTCCAAAATGCATGTAATAATTCATTTCCTCTAAAGGAGAACAAAGATCTGCTCTATTAAACAAAAGGTTGCGATAGGACAGATTATTTTTGTGGCAAAAAATATGAACATTAATAGAGAGCTAAGATGCTACTGCCTAGAGATTGCACAGGCAACCTGGAAGGAAATCCAGGCCTAAGAAAACCCATGCACATAACCCATTTTAACAGTATAGGCAATCAAGAGTTTACAGTCCATGCAAGCATCTGATTGGCTAGTTATGTCTACGATTTGGTTACCTTTTGCTAATAATATTACAATTTAATGACCAAACAGATCAGCCACAAATGAAGCAATTAAACCTTGTCATCTTCACTAAATATATCATCTGATAAAATAAAAATTATTTTCAATAGGATTTGTTTAGATCATAACGATAGTAGCAGATATATAGCATAGGCTATACATACACTACCCAGTAATAATGTAGAGCAAGAAAAATATCACACATTAGTATGTTTAGTCTGCTGGCCACATATTTTGTATTATATTATATTTTTCCTGAATTTTGGTAGCTTTAATAGTATTCCTAATAAGAAGTAAAAAAAGGATGGCAAATATTCTGTTATGATACAGCCAGGCCAATTCCACTGCAGTCAATTACATTACACTACACTAAGGGTGAATTTGATGCAATGGTTGATTTGTCTGGTTTAATTAAAGGTGATTTCTGGTTTAACATATATATATATATATATATATATATATATATATTTTTTAAGTAAAATCCAATCAACATGCCAAGCTAAAGTTTAAAAAGGACTACCATATATCAACCCTAAAAGGTCATTTTTTTAACCTTTTTTCTGTTGATGTTCACTCCTCATATTTATAAGGAACATAATATCTATGAGAGGAAGAAAAAAAGCTCTTTAACCTAGATAAAAGATAGCATATAATCCTAGCTAATATTCTCATCCCTTCTTTTTCATCATTTTCAAGTCTCAGGAGTATAACTGTAATCCAGGTATAATGGCATTTTTTAAGCCAAGAAAAAGAAGTTAAATGTCAATACCAGCTTACAACTATTACTTAACACATATGGGAGCTACTTGACCGGCAGTCTTAAAGAACACAGTGTGGGTTAACATAAGATAGAAGGACGAAAATATCCATCCCAACACCGTCCAGAAAAATATACATGCTTTCATTTTCCCTGCTAGTATTGTCTGGGAAATCCCATGTCCAAAAGTGTTGTAAGTGAACAGATTACCTATACTTGCCAGGAAATCTTCATAATTAGAAGTTGCAATTGCATCACTTTATGGTGATTTTTATGGTGATTTTTCCTCGTCTTTGATTTTCCTCTTTTCCTCTAGTGATCTTCTCAATGGTTTCCCAAGTTTTCCTCCACATAAAGGCAAGCGTAGCTCGGGCTTTTTGGGGTTGTTAGTGTAGATATTCTGTAAGGAGGCTTCTAGATAAAAGCAGCTGACTGCAGTGTGAACATTAGCAGCTGTATCAGAGCATGAGAGCTGCCTCGGCAAGAAACCTAACCAAAGGTGGGGTCTGATTGCCTCGGATCAGTACCAGGCAGTGGCGACTGCTGCAGAGAATCCAGGGCAAAAACCCCATCATTTCACTGCCCACAGGTTTCAAAATCTCTTGAAAGAGACTGAATTTGAGAGCCAGAGGACATGTTTCTATTGAAAAAATGGATTTTGGTCACGGATTTTAGTGGCCTTACAAATTTAAGTTCAGTCTTCTGACTTGAAGTCAGTGCTTTCTAAAGAAATTATGTCTTGTGTATTCTAAAACATCATTATACCTCACTTTCGATAGCAAGGTGTCATTCGGCTTTGTGCAGCATGCAAAAACAAGGTTGCTGCACCATGTGCAGCAATATTGGCTTTGTGCCAGGCCTCCACAAGAGGTGAGGCCAAGCAAAGGTCATTATGGCTTAGGACAGAGCAGGATTTGAAGCAGGAAATCCATTTGCTAAGAATCTGTCATTCTTTCTTTTGTGAAGGGCCATGCGCCTCTGCTACACTTTTGAAGTTGACTTCAATGGAAGTAAAACTGAACGGAGTCTGGGCAAATATAGTGCTGTTTATTTACGTGGTATAATGTAAGTGAACAGTGCAAAAGCAATTCAGTGTTTTATCACAGCATGTGATAAGCCATTATCTCATGTTTTCCATGGAAGATAGTCTCAGCTGAAAAACTTGGTAACACAGTAGGCTATTAATAGGATGTAGAATGTGATTACTTTTTTTGGATTACTGCAATATGTGATTACTTTCAGTAGCTGGTAGAAAGAAACTCTATTAAATGATAATTATAGGACTGTATTCACTTTAAAGTTCTGTAATAGACCCAAACATTGGAGTTTTCATTAACTGTTCTCCACAGTTAATAAAGCCATTTTTCTTTGAAACTTGCAATTCCCTCTGAAAGAAGTGGCATGGTACATAGGCTACTCAGATTTACAAATGAAAAAGAGAACTTTAAATGATCATGTAAATTATTTGACTTACAAATGGTAACACTTCCTCTGAAAAGGTTTTCTATCTAGAAGTACATAGAATTCTAACCTTTTCCCTTTGCTCTCTACCATAACTTACTAAAAAAACCCAACCAAACAGAAAATAGTAAAATTAACAATACAACTGCAATAAAGATTGTACAATAATGATGGAAAGACAGTATGGAAGTGGGTGGATTTCATTACATTCATTATATTACATTTCATTACACATTTCCTAAACGCAAAATTATACAGGAAGATTTAATCCTTAAAATAGCATCTTGTTGAAATTACCTTTTGCAGTATTGTCAGGTCCAGCCACTGTATTCAGTGGACATCATCATTTCCATTATAAAACCTTTTTATCTGGGTTAATTTTTTCATTAAAAAATGAATTTGATGCATATGGAAATGAAGGATTAATAGAACTGGCTGGAGTTGGGCACTATGATACCATTTGCCTGCAGCTGTCTCAGTGCATCTCAATTCTGACCCACACTTTCTCTGTTATTTTAGATGCGAATCTTCCCTATCAGTTTTGCCAAGTGGTGTCAAAGGATGAGTAGGGCTTGTGATACCAGCTATTATCCACTAGAGACTTAGCTGGTATTTCTAAGCTCATTCCTAAGTGCACCTGGAACCTAGGTCTCTGAAGGTGAAAGGCCCGTTATCTTTATGTGCAATCTAATCCATTTTCAGATCGATATGGTGACCATAAAACATCTTCTAAGGAGAAACTTGACCTCAGGGTCTTAAGCAAAGAATACATTTCTATTTACATCTCTTTAAAAATACATTCATTGATTTTTCAAAAAAATTGTGTTTTACTACCTTAAAGAGAATAAATATATCCCCTCCACTGGATCCTTTATGAATTGCATATATATGTACAAGTGCCAAGCACTAGACAATATTACTTTGATCCTTCAAGAATAACAGAAATTGTGCTCAGGAACTCTGATGATAATTACCCTTGCTTCAGGTGTTGAGAGAGATATAAAGTACGGTACAACATATCACTTATGAGAAAAAAGTTCTTATTGAAATCATGTATCTGGATTATGTTGCCTTTTGTATTTCTGGCAATCTGTAATAACTAACTCCTTTGGCTTCATGATTTAAACCAGTTCAAATGAGTTCTGAATTTCAGGAAACAGTTAAGTTTCTCTCAAACATTAAAGCTTGCTAATTAAAAAGTTTCTTGGAAGTTGCAGCAGTTTTTTTTCCTTGTACAGGAAAATAACAAATGAATAACCAATAACATTTAATGTAAATATCAATTGATTATCATTAAATAAATAGAATAAATATTTCTGATGACTGGATTGTCTTTTTTCTGGTTTTCTCCCTCTGGCTTCCTCAACCTTTGGCAAGTTATGCTCACTGAAGCTGTCACGTTAGAAAATTAAGTAAGTTTTGGCTTTCATCTATGTCTTTTTGCCTGCAAGTTTCTCACATCTACAGTACTCAGTCTGAATGCAAGGCTACCCTATATTTCATTAAAAGAAGGTTGGCAAAGGGATCAGGATTCCAATCTGGGCATGTTCCACAGCAGAAATACATATTCATATTTCCTTCCAAAGTTTAGTGTGGCAGCAATTTTATTCCATTACAACTCTAGTCTGTGTCTGTCATGATCCATAATAGACAAAAACTACCAAGCAGAATTAAGTGAAAAAAAGCCAAGCAACTTAACAATTTATCCTTCCTCAGCTAATTTTAGCATAGCAAGTAGTTTTGTGGAAATCGCAAAAACCTGCCTACCACATTTAGCAAATGTTTTTGTCAATGTTTTTATCCTCTTCCTGGGAAATATAATGGCAATGGATTTTTCATGTAGGGTATTATTATGTAATCTGAAATACGTATTCAGGAAAATGAAAGTGAGTTAATGAGCATTACATTATACCAAGAACATCCCTGTAGATCAGCTATATTTTTCCTACCTTCTTCCCCTACACCTCTGAAAAACAGGTACTCTGTCAAAGTTAATGAAAATGCTGTTTATGACATTATATTGACCATTATTTTTCCTTTGTCATTTCTTGGGACACTAATATAGAGGGAATCTTATACAAACCTCTGTTGTCTCTGAGAGTGAAATTTGGATTATGAATAATTTCAGGTGGTAAACTGAAGATAAATCTTGGTCCATTGGCTGAGTCATCCTTGTCATCAGCAGTAACTGTAATAAATTGCTGTAAAAGAAAAGTAGTGTAAACAAACAGTTCCTTCTTCGGATATATGACATATAGACAGCATTCGGAGGAGACCTTTGAATACAAAGAATTTTGAAAGTCAAAGGAAATAATAGAAAAAAACTCCAAAATATCCCAAACACATGCAATTATGAACATGCTGCAGATACAAAGCTAAAGCAGGAGGTCTTTATTTGCTATTACATTTAACCAGTGCAGAATTATAGATGCACACACATTCTTATATATGAATTTGTGCTGATGATAATTTAGTAAGCTAAAAGACCTCAACAGCTTTGAGGGAGTTAGCACAATGTCCTCTCTAAACTGGTACACTAACTGCAAAAGTGCAGTTAATGCATAGAGCCATATGCCAGCTGATACCATCCCCATTCCTTATGGGCTGTTCAGGGATAAATCTGCAGGCTCCACACCACAAGCGCTGCAATGTGATTCTCACCATAGCATGCAGAGTATTTCTGCAATACCCACAACAGGCTCACAACTGGGAATGCTGTTCCCAGCCATGGTTGGTGGATTCCCACAGCCAACACCAGTCACATTCAGTGCACGAAACACTATTCTATAGCAGTTGATAGCAAAAAACAAACAAACAAAAAAACCTCCCCAGGAAAGTGCCTGTCTGTGTGCTCTAGGCATCTTTGCCAAAACTTTGAAATAGATGTTCAGTTACTAGCACTCATTCAATCATCAAAAACTGGGCTGGTACCCCGAGGAAAGAAATTCACCTGCCAGGAACGCGGCAGATGAAGGCGTACCTGATTGCTTCTAGCGTTCTCACACACAAACGCTTCGTAGGCTGCTGCAAATTTCGGAGCGTTGTCATTGACATCAATGACCTTAATTGCTACTGGAACTTTGGCTTCCTGGTGCTGCTTGTCTACGGGAATAAGTGGGAAAAAAATGAAACGGAAGCGAAAACCCCTCAAAACAAAACCCCAACAAAAAACTGTGTTAGCTGTACAAAAGTAAAAAAGAAATAGGCTTAAGCTTATCTATTAGGATTTATCACAGCTTATTAAACTCAGACAATTAGAAGACTACAGAATTTATATCAATGACTATAAAATACCTCAGTGAAATACTTACGGACTTCAACTGCAAAGATAGAGATATTATGCCACGCAATTTCTTCCCTATCCAAAGTTTTTACTGTCTTGATGTTGCCATCTTCTGCATTAATAGTAAAATATCTTTCAAGGTCAGTGTGACGATCAATTGAATACCTAAAGAAGATTGAAATTCAGTAATCAGAAAAAAGAAAGATTTAGCAGTTTCATGCATCCAAATTTGTTTTATACCATATTATTATTTTTAAACAATTTTAAGCAGTACACTTAACATTATGGATGTATCAACGGAAAGATATTTGGTTCTTTTAAAAGGAATGCACTTGGGTGGTTTGTACATATAGAAAGAATATTATGTCAGAACCTTTGTAGTAAGGGTAATGAAAATTATTGTTCCTTGAAGTCTCTAGAATGAAACCTATGAATATACTATATATTCTTCCCTTACAAACATAATACAAAGTCTACAGAGATATTTATGTTTTCACCTGTTTCATATTAATGATGAAAATCTTTTAAGTCTTCCAATCTTTAGATTACTCGGAAAGTTGATTGATCATACTAGATTATTAAATAGTATTCATTACCTACACATTTCCAAACTTTATGAAGCTCTGTTTTTTCTACCTTCACCTTGCAATTCTTTGTAATGTTAACTAAACCCCCAAACAGAGTTTTGCAATTTAATTTACACTGAAGACATGACAAACAAAAACACACAAATAAAACACTACCCAATAAAAGTGCTGAAAGTAGGTGTGTGTATATGCTTGTCATTAGAAATTAACACTTAGCAATTACCCAGGATTGTTTCTAATCTACTGCATATACTTCTGTCTTTTGAGAAAAAAACATCCTGTCTGTGATAATAGCATAGGATATTTTATAGAAAATATAATGTAGAACAGTCAAACATGGATGTCCTTAAGTCTATTTTAGGTGGACAGAGCTATAGTATATTACACTTTAAGCGTTTCTTAGTGACATGGGCTTTGAGGAAAGCGTAGCTTATGGAACAAGACAGACAAACACTGAAGGGTTGCATTTATTAATATTCTGGCTGGATTTGGAATTTTACTATCATAGGTCTCTCACAATATCTTAAAAAGGTTGCACAACAGTTCTAAAAGCTAATGCTTGTCCGTAGCAATAAACAGCCAGCACTAACGAAGCATACCTTATCGCACTGTTTGCAGCATCAGGGTCTTTGGCATGTACTTTTCCAACGACGGTACCAGATGCTGCATTTTCTTGTACTTCAAAAATATAACTTGGTTTTAAAAATATGGGAGGCTCATCAGCATCTTCCACAGTAATCTTCACTGTCACTGTGTCCTTGAATGGTCCATTGCTGATGAACTTAGGATCAATATGTACATTGGCTGCCTCTACCTTCAGATTGTAGGACTTTTTGGTTTCAAAATCTAAGAGCTGTGAGAAACAAGATGATGGTGCATCCATTGAACAGAGTTAGCAAAACTAGAGTGTAAGAGCAGTAAACAGTCCCCTAGTATTCAATAACATAAAACAAATGTGAGCATATCTTTCAACAAGCTTGGACTGAAATGTGTATATTTAAAAAGACGCAGACTCAAGTGGAAGGAGCTACATTCTATGTATGCAGCAGCAGCAGCAGAGGAAGGCCGCGCAGGACAGCCTTCCAGGCAGCACAGAGGAGGGGTGGAGAGGAAAGAAATCACTAGAAAATGCTAGGCTTGGTCTATCCCAAGCTGGCAGGCTTTCCTTTAGGGATATGGATGTGGTTTGCACTGCTGGCTGCACCATATGATAGGACAAAGACAATTATTACTTAAGTAACAGGGGAAATATGCAGATGGCTCATTGTTCCTCTTTCATTTCTGTAGTCCCTTCCATCCATAGACCTCATAGCACTTTAAAAAAGGGAGGTGAAATAACATCCCATGAGACAAATCCTTTTGAGACCCTGATCGAAGCTGCAGCGTATCTGCGTTGTCACTGACATGGAATGGCTGCAGGGTTGCAGTATGGGTAGCTTCAAAATGATTATGCCTCTAAGTAACTGAGAAGCAGGTGCCAACCACAATTCACAAAGTATGGCTAATACTATAGACTGAATTCAGGCACTATACCCCACCCCTAGAACAAATACAGTAATTGAACTGCAGCATAAATTTTGTTGGAATTTTGTTGGAAGTGACCTGTGGAGGTCATGTAGTCCAACCTGATGTGCAGAGCAAAGCAACTCTGAAGTTAAGCTGCCCAGAGCCTTCTCCTTTTAATTTTTGAACATCCCCAAGAAAAATGAATAGCTACAAAGATATGAAGAGCAAAATAATACTATTAAAATAGAAAATAGTATTTATAATTTATATTATTTAAAAAATATTTAATAGTATTTAAAAAAAATCACACTGATGGATTGTGTATGAAATAAGCTCAGTATTTTTGCTGCTTTTGGCATAGCCTGTGACTCCTTCAGAACAATATTGTGGACAATGCACAGCTGAGGAATTCAAACTATAGGGCATGAGGCTGTTTAGACCGAACATAAAGCAACAGTGAATGTCTGCTACTTATCAGCACTAGGCAAAACTTCATCAACAATGAAGCTGATGGCATTGTATTTTACCGTGACTTTTTATTATGAATTCATTTAGTTTTTGCATTAATCCACTGTACAGTTTTTATGTAACTCTTCTTGGTTATTTTCTTCCATTCCATTTCAGCTAATGGGGAAATGGAATATTAAGAGTTAATCACAGCTTTATAAACAAATTCAGTGAAATAACATTTACTGTTATTTTAGTTTAGGTGATAATCCATTACAACTAAATATTCTGTCAGAAACAAAGCATATTACACATTTGTAGGTTTGAAAGAACAGTATTACGCACCTTCTTAAGCTTTACAACACCTTCCTGAGTCTCGTAATCTGTTGTAATTTCAAACATATCCACTCCATCTCCATCAATGATGCTGTAAGCTACTAAGCCATTTTCTCCAATGTCTGGATCTTTGGCCTTCACTCTTCCAACTTCCTCTCCTGGAATGGCTGCTTCTGATACTGACATCTGGTATACACCTGGTAAAAGAAAAAAAGGCATTTACCTTAAATATGCAGTCTGCTTCTTCATTTGTATATTTACTCATGTAACTTGTAAGTTCCAAATAAACACAGTAATTTTTCACATTTTTCAAATTCCCCGAAGGAATGTTATGTAATAAAGAGCTTCGAGAGATAAGTCATCTAGGAAATCTTAAAACGCATTGCTAACCCCATAAAATTCCCACCTCACTGATGTTTTATACAACCTTTACCTGTCATGTTCAGGGAAGAGTTAAAAGGCCAACTCATCTGTCAGAATACAGAAATGATTGTGACATCAAGGTTGTAATTCGTATCAGAGATGTTATTACAAAAATTGAAGGAAAATTCTGTTTCATATGACTCATGGTATGACCTTCAACTCTTTAGCATCTAGAAGGATAACTGTCCATTCAGTCAGGAGCCACAAATTATATAACATGAATTGGATAAGACCTCACTGCTGTGCTGCCTAAAAGACTAAATCTGCTGCTTTCTATGGCTTTAACTTGAAGTATGAACTTGTACTAGCAGTGAATATTAAAATTTAGCACAAAAGAGAATACATACCAATTTGGGTGTGATTCCATATCAAACAAAAAGTGGCTATCCCATATCAAACACCACTTGAAAAACAAGCCCTAAACCTCCCACAGATGTGTTGCTGTACAGGTTTTTCCCTTGTGTATTCAGGGACACCAGAGCAGAGCACTAATATTCCCAGATAAATCTCTCTCCAACAGTTGTCCTTTAAGCAACATTGCTTCCTGGACCTTCCTGACCCTCTCTAGAGTTTAAGTAGCGTAACCTGACCCTAAATGTACAAATCTACATCGGTGTTTTCTGCCATTTCATCAGCATGAATATTTACATGAATAAAAAAACAGCATGAGAAAGTGAAATGATCTAATTTATCCTCCACTCCATAATTTCTCTTTGCTGCTACCACTGGCACTCTAGGAACATCAGGAGACTTACACCAGGCAGGACTTGGCTCATTACCCATGCAAACAATTGGCACATGTCATGGAAATAGACCATTAACTCCAGTCACAAAGAAATCAAAATTTAAGCACATAACTCATTAAGGATTTCAGCTATGTATTAAAAAAAAAAGGGAAAATCACGTGGATGTTACTATAAACAGGCCAAATTCTGGCTCTCATTTACAAAGCATTCCAAATTAAGGTTTTAACCTTGGGGATGAATCATTAAGTAGAGTAACTGCATTTGGCATTTCCGATCATTGATTTAAATAGTCTCACAAAACATACACTTTTTGCACTCAGTAAAGTGGGTAGAATTTGCTGAGAAAAATCCATCATTTGATTGAAGTATTCAGCAAAATACCATGTGCTGTTGCCCAAGGTTATGATTTGGAGTGAAAAGGGGTGCTTGTGAGGTATATAAAAACCTAACTTCAGATAGGAATCGCAATGGGGGTACATGGAGGGACAGGGCATACCACTTTCTAGAATGTAACGCTTTCCTGTTAGAATGGTAGAAAATGCTGACATATTTTTACATTTAGGGTCTGGCTATGTCACTTAAGCTCTAGCATGAGGGTCCAAGAAGCTATGACTCTGGAAGAGGAACTGTTAGAGAGATGTCCAAATCCAGGATGTATCAGTGTCCTTCAATTGCTCAGAGGAGAAAAGAGTGGGGTGGGGGGTGCATACCCTGCCTTCTAAAAAAATCCTTCAGGCAGCGAAGAGTCCGATAATGCACTTCCAATCCAGCTGTGAACACTGAACCTATTAATGTCAGCCCAGACTAATTTTATATGTGAAAAATTAATAGTTAGTGCAGGTATTAAAAACAACTTTATTTTACCACTGACAGTACACTTCCAGCATCAATTTCAAAATGGCACTGTATTAAATTTGTTTTTTTATTGCCATGGTAGATATAACTCATTAGAAGTATCCAGTCTTCTGGATTTATCCTTATGAACAGTCCCTAGTTCACTGAGAGTGTTTATAGAAGTAGAGGATGAAGCATCAACACTTAAACTGAAAAGCTATGTGAAATAAAAAATTATGCTCATTCACTTGAAGGTCTGTCAAAGACCTGAAAGAGCAAAGTCAGGAGCTGTTAATAGATTATGCAACGCTCTGTCATCAAGGGCCATGAAAAGCAAGGCACTTGTAGCCCGAGAAATACTGCTGTAAGAACATAAAGTAGATCACCTTTCCTTTGTCCGCACTCATCAATAAACAGAGTGGATTTGCTCATTGAAAATGACTATTGAAACTCTATTCTTGCAAATAGCTATGAACTGGGAGTACTGAAAGGCTTACGATAAGGCCACTTGGAGACTTCTTTCAAAGACTGTAAGTCTCGCAGGAGAGCTTTCTGATGCATATTGCAGCTCTCCAGCCACAGAAGAATCTGTTCATATACGAGACATGAAAGAATTTCTTTTAACCTCCTCCTATTTCCCCACAAAGATTTCTCACTGTTCTTGTGGTCTAAGCAGAGTAGTAAACACAGTTTGCTTTTTTAAACAGTCTTTTACATCCACCATATAATTATGAAATGGGAAATAAAGTAAGCTATCTTAGTCCGGAACTGCTGCAGTGGAGGTAAATTTGGGGGTATTTTTGCCAGAGTTGCTTTAACTATCCCAAGAAATGAGGCTTCTCCATTACTAGAAAAGTCCGGACTATGTCTCCCTGGTCACATCATAGATATATTTCTAATATAACATGGTCCAGCAGTTTTAAAAATGAATTGTACAGTTAGGAATACTTCTAATCTTGACTTCAAAAAAAATGACGCACTTTGCAGCACAGAGCAAACCATCCAAACACTAAAGCTCAGTACGCTATTAGCAAAATGATGTAAATAATATTTATTTATTCACATGGGCTGTGATAATCCATTAGTTACTGTTTTTTGAAGTTCTGAATATGTCAGATACTCTACAAATGCACGGATTAATAATAAATGTGACTTAGTAAGGACTTTGTTACTTACTCTGTGGGAACTTTGGCGGATTGTCATTGACATCTGTAAGTGTAATTGTCACTTTGGTTGTCCCTGAGAGGCCTCCCATGTGTCCCCCCATATCTTTTGCCTGTATTACAACATGATATTCTTCCTTAGCTTCTCTGTCCATATTCGGAAGGGCAGTTCGGATAATTCCTATAAATACAAAGAAAATATGACACATGCAAATGTTCCAACTTTCACATCATGAAAAATGGACACTGGACACTGCATTTTCTAACTTATGTTAAAATAGAGCAATACATGCAGTAATGGTGCAGATTCTGCTTTCTCTATACTCTGCATCATGCTATGCAAACAAACTAGCCGAAATATTCAACATAGTTAAACACAGAACTACCCTGGAGAATTACATTTCAGCACAGAAATTGCCGTTTCTATCATATCACAAAATAAATAGTCAGTAACATCTTTCTGGTGTAGTGTCCCTAGAAGCTCTACCAAATGCCAGAGGACCAACCTACAAAACAACTTAGCTAGGATCAGGAAAGAATGAAAAAAGCTTTGTTCAAACACATCAGTAGATATATCTGAATACAATGCCTTGGCCAATATATTTAATCCATCATTTTAATGTATTCCAGTTATGAGGTTCTACTCAAATAAATTGCTCAGTAATACCTGTTTGAGCTTCCACCGAGAAGTACGGCTGACCTTCAAGAATACTGTAAACCAACTTGGCACTGTTCCCATAGGTAGGATCATCAGCATCTGAAGCTGTTACCTGAATAACTGATGTACCTAAATACAGAAAGCAAAGGCAGAAGGAATACAGTCAGAAGCAAATATATCTGAGAGAACCATGCGGAGATACTTTCAGTTGTATGGCACGACTATTTTTTAATGATTTATTTCCGGGTTTGGTAAATGAAAAAATTTACTTAATTTATATACAAGGAAATAGACTCATAAGATCCATAAATACGTCACCAACTGTGACATGGATTAATGTTCTAAACAGTGAAGATATAAAAGTCAACAGTCACGCTGTTCCATTATGTCCTTCTTCCCCAGTAGTTTAAGCATTACATTGCTTTTGACATTAGACAACCAAACAAAAGAGTTTTCTTTTTCCATTTTCCTCAAAAAGTTTCACAGGAATCATTCCCGTAGAAATCTCCAAGGTAGATACAAGATTTTTCTTTGCTGGCTCAAACAGGAGATGAAAACTGAATGGATAGTGTGGCAGTAACTCCTTAGCTTTATTAAACAGCTCAGCCAAAAGCATGATCTTGATGTTTACCCCAGGGGACTCACACTCCATAAATACCCAGGAACCTTCATGTTCCTTCCCAGGGTGGAACAGTGCCATTCCCTGAACCTTCTGCAGAGACACTTTGACCATGATAGTTAGTAGCTGCAGCAGGGTTTGATTTGGTCAGTGAATTAGATAAATTGACTGAGTAGTTGGCTGAGGATGAAGTAAGTTTTACCTCCCAAAATTCTAAATAATAATAATTAAATTAGGCCAAGATGTATTGCAAAAGTAACTTCCTCTATACAGCCAGGCACTGACGTCTGTTTATGAGTACTTACCTACATTTGATCTCTCCGGCACATTGGCATGGTAGTTTTCATGAAGAAACTCTGGTGGGTTGTCATTTATATCTTGAACTTTAACAATGAATTCAGAGGGTGGTTCCAAAGGTCTGTTAGTGTTCCTGTCTACAGCTTGTGCTGTGAGAGTGTACTGAGCTCTCTCTTCGCGGTCCAGTGTCTTTGTTGCATGGATGTTCCCTGATTTGTCATCAATAACAAAAATGATTCCTGCTCCTTCACCTGAGAGAATGTATTTAATGTTTCCATCTCCAGAATCGATATCCGAATGAAGCTACAAAATGAGAAACAGACATAAGGTAACAAGATGGTATCCATCTTATGTATATGTATATGAGACAAAAAAGTTCCTGAAATTACTATAATTTTCATAGTTTTCAAAAAGTCTTGTCCTTGATCAAGAGCTAATTCGTGCATGGGCTGATGCTGTGAGTACCTGTTCCCTGCATTCAGGGAAGCTGTCCTGATGATTTTCATGCTGCCACATGTAGGGAGCTACTGAGACCCAAGCTTTAAGATTTAAGGAAGAAAATACATAATGAGATAGTTATAACAGGCTCTTTGTTCAAATGAGGATGGAAGGAAGAGTCACTTCTACAAACAGTTTGTACTCTTCATACTAATCAGATTTTACTAGGTTGCATTTAAAAAGTTAAGTAACTCATGGAGCTGTAACAAATGAGTCAATCTTTGATTGCGAACAAGTTTTTAATAACAACTTCTTTATTATAAAATAAGTAACAAATGCTACTGAACTTTCTTACCTTCATGACCTGTGCACACTTCAGTTTGATGAATGAGAGAGAAACATTGAGCCAAATTATAGATTTATTGATCATACATTCACAGTTACAAATTGTACATTTCTAACCATCTTTTAAACCAGAATACCCAGAATGGAATTTGGTGTCATTGACCCAATTCTCTTCTCTTTTGTGCTGGTGTTAAGTCGATGCAGTTCCACTGATTTAACGGGAAGTTATAAACTGGTAGTTCACAGTAAAGGAAAAAATAATTAGCTCAGTATGTACGTACATATACTTGTTCACACAGATTATATGTCTCAATGTATACATACCTTTCGTATTTAATTTTACTGATACCTTAAAAATGAAAGGACGAAGAGGTAGCTATTGAGCAGTACACTTTTATTAAGCTGCTGGGTTAGATGTTACATTTTTAGTTACTATTATAAAAGTCCTGAGAATGATACCAGATATTCTTGGGACACACTTTAGTTCAAATGGTTGCTGTGGTCCCTGCTGTGGTGTTACATGACAGCTTGTACACCTTCATTCAAAGACTACCGAAGTCAATGGAAAAACCTGCAATCGCTTCAAGAGTCTTTTGCTTAGCTCCTTAATGGAGCTACAACAACATGATTAATTCTAGGTGAATAAGTGCTTGCTGAATAAGCAGCTAATATAACAGAAAAGCAGTGGCAAGAAAAAAAGCAACTCACATAATAACGAAGCAGAACATAACTAATATTCAAATGAATGAAAAAACATAATTTCTTTCTTACCCTTCCCACTAGTACAGGATCTGGTCCTGTATACTCTTCTATGACAAAGAACTGATTCCACACCCAGCCTCTTTTTGAACGATGCAGAACTTGTCCTTCTTTCCCTTTTTCATGGTGACCATGAAGTGACGGCCTTACGTTGTTCAGTTTTTCTGTAGTGATGGCATGGCTGTAATACAGCATGCCCATGCAGATTAGAGCGGCATGTAAACAATTGTCCTCCTTCATTTTTGGTTATTCTGTAGGCACAGGAGTATCCAGGAATCTACCCCTTCCACCTTGGAAGTCAAAAAATGTGGGGCTACTGAAAAGTTTCAGATTAAATGTTCTGCACATAAAATGCCATCACACATGAAATGCATCACTTTAATGCTCTGCAGCTTCCCAACTTAATTCCTAAAAGAAAATGAAATAGAGAAAAATATCAGTTCTTTCATGTCTTTCAGGTGCAAGAATTTCTTTACTAAGCAAAATGAAACTAGTACTAATTTGGAACATTTCAAGATAAGAAGATTAAAATGTAATAATTATTATATTAAGTAATGAGTATATTTGGTGTTTTGTTATATGCAACCCCCATTTTATAAAATCTCCGAACTTGCTGGTTAGGGCACTCATTTGAACGTTGGAAGATAGAGAATTATATTCTTTCATGATCCTGCCAAATGGATTTAGCCCAAGATGCAAGGTAACTTTAGAAATACCTAATTTATATCTAAGCCCTCTTAGGAGCTTAGATTTAAGCCTTAGATATAAGCCTTTAAGCCACAGGCTTAGATATAAGATAGATACCAAGATACTTGCTTATCAAGAATGGAATATTTCTACACATGCCCAGAAAAAGGCCTTTTAATGACCAACAGATTTTCATGCTGCAAATAAGTACCTAGGCAGGGGCAGTGGCTGACAGAAATCTGAAGACCTAAATTTTGGATTCAGGCACTTGAAATAGCCCTTCTACCTCCCTCCGAGGATCACGTCATCAAAGGTGAGAAGCAGCACTGATTGCCAATGTTCCTCTCTTTGTTCTGGTGACTATAACTGTCACAGACCAATACAAATATATAGAGATACTTCTAATAATGTAACAATTGACAGTAGCTATTTATTCCTGCTGTTGCTGTGATTTAAATTACCAGAAGTATAATATTTTCTTAATTTCTCATAATTTTTTTAAATCAGTAGGTCAGAATTAATATTTGAAGCAGAAACTGCATAATACAGTGAAACCTGAACTAAGGTCTACACCTCCAGCAGCTAACAATCCATCTTAGAGGCCACTTTGACATATCCCTGGGGTTTCCAATACATTCTCCTTCAAGCTTTACAGAACAGCCAATTTTTACGGGTTCCTAGGATGTTTGTTTCAGCTCTCAGTGTAATTCACTTTGTTATTCTGCAAGACTAATAAAATACTCAAGGCTATATCCTTACAGGCATATGTATAAATACATGCTACCATCTTCATTAAAAGAGAATGATTTTTTTATGAGAGATACGGAGGTCTTGCACATAGTATTTGTAGCATAGAAAATGTGAATATAAGGAAAAGCTTGAACCTACATCACATCCTACAGCTCCAGCAACAGATAAACAGCTCAGCAGTACTGAACCCACCCCCCCGGGGGTGTCCTTCTCAAACCCAGGGCAGTCATGTCCTCCCCTACAGTCCCTTTTGCAGTTACCTAAAAAAAACACATCCAACATCGAGAAATAGGGTGCATGTATAAATAAGGAAGGAAATATTTGTGTTCCTTATCTCCAAAAAGGCTGTCTTTTTGTTTTAACTGTAAAACAGAAATCACCTCAACTACCACACCATAATGACTCCAGCCTAATGAATTAAATGGTAGTCGCACATATATACGCAAACATAATCTGGCACCAAGGGAGGGATTTCTACAGTTTTCTTTCTTAAGCATATTTATTTATTAAGTACAACACTTGGTGTAAACATTTAATTTTTCACTATTGTTACATGATGTCACATTACAGATGACCCATAACAGTATGGCAGATTTGAAAAAGAAAACTCTCTCTACTACTTTGGTCAGAAAAATGATTTTAAATTCAGTTATTCAGACATAAAATGTGTGTGTGAGCTGTGGAGCATTAGGCCTGGGTTTTCTGAGCTTGTTTCTTGCCTCCATTTTGTTGAGAGGCAAAAATAAAGCGGGACTTAAAGAAGCTGCAAACTAATATTTATCCTGGTTTAGAAGCAGCTTAAATAGCAGAAGCCTTTCAGCATGAATCATTACAGTGGCCTTTTCTATGATAACATTAATTTTAAGAGGAAACTGACATTTTTTTTTTCAATTATGCATAAAAAACCTGAACTGAGGCACCTACTATGCAGTAGTTACTGACTAAGCTTCCCTGTCATTTCAGTAACTATTTATTAAACCTCCCTCAAAGTTCAGAAAAGTCTTTTTAAAAATAATCCATCAAATTCTCCACTCAGTCCCATAGATGTAAAATGTGTTCCTCTGTCCTGTTCAGTGCACACCTCTGGATTTACACCCCTGGACAGGTGTAAATTTAACCCCACAGCAAGCAGGCTCTGAGGTTACCTCTCCTGGGTACTTTGTCTACAGAAACTTATTGATGTTACCAAATTCGACATATTATAGCCACTTTAGCCCTCTTCGTAATTGCATTCAGTTAATCAATGCTATTGCTGTTTCGCAAGTGGTTTGCTATGGAGTGGCCTTTCAGCTGAATAGCCTCCAATGTCCTGCACCTACAGCTAATTATGCTGGACGAGTACATTTGCTACGAGCATCTAGTGTGTTCCTCGTGTGCAGCAGTTAGCAGTGCCTGGCTCCTGGACTGTCAAACAGGGCCTACATGCTCCAAATAGAAACGAAACAAAAAGGCTGCTGCACCTAGACAGCAGTATATTTTTAAACCTGTTGCTAGAAATGGTTAACAAGTAAACTGCTTGCTTTAATAGATTTTGGACATGTTTAAAAATTAAATTATTCTTCAGATCATTAATATCAAATTATGGTCTCAACAATGAAAACAAGTAAACAAATACAGCCATTATTCCCAAATTTTGCAAGACTGTTATGTAAGTCAGTAAACACTTTATAAAGATGCTTAACCATAACTGAAAAGCCAAGCTGACATATATGCTGCTTATTATCAGCTGTTCAAGTATGAAACAAAACATTAACCACACATCCATGCTTAATGACGATTTAAAGCAGCAATTGCTTGCTACCTTTAGTTCTTTCCTCCGTGTATATGTGGGGAGAGAGGAAGCACTAACGCTATGTCTTTGGGACAAAGAAAACGACTGCATCTCATCCCGTGAACCCTACTCGGGCAGAAGTCACTGGAGCTGTTTATGGTAATTGCTTCTGTCTGGGGTTGTAACGCGAGAGGACTCCATGCCACTAGCACCAAGGTGGCTCTTTAGGAAGCGAGTCGCCGCTCGATGGGCTGCAATTAAAGCTGGAGCGGCAGCCGGGCGAGGTGTGCCTGACCCCGTCGCACCTCTGCCGGCTTCCCCCTTCCCAACGCTCACACGCACTGTTGAGAGCTTCCCCGACGCTGCCACAGTAGTAAGCCCTGTGACTCCTATCTTACGAAGAACAGTTAATAGCTCCTTGTTAAATCTTTAGGTAGAATAAATCAACAGAGCTCCACTGAAGTCTGTGAAATGACTCTAATTTAGAACAGCTACAGTCTGATTTTATAAACTACTTCCTTCCTAAAAGGCAAGGTG
Organism: Apteryx rowi; assembly: GCF_003343035.1. NCBI lineage: Eukaryota > Metazoa > Chordata > Aves > Apterygiformes > Apterygidae > Apteryx > Apteryx rowi. Next base: position 6,569,112 of record NW_020447196.1, on the reverse strand, counting down.
CACGAGATGCTCTTAAGGTATAATTAAAATAAACTGCATTACAAACCGAAGTGGCATCATTAACAAGAAAGAAGTCCTGTTTCCTAGACAATCTACTCAAAGCCTTTCAAACATTTAAATGTAACTCAGCTGCTGAAAGCTAATGGTTTCCTATTTCTTCAAACAGCCAATACGGAAAAACAGCTAAACAATCTATAAAGCACCTCCTTTTCTCCCATGGACATCACTGAGGGAAAAATACCTCATCATCCTCTAAGCATGGTATAAAGATATGAGAACTGCAATTGCAACAGCTGATTGAAGTGCTGCTCGGTGTCCGTAAATTCTCAGTGTGTAGCAGTTTTATTCAGATGCTGTACAACATTACACATATATTGAACAGTTAGAATCATTTGCTGTTAATGTTTCTATTCTTTTTTTTAAAGTCATGATCTGAGGGACACCTTTAACATTATTGTAATTATTCAAACAATTCTGCACGTAGATTATATTGCTAAACTATAGCAAACTGAATCTCAGGTGGGCATTTGCCCAAATTGCAACATCAAAATTTTTTCATTGTTGTTTAGAATTGCACAGCATATAACTTTGAAATTCTACATTTTCCTTAGAAATCTATGAAAATCTAATCCTTCAATCCCCCACATCCTTAAACTTAATGGATACTAAGGTTTGAACTAAGATGACTTTTTCCCAAAAGGAAGAATTCTGTTAATATATTTTAGCTTCATAATTATGGCAATTTTGGTACCGCATAATAGCTCTGTCAGGGATAGGGGAAAAACAAGAGTTAATCAGCCAGTATCCAAGATCCAGTCACTCACAGAGGCACATGAAAGCAATGAGTCTCTCAAATGCTACCTCTGAAAGTTGATCAATCGGGGTGCACAGCACAGAGAAATGTTAAAATGGCATGGAGTCCACACTTGGGAAAACATAATGCACCATAAGGTGTATACACAAAATATTTGCATGGAAATAGCAGCTCTCCCTAAATAATTGCGAAGACATGCCTTCAGGGCCTTTCTAGCTATGTGGTCTATGTTTTGTGCTTCCATTTTTAACTTATTTTTGACAATGCAAAGCTGCAAGTCTCAATTTTATCACAAGAACAGTCTGATCTACCCTTATATAGCACAATCCATCAATATTCATAATGGAAATATGATATTCAACTCATTAAGAACTCATATATCATAAACCTGAAAAATAATATGACCATGTCTTCAGATTATGGCAAAGAATAGAGCCAGAGTTTGGATTACTCCGAAATGCATAAAATAACTATCCTTCTGCATCCTACCACTGAGAGCCCACAAACCTGCAAAACTCTCAAAAAGTGCAGCACGGCACAGTAGAGAGGTGGTATTAGGATGCTATCCCAACTCTAAGAGGTAAATCTAAAAAGTCAATGTGCTCTACAAAACTTCACACAAAAATTAGAATGACTGTTTATACATGACTAATAGACAAAAATAAAGAGCCAACAAAGATTATTTTAATGACAAGACCAGTTGCGGAAGCTAAGTCTAGCCAATTTTAAATATCTTTCATTATATTTATAGCAAAAAAATTCCAAACATCCATGCTGACTTCCTGTGTGCTATTAAATGACCATATGTCAAATTAGAATAGACTAAACAATTTTTCTGATTTGTCTGGGCTACAACTTCTGGATGATACATTAAAATAGCAATTGTTCTCAGGAATATACTTGGCAGAAAGCAGTCAAGAGCACAGTGCGGCAATATAATGAAGGATGATTATGTTCTGAAATGTTTTGCAAGAATATCAAGTAAATATGGCAAACTCACAATCCAAATGAGATTTTAGCTGTAATTAGAATTAGCTGAAAAGATGAATGATGTCTTTTACTATAACTTTATTGACAGATGAGTAAATGAATAGTTTTTTAATGACAGAATAAATATTGGACCGCATGAGCTGTGGAGTTAAGAACGGGTGCGGCAGGCGCGGAGCCGGGCCGTAAGGACGGAGCAGCTGGCGCAGTCGGCTGTGCCCCTCGCTGGGGGCACCTGTCGCGGGGGCCTCCCTCCACGTTATCGGCATCGCAAAGTGAGCAGGAACCCTGATCTTTGCTCTCGGGCCAGGGCTGTTTTGAGCAGCCTCTCACTTAGGGCTCCTACGCCATGGTTTAACACAATCGGGTAGCTAAGAGACTCTTTCTTCCTTCAAAACTGTAACGGGGGTCATGAAAAATGAGCAGCTCACTTTGAAAGAAGCTAAGAAAGAGATTTCCAGATCAAATAATCAGCCGAGTCCCACTGAGCCCATACTGCTTAATCTTCAGGGCATATCATGAATTTAACTACTTTGGGACTTTTTAAAAAAAGAGATTAAATGAGGGACAAAGAATAGTTACACATGCAAGTGTGCAATTGGTGAATGCATGTATAGCAGTAGGAAGGCAAGAGTCACTGCCATGTATTTTTATTCTTTCTTAGTTTGCCGTATTTACATACCTGATGCCCTTTTCATAAATATTTCAAGACATTCATATAAGTAATAGGAAAACATTTTGAAGGAGGACAGTTCTTGCTGCAGAAAACTACTCAGTCCTACCCAGTTAGTTTCACACATCTTGATAACCTAATACGCGGTTTTAATTTAATTTTTCCCAATTTAACAAAACTTTGTTCTCCCCTTTGACTTATTTCAAGAAAACATTACAAAAAGGTACGAAAATAGCCTGGTTCCTTTTATTTATGAAACAAAAGAAAATAGTCAGAATAACTTAATTCTCTCAATGACTTTTGGCTTTTAAACTACATTACATTATCAGACCAACCTCTTTTTACCATAGAAAAACTAACTGTACAGCATTCTTGTGGGGGGGAAAAAGTCATATCTCATTTTATTTGCATTAAATAATGGTATGCAAAGTATCAGATCTGCTATATGGCATATCTAGTTTGCATGATACACACAGAAAATTCAGTTCTAAAAGCAAGTCCTTCAGTTCTGAAACATGCCATACTCTTTCTTTCCCCGAAGCTGGACAGGATTAGAATCAGGATTATTGTCTTTCTCCGCTGGAACTAGAGTCTTTTCCACAATGTAGCTGCCTACGTGATATGTAGAATTAAGAATGGTGCAATACTGTCATATCATCATTCCCAAGGTCTACTTTAAATGCAACGAGATGAAGTGGAGGATGAGACAATAACAGCTTTTTTTTCTTTTTTTCAACTCTCAGGGCACAGCAGCAGTTGATGGCTTTGTGTATGTCTTTCCATTCAGGAAATCATCCCATCAGGAGATGGATTTTGCTTCCTCAAATGAAGCCCTGTTCCCAGGGCTGCATTTGTTCACGTACCAGCAGAGGTCCACTGCTAAGTGCCCAATCATGGCTCTTAATCCTCACATACTAAATAGGAAAATGAAAAACTACAGGACTCCAAACCCAGCAAACTGACTTTATGAATATGACTAATCCCATGAGACGAGTCACGTACATATACAAGTAACTACTTGGAATCAGGCATTAAAGGCCAATATGCAGTAGTCTAATGTAAAACATTTCACTTAAATGACAAAAGGCCTGATCTCTGATAGAGAAAAAGATTTTCATGCTCTATACGTAACTGGTAAATCCCATTTTTCCAAAAGTGTAATTCTGAAACAGATCACCAACATCTCCCTGTGAGCCCTTCTGAAGTACTGAATCTTCCTTCTTGTTGAACTTCAGTTCAGTTTTCACTGGAGTGAACATTAAATCATCCTAATCTTAATGCAAATTGATATAGTCTCTTGTGTCATTCACAAAACATTATTAGGCTTATGAGACAAAGTATTTTGTCCAGAAAAGGAAATTTTTCATATTTAGAGATATTTGGGGGGAGAAAATCTGTTAGGTATTCCACTTAACAAAGACGACCTCGTACTCCTCCAATTCATGTTGCATTGTCTTGCATGGGAGCATGAGGCCCTTGTAAATGGTTATCATCTAGGCTGCAGTTTTGCAGCAAATTAGGCATTTGTATAATTCTACATGTGGTATGCAAATGCCTAGGGGTTTCTAGGGGGTGTCTAGGGGATATCTAGGGCTATCCTACTGCCCAGGGGTTCTAGGTCATGGCAAGGTTTATTTGTGCTAAATATATAAATAAAATCATTACAGAATAGGGGATTTTCATTTTCAGCTATAAAAGTTACCTTAAAAAATGCTAAATAACTTTTGTAGAATCCTACTCTGAGTTCATTAGGAAAGGAAATCTTAATCCTTTGCATTTTTAAATTATGCTTTATAGCACTGTATTGGATTACTGAGATGTTTAAAGCCAATAATCCCCAGCTGTTCCTAAGAATAGCTTTTGAAATGTAGCCATATTCTTCTGTAACAGCTTTGAGATTCAATATTAGGAAGTCATAGACTAAAACATAAAATGATGGCTCTTTGAAAATAGAAGTCATTTTGCAGCAAAGAGGAGGAAAAATAAGCATCCTGACTAATATGATGTGTTATTTCCTTCAGTATCCACCTCTGAAATCATTTTCACCAGACTTTGGTTTAGTTTGTACTCATTCTAGAAGAGTGAAATTGCCATTTGGTGCACCTCACACAAAGCAGTAGAAAGGTAGGAAGACAACTTAGCACATTATGAACTGAATGACATAGAAATAGGCCTGAGAGAGTGATATTAAAAGACTTGGAAATGAAAAATGTCTGTAAACGGAGTTTCAGTTTACTTGCTGCCCTGGGGAGATCCACTTAAGATAAATGTGACAGAGGCTGTCTTGTTTTTAAGCATAAACTCTACAAGAAAACAACCAGCATAAGAAAGGTAGTCTTATTAAAAAACATGGTGATCGATAGAGTCATCTGAAATAATGACTAAGCCCTTGGAAGAGCTTATTTTAAATAGTAATTGTGTTCTTGCCCATCTCAGCCAAATCGGAATTCTTGTAATTTCCTGTACATTCAAAACCCGCTATAGCTGCAGCCTATGTCCACTCCAGTTTCAATATAGTTTGCTGTTACGTAAGTAAGTGGTTATAGATGACACCTTGAGGAGGAAAATAAATGACAAGTAAAGTCAAGTTACTTCCAGCTACTAAATGCTGTGTTCACACACTAAGCCAATCCTGAATATTTTTTTTTTCTCTTACTAGGAATTTATACTTATGGATGACAAAATCACCCTTGTGCTGTGACTGATGGTCCTTTTGGTTAATGCCAAATATGATATAGAAAGTCAAGTTTAAAGAATGATAATTGAAACTTTACCAAAAATTCATGACTACAGGCAGGCCTATTCAGCCACCAAACCGAACCAAAAAGAATTCCAGCAAATGACCAATTGCTCTTCTGATTTACTGCCTCATGCTGAAGGGTCAACATTCTCCACCCATGCAGAAATCTGAACTGCATCTGTGATATTCTACTTACAGCTTCATTTCTGGAGGCAACTTCAACAGTGCTGTTGAACCCTCAAACCTTTGTAGCATCTCAGTATATAAGAAAATAGTTCATAACCTTGTGTGGCCTTTACATGACCAATACCAAAATATAACTCCGAGTAGCAAGAAAGCTATGAATCAGCTTTCTCTACAGTATATTTTACAGTGCCAAAGCTTTTGGATTCTTCTGGTAAAAGTCCTATTGAGTAGTAAAACCATATATATATCTACAGTGGATATTGCATAGTCTTTGCATACCCCATGCACACACAGAAATGTGTGTGGCAGTTTTCCCTATATATAGAAGTAACTTGAATGTAATTTCCTATATGATTTCACTTTTCCAGAACAATGAAACATTATTTTAAAAAATTATTTTACTTCCAAAAAAAAAAAGATTTATGACAGAGGAAATTATTTCTAGAAAATTTCTGAAAGGAGAATGCAGTGCACAATAGGTTATTCTGCTAAATGTATAATCAATCAATTTCTTCATGTGGTCAAGGCCTCCCTCTACAAAATGTTTTGCCCCTTGGAATATAATTCTACTAGACTACTTAATCCCCTTCAATTTGGTCTCCCTCAAGTAGAAAGTTTCTGATAAAAGATCGCCACTTCAGAGCCACATGCAAGCCCCCTTGAAAAGACAGCAGTTTGTTTAAGTCTAGCAACCATTGTGACTCTCATTTAGAGAGGTTCACATAATTAGATTTTCTGTAACGCTTATCTTTATAAAACTTGACAAGTTAGTGAATTTCTCTCTCTCTCTCTCTCTCTCTCTCTCTCTCTCTCATTCTCAGATACATTTGCTAGGGAAAGAAAGGTGAGGGCTAAAATTCTGCTCAAAGAGCCTCCTCCCTTTCTTGATGTTCCTGGCATTGCAGAGGGAAGAGCTCAGGTCCTTCAGCCCTGCACATGCAAGATTCTTTCTGACTGTTTGCTTAACTGGTCAAGTTTGGTGCATAAAAGCCAGTTTGAGATTTTTATGAATGAACAATTGAATCAATAATTAAATTTTTCACAGGCAGAGACTGTCTGTGAAGAGACTTATTCTGGCTTGATAGCACGAGACAATAACATTGGAATATTCAAATACATCCCTAATGCAATGTCAATAGTCATCATAAAGGAGACCATCACTGTTTGAGTACCTAATGGGAGGCTAAAGGAGAAAGGGCTAAAATTGCAACTTTAAATGTTAGTTACAATCCATTAAATCACAAGATTATAATTCTAACAATATCTGCACAAATATCTTTTGAAATGTCATGTTCTAAGTAGTCATCATGGAATATTTCCACTTAACTTACTTAAAAAAACCCCCACCACCTTCATTAGATGCAACCTTCCCTTCCGCTTCCTGGGCAGCCTGACCTGCTCTGAGCACAGATCAGAGGAGCTGTCTGTGCTTTCAGTGTTACATGTGATTAGATCCAAAACTGTAAGGGCTAAAACATAATTCCCAATATTATGCTACTAAAAAAAAATGCAACAAGAGCATCAGGTGCTGAGCGTATAAACAGTACAAAACAGACAGGCTTGCCAACTTGCAATTAAAATGTGTTTTTCATGTGAGTGGTACATTTCCAGAAAAGGGCAAATAATTCAATATATTTTGCATGGACATAATTCATTCCAAGTTAGACCTGTTTATTATATATTTCTTACTGACCACATGAAACAATATCGTATCCCAGAGATTATGGCCTGACACCACTTCCGATCTGTAGTTACAGATGATTTTGACAAAACATTTCTATTTTTCTGATAGAAACCATTAACATAAGTTTTGAGGCATCAACTTGCTACAGTTGGAATGATGCTCTGGCCCTAAGATACAAAGCAGAAGAGGCAAATTTTAAATACTTTGAACCTATTGCTGTTCTTGCACAAAAGCTGTAATTTTAGAAAGAACTGTCCCATAATGGCATACACGTGAAATTGTCAAAAATGTGCATTTCTTTAATTAGATTAGTGTTATTCATGGCTGAAACTATAAATCAAATATGATATATTTCTGAAAGTTCATTATATGTTTTGGAGATATGAGCTCTAGCTTTTGCCATAATTTCACTCATGTCAAAGGCTAGTCTTCACCTTAATGGTGCAATAATCGGGAACCATGGCATATATCTGCACCCTCGATCATTTATACCAATGTCTTTTTTAACCATCAGGACAGTATAAAACTATTTGACTGTGAATGAATATGTGAATGAATGGCCACTCTGGTAAAGCTTTAGCTTCCAAATCAACAAGAGAGAGTTTTCTCTCTAATGGAGACCAGTGAAGTGTTACTTAAAAACAAGCTTGTGCAAGAAGAAGAAAACAATCTGACACTTGGCATAACTGCTGGGTCAAGAACACTATGATTTTTGGATAGAATGACCTTAATATGAGGCAAGTACAGGGGAAAGAATTTATATTCATAGAATAAAAATGGAGGCCAATAATAATAATAATAATAATAATAAAAAGAATTAACTTGTATGCATATATAAAAAGAAGAATGAAACTTCATTTATAAGAATGAGATCAGGCAACTTTTTCACATAAAATATACTCTACTAAAGTTCAGCATATTTTCTACCAAAATGTTCTTTTCAAAAAGTTGCTGAGATGATAGTGCTATTTCAATCCAACCAATTTCCTTTTTACTAAAAAGTCTTCCATAATGGTAATTAAATAAATTGCTCTTGGAGTAATTATGTTTTTTTCTGGAAAAGAACTATTAGGGTGAAGAGATATGAGAGAGTCTGTCACCAAACAAAATCTTTCTGAATACATTTGTGCTTGTTACATTTATTGGAAGAAGGATGGAGCACGTATAAAGGTTGGACCTTTTTAGTTTTTTTAAAGGAAATTTCTACCTGACAGTTGAAATAGGAAACAAACTAAAATGACTGCTGACAGTCTTGGGAATGCAGAGAGAAAGACAATGGAAGCTGTGAGTCAATAGAAAGCTTTTAAAGACCACATGTGTTAAGCCCTAGAGAGCTAGTGTGAACTAGAAGTCCAAATTACGTTAGAGGCAAGTGAGTGGTGGACAAGATGAAGACGAGTGAAAGCCTAAGACTAATGGGTAAGTGCATTGCATAAAAAGACATTCTGCGTGCAAGTACACATACATCATGTTTCTAAGAGCATGAGGCTTTGGAGATCCGTGTACCGTAGCTCTATTAAGGAGCATGGCAATTCATCAAACACCTCTAACCTCTATGAATTGTATCATCCTAGAGCGAAATGAGATGCTTTTACAGTTCTTGGGCTGACCCACAAGTAATTTCTTAATAGGTAACTATGTTTCATCCATACTTCTCCTCCTGCTTACAAGTCAGGCTAAAATGGTTTGTTGCAATGTGTCAAGTATACCATGAACTTAATTATGTTTTTCCTCAGGTTTTTAAACTTGGTTAAAGATTCTCCTATTATTTGTGGAAACCGACCATATATGTGCTATGAAACCTGTGGCACAACCCTCCGCACCTTGTTCTCTGGGCTGGTCTAGTATCTCAGACTTCACAGGACTTTAATGCAATATTGATGCTTGCTGGTTTTGCTCACATTACAGAGAACCTGGAGTTTTTCCTCCTGTAAAAGCTGATGCAAAACTTCAGTGGGTATTGGCTTTTCTGTGTGTATAATGCTGAACACTCCCATTTTCCTTTTTGCTTTAAATCCCTTTGGTAAATAGTATGAGGATAATCTCAGAGGCTAAAGATTAAACAGTATGGATTAGTATTTGAATTTCTTTATGGTGTCTTTACAATATCACATCCAAGGATAACGATACAGTCCCCTTCTAGATGCTAACCCTGTACTTCTTTGCCACTCAGAAGATGAAAAGACAGTGTTTTGAGCTCAGAAACTCACAAGAGTGAGGAAAAAGAAAAAAAGAATGATTTGGTACTATTTGTCCTTCACCTACGATCACAAAATAGCTTCCTGGAAATCCAATGGTCAGAGAGAATAAAGCACAAGCCAGGAACCAGCTGGAGAAACTGGATCTGGGGATTCATCCAAGAACTGGGAACATCTTTCTGAACAGACAGCCGTATCTCTTGTTTAAATGGAATGGCTGTCAGGGTAAGCATTGCCTTAAAAAATGCAATGTGATTTTTTCAAACTCTTTGCGCATATTTTGTGGACCCCTTCAGGCTTAAGCTTCTGTGAGTGAGCTTAGCATTGGAGTCAAAGAATGATAAATGTATAAGCAATAAGAACTCATTTTGTATGTCATGTGCGGGCATATATGCTGTATTATGCTACCTGTAAACACTACTGTAACTAAACCCAACTGTAACACACCAACACAAATGATTATATAAGAATGAGACAGCAAATACAAATGTTTACTAAATGCCTATCTATTAATGGGGTTTAATTAAATAGATTAAAGATATTTCCATGTGTAAGCAACACAAACGCTTTAAATTTTCAGAGCCTTGTAACCCAGTAAATCTGGTGTTGTTATTGCTTACAACAGGCCAAAGGCTTTGCGTTAAGCTAACAACACGGGCCTCAGGACCTGTCAGGCTTTGTCTGGACTTCTTTCCACCTGCCTGGGGCTTGGTTTTATTTAGCTTGTTAGGCTGTAACAGGTTATCTAAGGACCAGATGACTATTGTCTAATTTGTTTTGGCTTTTTGCTTAGCTTTGTATGACTTTGTGATGTAATACTGGTTATTATATATATATTCGTTACGAATAGATGGCAATAACAAGTAGTTATTCTGTGTAGAATGAACTATCTATGACCCTAGAATAAAATGCAGCAGAGGGTAGTACGGGCATGTGGATGACATGAGAAGCTTTGAAAGTCCAGGTACAAGATGACACTGGAGGCCCCACAGCCAATGGTCATTTCCTGGCCATCAGAAGAATGCAACTTTTGAAGCTGCTCCAAACCAATTTTAGGAATAACAAAGAGAACAATGGGCAAACTATTCAATATATGTAAAAACACACCTTATATAGTAAAATCAGATGTAATGCGGAACTGAAGAGCAGTGAAGACAGAGCAAGGTGCAGAGTGTGTTAACAAACATACAGAAATGGCTCCAGGTGGATTCTAGGAGGAGGAGGAAGAAACCATCATCGTCATCGTGCTCCTCTGGGGATGCCAATGCCTTGGGTCCCCCACCGAAGACATCATCCAGAGAGATGCAGCGGAGGAGCAGAACCCCACGGAAAGGGTAGATACTAGAAAGTTTGTGTGCAACAGTTTTAGCCATATATCATATGCACCATATAACTGGACTAACAGTTCTTTGGTTAGACTGCTAAGGTTTTAACTAGACTAATAATAAATTCTTGGCTTTGCATATAAGTTTTTTTCCTTTGGCCTAAATAAAGTGCAGTGTAATAAACTGATTCAAGCAATTTAGTCTGTAACTTGGAGGCAACAAGCTGGTAACAGCTCACAGGCAAAGCAGTTCAGCAGGACAAAGGATGATACTGTCAGCCATATGTGAGCTCACTTACATTAATGAAAATGAAGTCTGCACTGGAAGGAATTAACAGGGGGTGAGGAAGAGGAGTTTAACCTGGATAATGAGGGCCAAGAGAGCACCATTCTCTGTTTAGGAGAGTTGTTTTGTGACAGTTTTTAAAAAGCCATTAGCATACTATTCTTTACTGAGAAGTTTTTCCATTTAAATATTTAACTCATCTTTATATTTCTTATCTGAAAGCACTTTTTAAGCAAATCAAATTGCTACAGATCTACAAGGGAAAAAAAAAAGGGTCATTCCATTTTACGCTAGGTTTCTTGAATACACAAGTATTGTATTATTTTGTTTATCCTGCAAGAATGCAGCGAAGTAGCAGTAAGCACCGGGTCACTAGCTTTACTGTGAAGTAGCACAACACAGTCTTTGTTGAGCTTTCCTTGGAGTGACTCATTGTAATTCATTGAAAGACTCTTCGCTGTGATGGTGTTGTTCTTTCCTGTGTCTCGTGTAGGGCAGAGAGGGAGAGAAGACAGAAGTGGTACCTTTTAACATGTACAGTAGTGAAGTTTGCAGTTAGTATCCAAACACTTGAAATAGAGATAGTTTCCAATCTTGAAATGAACAACTCATTAGTGAGTCCTACATGTTTGTACAAATCCATTCACTTCAAAAACGAAGTGCTCTTCTTGCCAACATACTGCAATTCACACATGTTGCCTGCAGTGAAAGTATGAAAATAACTCCGGAGGTCTAAGGAGAGGCTTTTGGTTGGTTGGTTGCTTTTGCTTCAGTACAGCCGCATTTCACAAAATATAGCTTATAGCATGAAACTACGCCAAGATAGCTTGGAGGCCTTTCAGAGCGACCAGACTTTCAACGTTACATAATCTGTTTTTCTTTTTGGGGGGAGAGAAGGGAGGATGAGAAGCCAAACAATACCCAAGATTCTCTGGTAATATTAGGTACAAAACTGTAAAAGTACAGTTTTTCTGGGATCAGACCCCAGAATCATCACCCTTTGGTATTTTAGGCTGTTGTTTGTAAGAGGAGATTGTGTTCATAAACAGAACCAGAGAATACCCAAGAGGCTCAGTCCTGTATTTCATTTCCAAACATTATATTGGCTCACACTTCCTATGTTCTGGCCTCTCCTCTTATCCACTGAATTCATTAGAAGGTTTTGGCTACTGGCCAAAAGAAACAGTTAATGCATCGCAGAGCCTATATTGTTTGAAACATCTTTTGAGACAAGAATTTATAGCACTGCTATAATAAAACTCAGATTTCAGCATTAAAGTATGAGTCTGTGTACTTGCCACGCATACCAGTATTATACAGAAAAAGTGAACCATGAAACTCTGAGGAAATTAGGAAAATATGTAGCAACATCTAGAAAGATGCCATTAGGACTTGGTTATACCTTTAAGAACAACCTTAAGCAAGAGATAAATCACATACAATGTTGCACAGGGATCTGCAATGGACCTAAGAGAAAGACTGTTGAATCACAAATCCTTTGTCCTTGCTTTGCACTGAAGGATAGTAGTCTTAGACTGATCTAGAGCACTTACTACCTTAGCCAAGAAAAGACAGGATTGAGTCCGGACTCGGCCCTCACTTTGCCCCCTCCATGCCTCTGCCAGTCTCTCAGAAGGTTAATTTTTTCTCTGATGTAGCTCTGTTTAGGGTACTTTATTCTATTCTTTTTTATATTATGCTTGTTATTATGCATTCAAAGTATAATGAAATATGTGCTTTCCATCCCAAAGAGTACATATCAATCTTCTGTAGGAATTACAAAATATTACTTTTATGGACAAGAAAGAGTACAGCTTTTTCCTGTAAAGGAGTAGAAGTATAGACTTTGCCTAAAACCCTGGAAGAAACCTTCATTTACGAGACAGGGGAATCATTTTTATTCTACTACATGAATTCAGTGGGCTGCCACAGGCCAGTTATAATCTGTTATTGTTTCCCTGCAACCTTGTACTATTAATTTTTCTTTTTAATGAACTGTCCAGTCTAGTTTAGCTATGGGAACCATGATGGAGCTGCAATATAAATGGTTTATGTCATGCCTTTGTCAAAAGGCTTTCCCCTACAGCACCAGAATATAACTGAAAAGCCATTTTAAAATAAAGTAACTGAATGATTGCAAATGCAGGTTGTCAGGAATAAAGTGGGAAAATCCTATGCATTATATTAGATTTTACCAGTCACAACTAGTGTGACTTTATTAGTGTTTATACAGATTAGTAAAGCTACATAAATCACATATGTTTGCATGATTTTATTAGCATGTATTCCTGAAAGATAGTGAGTATATTTTTAAGAAGTTGTTCTTCAACTGTGACTAACCACGCAGTAATTGTTTTGGTTAAATGTCTCGGATGAATTAAATACAGTAAATGTTTTCTTTTATAGCATACAGAATAAGTGCATGTTTGAGAGAGCAAATTAACTTCTGAGTAGAATTAAAGACAGTTTTTGTTGTATATGAAACCCTGAAGGGCTGAGTACCCAGTAGTCTTTTTATATGTACTACATATGCAAGAATGTATCTGCACTATATATGCAAGAATAACACTTTTAATTTAGTTTTTTCTTACGTTTATTTTTTCTAGCCCTGGATGCATGTGCTTGTTCTTGGAGGCATTATAGTGAATGTTTTTAACTAGATAATTGCATTATTATTATTATTATTATTATTATTTTTATTACTATTACTATGAAAGCCCAAAGAGAGCTACTATAAAGAATACTTACTATAGTTAAGGCTGACATCACTTTTCTCAATATTTTATGCAATAATTTCATTTCATTGGTAGTTCAAAAATTTCCATCAAAATTGTTTCTGAAAGACTTGATTTTTGGTTCACACTTCTCACCTTTAAAATAACTAGTGAAACTTCATCAGAAACATTAGACATACGTGTTCACTAGAACACATATTTCACAATTAAAACCAACTTTTTTTACTTTGTTCTGATTCTCAAGGTCTTGGATTTGGGGTTTTTTTTTTAGTCAATGTACCAATCTTTCCATGTCTTTTTTTCCTCTTATGGCCAGTCTGCTCATTTTGTGCCGTGCAGTCTCTACTTTTGCTTAGCAACTCTCATGCCTTGTGGGAAGCTCAGGAGCTTCTCGTGGCACAGCCCAGCCATGGCTTTCCAGCCTACTGGCCAGAGCATATTGCAGCCCAGGTACAGTCCCCAAAAGGCTGGGAAAACACAGAAATGACTATTTGATGAACCAGTTGTTTCAGCACTTGAGCTGAAATCAACTTTGGGTCAATAAGATCTGAATTTCAATTCAGTTCCAAATTGGTTGTTCCGAATAACAAATTACACATTTCAACAAAATCAATATTCTTTCAATCAGATTCTTTCAATTCCCAGAAATAATTTTCTATTAAAAAGCTGATAGGAAAATTTAAAACATCCATATTATGAGGTATTGAGATTATAAGATCTAGTGCAGCATGAACATATTTTTCCCACTTACTGTCTTATAGAAGTCTAGTTGATTTATAAGAAAATAATGATTCTTCTTTGGTTTGAACAGGATATATGTCTTATAGCTATTCTAACAATATTTCCAGTGGTGTTTTAGCTCAACCAATTCTCAATGTTCAAGCAATGATGAGAACCAGCACCAACAAAGCCAAGGTAGCAAATTCATACTCCAGCTTATGAAACTGAGTATGTGCAATGAGACTGACATAAGCAAATTGTTCTTAACATTTCACCCATGGATTTGATGCACTTTGCAGTGTCATTCCACTAAAGTCAAAGAGGTTGTACTCATGTATGAGTCTCTTTCATTTAGACTACTAATATTCACCTACAATGTACACAATAAGCAAATGCCTCAGAAATACTGTTTATTTATGCAATTAAGGTTTCTCTTCAGGTACTGAATATAGAAAACTAAATTCTGACAGCTTGTTTCCTTTGGTGTACAAATTTAAACTAGAGGTACAAGCTTGGGTGTGTCTTTTCCCCATTTACAATTTTTTGCTACACAGAATATCAAACTCTCTTCTACCTCACTGTGGAAAAGCTGTGGGTTGAAGTTGAAAATTCAAAAATTCTGGTCTTAAAACCTATATAAATGACTACATGTACAGAAATGAAGTGAGATGTGTAAAATAGGTCAAAGCAGGTACCTGAAAATTTAACTCTGTTCGGCTATGAAGGCCTCATTACATGTGCTAGCATTGTAATAAGACAGGGTGATTCTAAGTAACTGAAAATTAAGTTTCTCTTCACATGGCATTTGTGCAGAAACAAAGCTATATGACGATTTCCTTGCATGATCTACTTTGTATGCCAGTAACAGCATGTTTTTCCTGTTCCAATGTAAGTTTACTATGTGAGAATTAAAAACAAATTATAAAAAGGATGTTATACCTGAATGAGGCAATTTATACATCTTACAAGCCTGAATTTATCTATCCAATAAGGGAAACCAAGTTTCTCAGCCCTATTTGGTCTTTAATTATGCCAGCATTCCCTATTTGAGGTCCCATGGGTTGACCCTTTATTCATATATAATGCTTTTAAAAGTAATGTATCTGAAAAGAAACTTATCAGTTGTGCCTCCTGTCACTCCCTTTAGAATTTAGGTATATATATTCCATCAAACATAAATATTCCAATAAACATAAGGAGGAAATCTCTCATCAGGATACAGCTACTTAATGAAATTCTAGCCATCTTTAGTTCAAATGAGTAGCCTAGCCCATGTTATAGCTCCAAATAAGCCCAGTAGTGCCTTTCTCTCTGCACTGTTGTTCTTTGTTCCATTAACAATAGTTAAACATGAATATTTACCTTGTCAACTGTTTGATTATGTAGATACTATAACAGGAAATTTGCATTCCTGAACAGGCACAGCTGGAAACAATTTAAGAGAAAAAAAATCCTTCAAAAGAAGAGAAGAGAATTTAAGAAGCATATGGATGCCCAGGTTTACATGATAATCAACAAAAGCAGTGCTTGTTCCTCCTCTTTGCAAGGAGGCACTTCACATCCCAACCAGAGTGAACACCCTACAGTCACTCTGCGGGAAGCTTTCTTTCAAAAATGATTTCCTCTAACTCTGAAATGTAAAAGAGTCTATAAAAATAGACCTGACAGCTCCTAAAATTAGACATGAAGAAAGCTTGAGTAGGGACCTGGTTTGTTAGATTCACTTATCTCATGAGAGTGGTGAATTTTCAAGTTTTCCTTGAAGGCTATACCTTACAGTCCTTTAATTTGTTAAAATTGGAAGTGTAGCTCCAAAGTCAAGAACCAGAAGAGTAGAACTAGGCCTGAACTAAACCATGAAGAGAGATACAAGAATGAGTGCCAGAACAGGCAAAGTAAAACAGACGCAACAATAGTTACATAACTGTGCATGGAAGGGACACTCAGTCAAAGAGAAGACATAACTAATTTAACTTTTCCTGTGTCTTTTTGAAACCTACATAGGAACTTGATACCCAGTCAGGAAGTCTTCCATCAACCCAAACTTCCTTTAACCTCATTCACTGCTGACAAGCTGTGTCTGAACAAGAACTGAGCACTGCCTGCAAAATTTGGCCCTTGAGTTGAGTGAATGATGGAATAAGAATCTCACATGCTGAGCTAGAGCTCTTTGCAGCTAAGAAGCAAAGGAGCTTGCAAGATATCCCAACTTTCTAAACAGAGTGCTGTTGGTTTCACTGTCAAATACACTATGCTGGAGCCTGATACTCATCGCTGCAGTCTACCTGTATAGCTGGTGGCAAGGATGTTGTGGTACACAGCCCGTTTGGCTGCCAGAAATAGGATTATCATTCAAGGACATTTCCACAGAAGTGAAGCATCTGTCAAGCAGGACTTGAATGCACAGAATGCAAAACCTGTGAATGAGTCAGCTAGACAAAGAGCTTTAATATCCTGGCTTTGTACTCTTTATCTTAGAAAATTCAGATGAGATCATGCATTTGACTCTGTAAAGATGACAGTATTTACATATCTATTATTATCTATTACATTTAATCTGTTTCCCTGTTAATTTTAGAAAAGCAAGGATACTTCTATAGATGGCAAATTCTCACCTCTGAGGAATCACTGGTTTCAGTAATAGCACAATAGAAAGTCAAAGAGGATATGAAAAATTAAAGGCTATCGCAGCAGCATATATAGCCTTTTCAGGTTTAGGGTTTCCAGTAGTGCCCTATTTCCACACCTTCTGCAGCTGCCTTCTCTGAAGCCTAAAAGTCACCACTAAACTCATTTTCTAACACCAGTCTGAGCATTCTTTGAAGCTCTGTGGTTACACAAAACATTGTTGGTGAGATAAAACAAATTTGGAATTAATAACTCATTCGCATAGGCTTAGAATAAGAAAAGTATGAATCTTTTTGACCGATAAAATAAAGTTACAAGCCTACCTATTAGAAAGTTTCTTGCATTCCTCCTCATAAATGCTACATTTCTGAGTTTTCAAGGGGTTCTCTGATGTTTTAAACAAGACATTAAATGAGTGTGATCGAAAAAATGCAGCTTCTCAAACCACGCTTTCTAGGCATAGCAGAATGGCCAGGGTCCTACAGCATCAGCTCCCCTGAGCGACAATTAAGACCGATGGATACACTCTACGAAACTGGATGAGAAAAACTGGCTTATAGAGCACATCAAGCATGGGATTACTTACTGCAGAAACTTCCTTATATTGTACATATATCAGAGACAGCGCAGAAACAAGAGACTAGCTATACGTATCTGACTTATCGCTCAGAAGATCATATTGTCAGATGTACTACTCACCTTCACCCACTGGAAACTTGTTGCCAACTTACGTAGCATATTCCACACATCTGAAACGCCACTTAACGAGACTACGATGACAATGCAGATGTAAGTTTTCTGCTGCCACTTATCCAGTACTTCAGCTCTGGCTGCAAAGAATGAAAAAGTTCCTTTGAAATCCAATGAAACTTTGGTACCATAATAAAAGAAAATTAAAGTCTAGCCTATAAACTATCCCAGTAGCCCAAAGAGAGTTTAAAGACTAGCAATTAAAGAGTATGTATACGCCAAGGACAGAGTTAATAAGTAGCTTTTTCCTTAACAGACTTACAAGAATGTTCCCATAACTAAAATGCTGGAGGCCATATCAATATTCCTTCACATCTTTTTCGTTACCTCCTGAATAAACAAAGTTCTATGGAAAAATCTGTTCTGGGAATATTATCCAATACAAGACATACTGTAGGGAAAAAAGTAACAGCTGCAGATATCATTAGCCAATAAGATGTGCTTTGAACATTTCCAAGTGCTCTAAAGGCATATTAGAAAATTAGTATTGTTATCATTATGATGGAGAAGGGAAAAGATTATTTTAGTAAGTGGAACTACCACTGTAGTAGGGAAAATATATCTAGGATAAGACATTTGAAGGAAAAAAAAGAGGCAAGAGGTGCCTCTGCCTATAAGAAGTCCATTTATAGTTGTTTCATAAAATGGGGTAGTGAGTAGAGACATTCTGTATAAATGACACTGAAACAAAATGAAATGTATTGAATTGCTCCGTATGAGGTGAAGAGAATCCTTTACCTTTCTTGCATTTAAATTAAGCAATTAAGAATGCTCTCTATCTGTATGTTGCCATAAAAGTAACAAATACGTAGTTAACATGATTGAAAGCAAAAGAAGTACTGTTATGTACTGATGTAGACACTGTATTTCTGATACTCCCTTGATATCTTGATATACTCTTATATGGCTACTAAGTGAATGCTCCTAGGAAATCAGGCTAGATTACCTAGATCTTTCAAGTATACTAATTGAGAATTTCTAAGAAAAGCTACTGCAAAATAGCCTCTATAATTTGGGTTGATACTATTTAAAATAAGTTTACGTACATCCAAATCAGTAATTTTTTGCAATATCTTACTGTTAAAGATGCCTCAGCTATACCAATCCTCCATTTTATGCTCACTTTACACTGCCATTAAAGCAAACAAATTTTACTGGCAAAAAGTTGTTCAGCAGCACACAGCAAATTCGAAAGTTGCTGGTAAAAGCGTTCAGGAGAAATAAATAGACATTGCCGGAATCTTACATGCAATATTACATAAAGACTTATTTCACACTAACTCCCTCAAAGGAAGATATAAAACCATGTGGTTTCTACAGCCAATTCTAACTGCAGATATATTGATTGACTCATTTTAAAAAAATTTGTGATGTATGTTCAATAAACACACATTCCTGGAAAGTGAGTTTTGCTAAAATAAGCTCTATGAAGTGCAGTACGCTCTATGTGATGACAGAGAAGTTAATATACAAAGCAGTTGGTTTATTAAATATGCTGCACATACAAGATATTTATGCAATTTACTATGAAGTACACACGGCATTTTAAAATATGCTAATTTGCAAGCAAATTCTGCTTTTCTTTTCATAGAGGATCTTTTTGAATTAATTCCCAACTCATTTGAATGAATAAGAACGACAGAAACTGAATAAACTTTCTCATTTTGATAATTAGCTCAAGTGACGTCAAGATCTTTACAGATGAATTTGCAGCTCAATTTCCTTTTTGCTCAAGACATTTGAAGTTGCTTAGGTTCATATTTATCAAAATATGCTCTTACATATCCCCATGGTCTAATTTTTTCAAGATCTGCTTTTGATTTTCGGAGTTGCAAATATAGCTGGTAATAGATATTACCAGTCTTCAGCCTGACCTGCTACACTATTCAAGCCTTTTTTCTGTATATGAACCTGAGCACCAGTCAGTGAAGTGCCTACATACCTAATAATTAACTGTCAAATAAGGGCTCCATTTGCCAGTTACACAGCATTTAAACAGCCATCAGAAGTTACAAATCAATATTTTTGATAGTACTGATCATTATTTTAAGCAAATAAATCTTCATATTAACATCAGGGAAGGAGAGAGAAACTCCTCCAGATATGAACTTTCATGACAAACATTATTTAAGACTGCTGAATGAATTCATTGTTAATATAAATAGCATGGGGTATAGCTTAACTGATAAATTTTGATATATAGGTAACAGGTATTACCTACTTTATTGTACATTACATTGTTTATTATTTTCTGCTACAGTTGAATATATTTTCAACAGCAAAGTTCTATTAACTGTATAATCTTCGAAACTGGAAGAAAAGGCAAAAGAAAAACAAGTGCTGTATTTACAGAAGTCTGTTTCAAAGTCCAATTATAATTACAAGAAAACTCCAAAAAACATCCATTCAACAGTTCCAAAGCACCAAATAGATTTGACACAGTGGCACTTTAAATCAAATCTCCTAATAAGATTTTTTTTTTTTTTGGCAAAATAAGCCGTGTCTTCAGAGTTGGTTTATACAAAGTGACAACTTGAACAATTTTTGAAATGCTGCTAGTTAGAGGGGAATAAAAAAACCCACCCAACCCCATTGTCACTATGGTAATTATTTCACAATGCCTGATGTTAAATGGGCAGTCCTGTGGCCTAAGAAGCAGCTGAATCCTGCATTGTCCTTGCATGATAAAAAGATTTGCGAGTCTGAAAAGCAGAGGAACGGAATCTCACAGCTTCTTAGACTTTGCACTGAAAGGGCCATTGTAGCATCATCATAAATCCTGGGCTCCCCAGGCACTTGACAACTAAAGCAGTGGACAATAGAATTCTTGTGTTGAACAAAACACTCCTTGTCTGCCAAAGGGCTTATCTGCTTCATTTACAAATGTCTTTCATTGTACCAAAATAATTCCCTATTAGAAAAACTATTAGGAACAGAACTAAATAAATATTCACAGCTTTGTGGGCTGTTTGGCAAAAGGAATAAACTAATACAATCAAGGAACATGCAAAATATGAGATTTAAATCAAGGAAACACAAAACAACCCCAAACCTCTCTTCATTTTCTCTTCGCCTTATTACAGTGAATTACATTGAAAACACATTTCTCTACGTAAAAGAGACCTAGGGGATAGAATATTAACTAAAAGAAAAATATTAGAAACCTGGAAAGATTTCAGATTAGAGCAAAATTGTGTCCAATGTGCTTTGAAAGTTAAAATATTTCCAGATTAGCAATTACAGAAATAATAAATTACAGACACATCAGAAAGTTTTATGAAATGGTGATAAAATATTTATAATCATAAAAAGAATAAAAAAGGAAATTTATAACTACATATATTTAACTCCTTACTAGTAAGAGATGCAAAGGTGTAAGGGAAATGAAATGAAATGAAATGAAATGAAATGAAATGAAATGAAATTAAAGGAAAGAGTGGTGGCCAGCTTACTGCATCTTTTTTTCAAGAAGCCTAATGAAAATTCTGGCAGTTACCATAGACAGAAATGAGAGAGAGAATAAAAATATTCAAAAATATTTATTTACAACTTAAACTTATTTGCATTTCTACCACATTCAGAATTCTATTGCATCAGGTTACCACTTAAATAGTTATTTGATTACAATTTACTATAAACATGCTTATGGGAAGAGAATTTCCAACATACACAATCAGGAAGGGAAAAAACACTACCAATCTAAAGTATTGCTCAAGCATAATCAGTACTGACCACATGCAAAGTATCAACATAATCAAAATGGTTAAATTAAAACCTAAAGAAATTGAATCTTCTTGAGTGAATTATATTATTGATTACAAATTATTTATTCAAATACAATATGAAAACAAGGTTTTTACATAGCCCAGGCAAATGGGCTGAGTGGCTGAATAATTTTCCTTCTGTTTCTAATTATTACAAGCCTACAAAATCATATAAATATTTCTAACCTGCATATTAAACACATATTCAAGGAGGTGGGAAAATGAAATATTCAGATTGTACACAATGAACAACTTTGATACTGTTAAAAATACAACAAAGAGTTTAAAAGCATTTAAAATAAAAATAACAAGAATATAAGCTCACAATCACACAAAGATGGAACACAAGATTTAGGAATACGTGAGCTTTCCATGGTTCTACCATGAATTTCCTGTGTGACCCTGCCACACACCACTTAACCTTGGAGCCATTTCTAAAAGTGAACAAAGGCATGCTATAAAACATTTCACCTATGAAAAACGCAGTAATCAGTACAAAAATCTGAGGAAAGAGCCCTGAATTCAGACCTCCCACATGCCAGCTGAGTATCTCTTCCGTTTGGCTGCAGACCTTTATCATTTTTTATCTCACTCTCTCTCCTCAGTAAATAATTAACTATTCTGAAGATATAGGTAAAAGTTCTGATTTAATAAAGAGTTTGAACCTGAGTTCTCATATGCCATTTTTTTATGTTTGCTATTCTGAGCTATGTGTCTCCAAAACTCCCCTCCCTCTTGAAGCTGTATCATCTGTAAAATTTGCATAAATTTATCCTGATCATTAGGTAATTTGCAATTCAGGCATGAGTTTTATTTTTATTTTTACTTTTTTAAACAAAACTGTTTCCTTCCAGCTCTCTAGTTTTTTTCTCTGCTTTATTCTAGTTCCTACCACGTGACCCAAAGCCACACCACAATTTGACAAAGTTAGCAGTCTCTGTTCAAGAAGAAAGAAATGGTTCTGCTTCAAAGTTTCAGTCTCTTAATGCAAAACTCCACAGCATTTAACCCTGTTAGGGAATATATATATTGGATTGCCTTGGTTAGGAGGGTAGTCTCCTTGGCTATGTATAAATGGCTCCTGCAAGCAATCATCTTAGCACCTAAATAAGCTGATGCTCTGAATCACCTTCCAGGAGAACCTGTCTTTTTCCACTTATTACTGGCATCTAAGTTGGGTAATGTGAATCCCCACATGCAGCAACCAATATAAAATCATAGAATAATTTAGGTGGGAAGAGATGTCTGGAGGTCATCTGGTTCAACTCGGCCAGTGAAAGCAGGGCCAACTTCAAAGTTACATTGGGTAATTAAGGATATCACGTTATCATTGTTAACAGCTTCAAGTTGCAGCATGACAAGTGCTTTTGGTGTCGACATGAGAGCCCAACAGGCTCACCATCTTATGCTGAGAGATGGAAACATGAAAAGAAACATAAAGCAAAGGGCAAACATTGCATCAGAAAGCATAAAAAGACAACGTTGTATAATCTGCTTTATGAATAAGGACGCACACAATTACAGGGTCTACTGGCAGGGCAGGGCCAAGGACTTTGACACTGCCCATATCTGAGGTCTGGGACCCTGGTCCACGGTGCTCAGTGTGTGTCCTGGAGCCCTGGAGCCGCGGTGTCGGAGCAGCCGCGGCCAGGCAGCTGCCGTCCTGGAGGAGCACTCGGTTCCCCGGTACAGTCTTCTACTGCTGTCATAGCCAAACTCCTCCGACCATATATACTATCTGCTGGTTCTGAGGCGGGGAAGTGGTAATATCTGTATTTTTCAGACACAGAGTTGAGTCTCGGAGAGACCAAGCATTCTGCCCACAATTGCATAGGAAACCTGGAAAATGAGGGCTTGAAAATAGATTTTATATACTCCTTAGCCAAACAGTTGGACAAGAAGCGAAGAACCTTGCCACCCAGCAGGCATACCTCATGGAAAGGCAGCATATGCACGAAAAGGACAAAAACTAAGACATGTAGAGAAGGTTTCATATAAACAAGGTTCTACTCAAAGCAGATAAATCGCCTGTTTCTCTTGTCAGACTATGCCCTTTCTTATGACCTTTCTGATTTTATATTATACTCTCTATCAAAACGTTTTCCCCTGTGAGTGACATCCCTCACAGGACGAGCAGCCACCTTGGAGCGCACTGCTGACATGGGAGATGTCCAGCGTGTTGCAACGCTGGGAACAGGAAGCTATTGGCCTGACTGCTTCCAGATAGCGTGTGTTGACAACCAGTTGATCATACATACTAAGTTGTTAGACATGAATGCCATAAACAATGATTGCAATTAACATACTAAAATATCTGTGTACTATAACAGAATAGCTACACACTTCCATGAGAGACAAAAATATGTTATTGGTGATGAGAGTACTAATAGACTGCAGACTAAAGCCCAGATCTTATCTGTTCAAGGCCAAAATAAATAGCAATAAGATAACAGTTTCATGTGGGCTCACAAGTGACAAATTACCCCCCATCAAGAAAACTTCACCGATCACGTGTGCACCAAGGCACAAGGCCCTGTGCTCACCCAATACAATATGACTTCATCAGTTCATCTCTTGCTTTTGGGTCACAAGTGCCTGCAGGCAAATGATAACCCCTTGAGGATAAAGTCTGTACTAATTAGCTTCATGATGCTTCAGTCCCATCCTATCCAGGTACTAAGAATATAAGTGGATATGGAGGCCTGAAGGCAGGTATGTTCTGTCATTTTAAATATCATAAAAATCAAGCCTTCCATTTCCATAAATCCAACTTCTCTGAGTTTCTTCTAAAATTAAATTTGGTAGAAGAGGATCCACAGTAAGCACATGTATTTTTTACACATACATGCCTATATAGATACACACATGTAAATAAATCTTAATACAAGCATTTTGTATATCTTTTTCACACATAGGAAATATTTCAGTGCACCACACTATTTATAATTTGAATTCCCTGCATTTGGAGAAAGTCTCCATTTGTGCCCTAAGAGCTAGACTTCTTATACTTGCTGTCTACTAGATTAACTTAAACATATGTTCTTAAACCACCAGCAGTAAAATACTCATATATATTCTCTCTTGAATAAACGTATTATACATACAAAGCACTCAAAATCAATTACTACCATCACAAAAAGCATACAGAATTGCTCTAAACCCTGCTAAGTCATGCTGGACGTTGGCTTCCACCAAGAGCAGATGTCAGAGACTACTAGAGTGGGTTCTTGTCACCGCTGACATTTTTATGGCAAATTTTCACCTCAGTTATTTTTTTTGCTTGTTTGCTTCCTTCCCTTGCCACTTTCTCATTCGTATTCTTCTGCACTTTCCTTCCACTGTACACAAATGGCCTGATCCTGCTTCTACTGTGATCAATAGCAAAGCTTCAACTGTCTTCACTAGCATTGGGTGCTTACTTTGTCCTATCCTTCTCTGCTGCCAATTTAAGTAAGCTGTTTTCTATTTCTTTCCTCTGGCTTTCTTCTGTTCTCTTTTATCAACCTCTTCTAGTGACCTGAAAAGAAATCCTAAAAAGTGAGAGCCACTGAAGTATATGCTGAATGCCCCCATTAGCCAAGCTGTAGGGGACACTTAGCACAGGAAAAAAAATTCAACTAACCTTTCAAAAAATCTTTATATAAATGTTCCACAAAATTATCCTGCTGGTTGCAGGTCCACTAGAGACACCCAAGAAAGAATAATCCTGAGACATCAGAGATACTATAAAGGAGACGAGCACAGAATTTGTCCAAGGGACTCGAGAGAGATGGAGTTCTTTGGTCGTAAGGACATTTTTACCTACCTTCTCCCTTTTATTAATAAATAAAGAAAAGAGTAGTTGTTTAAAGCCACCACAGAGATCTGACGTTTTTGAATTTCTGTGTGCCTCATTCAACTCACTGAATCTCTCTGTCATCCCAGAAAGATTCGTGATTTATTCTGGAAAGCCTATTGCAAATCTGGCAATGACTTTTCAAACATTTGTAAAGTTTTAGAAAAAATTTAATTTAGTCTTATTTCTGTACTGAATACACCTCTTCCCCCCCATCCCTTGCCCAAACTCCCACTGGTTATAGCTTGTCTAGATTTAGGAATGGTGGAATGAGGGGGAAAGGGGTAGTAAACTCTTTTTAGGTCAACCTAAAGCCATTTGGTCTCTGTCTTTCCTGGTCTTCTTTTCCTCATTTCCGTTTGTGTTTTCTCCAGGGATGTTACAGAGTTGGCTTCCCAATAAAGAACAAGGCAATGTTAAATACACTGTTTTGTCCACAAACCAGTCTTTACTTATTGACATCAAAAAGCCAAAAAAATCAGGAAAGAAAAGCTGAACATTACTGATTTCCAAAAAAAAAACAAAAAAACCCCCACCTCCTTTAAATGCTACATTTCAGTTTTAATAACTGAACAATACCAACTAAGTAATGTTTGATGCTATTCCCAACAGTTTGTCATTTTCAAAATAAGGTAATTAGAGATACAACCAAATGTCCATAGGTAAGTATAATATTTGGAATATGAGCAAATACTAAGAGTTTCCATTAGGCACAGTGCGCAATTCACCCTCACAACTAATGCAGCTTTCCAGCATTTCAGCAATGTTTATAGCAAGGACAATACGATTTTCCACCCCCTATCATTTCAGGCTATTCCACTCTAAATAAAAATTACAATATACTTTAATTTTTATGGACAGTTATTTTGTCTATATTGGATAACATGCCTACCTATGTATTCTTGAGAGTTAAACCACAGATGCAGATCTGTGTTTCAGCAACATAGCGTAATGAAGTGCTCATAACACTCAAGTTCACAGCTAAAATTAACCAGAATATTCTACTATATTAATATTTAACATTTGTCTGCTATTCATTATGCCTCCCAAATACCACCGAGACTTTAATTTTCTGTGGTGTAATTATTATAAGCTATGAGCAAGTGCATTATGAGGTTTCTTCAAAACAATGATTGTGAGAAAGAAATATGCATAACCAAATAATAACATCGCAAGTGCTCTCCATATTCAGGAGAAACTGCATAATGAGGGAAGAATTCCTACTGATGCTGATGGGAGCTTTGCCTGATGAAGAAAGTCCTAGGTACTATAAATGCAATTGCTTTAAACAATGATAAATGAGCTCCAGAGTACCATACCACTAGCAATTAACTAGTAAACTCATACTCATCCAGCGAAGAGAAAATATATATTTATGAAACACTGAGGATAATAAAAAGTAAGGAAAAAAAGTTGTTTTTTTTTTCAAACTGGTTGTCTAAAAGCTGAGACTATCTCTACTATTTCAAATGTTTCCTGAAAAGCGCCTACTCTAAGTTTCAGTTCCCTTCATTTTGGAGTCAGCAAGGACACCCAGTGTTAACACGTCCGGACAAAATGGAAGAGCACATATGGGAACAAGCTAACGGTTAATAAAAATCAGAGATAACTTCATAATAATAACAGAGGTCTCTTTGCCAACTGTGTGGAAATGTGGATCCCCAGCAAAAGCATGAAAATGTCTATTTGCAAAAAGCATATCTTAAAAAAGAAAAGTGGAACAACTTCCATACAAAGGTAACTCTCTTCCTTTTCAGCTGGACTGGAAGTTCAGAGATGGCAGAATATTCCAGGCCATAACCTACGTCTCCAAGGTGGCCTTGGGCAGATTTGCTAGGAGTATCTGCATGGTATATTGCTGGCAGATGTGAACTTTTTCCACCCAAGCTCCAAGCTGAGCTGAAGCTGAATAAATGTGGTTAGCACAGCGCTGAGCCCAGCCCAGCACGTCCTACTGCGCGGCAAGTCACATTAGCTGGTGAGCCGCCCTGCTAATTCAGTTTTGGCACTGCGATAAGCACGGCTGGGCTGACAGTCCAGCTGCCAACAGAAGACTTTGTAGACATGCCCTCTGTTCCTCAGCTTCATCACGAAACTGCAAATAATAATTAACGCCTGCATCTCAAAAGCATATTGTGAAGGTAAGTTAATTTAGTCTCATGTGAAATGTTAAGATGCTCTAAAAGTAGCATTGTGTTAGTCCAGATTATTTAGTAAGAAAACCATATAGCCACACTGCGGTCACTTAAGGTCATATACCTTTTTCCCTATGTATGCTACGGCATTGAGTCAACATAAAGCCATATACATACTTTATGTTCAATTTGATGAGCTCTCAGCTTGGATAATATAAATAAAGACACTAATGCCTTTGGTATTACCTTCAAGTTAATGAGATGTATCACTATATCACTACTTATCTCAACAAACCTGTTATTTTCATTTCAGAAAGTGTCAGCTTAAGTGAGTTCTGTTAAAAACAAATCACCTAGTAGGCTTTACCTAAGAGTGTGGATGACTTTGCTTCAACAAGTTGCTGATTCTCCGGTCAGTATTCATAGCAACTGTAATTATAATGTAGTCCTTTTTAACAAACAGCACTCTTTATGCTAAATTATAGCTGAACACTTTCGAAAACTTATTTGGGAAGTTGCAAGTGACAAGAATAAGCTTCCCCTCTCCCTTTTTAAGAAGAAATCTGATGATTCATTCTGTCAATCTCATGCAAAATGTTCAGTTTTTATATTAATGTTTACTTATTACAGTAACTGTAGTGCAAAGAGAGAAGATGAAGAATAAACCACAGAAGCTCCACTAAATGTTGGATTTTTGCTTTTGTATTTGTATTTTTTTCATGTGCTCTTTTATTCTTTTATTTTTCAGGGCGCAGGAACCTCCCCAGCCACATTTAAGAAAATAAACCTCAGCAATCCCCCACATCAAGACTGTGTAATTTTATGAGTGGCTACATAAATTATCTTCCAAAATACTTTGTGAAGAAACATCTTGTGGTATTGAGAAATACATAATGCTGTAACTCAAAAGCTCAAGATTTCGTGGTTTGAAACACTGCACATCCATGAATATGGTACAATAGACCAAACAAAAATGACCAAAAGTTGCTAATTTCAGAGCAAAATCCTGTGCTGTGTGAAACAGATGCATCTGCCCAGCACGAGGGCAAAACCCCCTTTCCTAACGCAACGTTAGGGCCCGGGAAACAGGCTCACACTGGAGCACAGCGTTACTGAGCCTGGGCTCAGTCTCGGCATACAATAATCAGTGCATTTACCCAAGCTCGCATGGTGCGCTCACGGCCTTTATAGCCTCTGCAAACACAAAAACCTGGAGAGCTCTTCTTTCTGCTATATAGATATTAATAAATGCCTTAGGATCAGGAAATAAAATTGTATACTATCAAAAATATGAAGCACAGACAGCCGGGAGGTAAGAGGAGTTGCTGAGTTGTATGTTTTCCCTATAGATTTCTTTGTGCCCTGAATTTCCAATATTAAATCTACTTCACTCCTGCACAAAAATAACTCAATTAATTAAAAAGAATAACTGCAGGAAAGGTTACTTACAGGGAAGAAAAAATTCCAAAGCATCCAAGAGATTTAGGAGCACAAATTCTATTGAAGTCACAGGGCTTAGGTCTTTACATGGTTAAATCGCATCGATTTTGAAAAACCTTGTCATCTCAGGCATATAAAGATCTGCCCCTGTAGCAGCAAACTCAAACCTCATAGTTAAATGTAATAAACCCACATGCGCAATGAAAATTAAACGCAACTGTTCAGGACCTTTCAACAAATGTCATTTATTTTTATTTCCAAAATCAGAGCCAGTATTAGGGTTACGCTTTAAAGAGTATACCTTCCCAGAAACTAGGGAGGGAGCAGATTGCTAACAGAGTTTTTGTATTGACCTGGCAAATCACTATCTAAAGATATTTCAGGGATCTGCTGGACTTAGGAGCAATCTTGAGGGACACCCCACTGCACCGGGACGGCAAATCTGCCACCTCTAAGAGCTGCCCACTTCCCCATGGCAGGTCAGCGGCCACACAGGCCACCACGCCTGCTAAAACCAGCTCTGAAGAAAACAGAGCAACTTGTGAAATAGGAAGACAGATTTAGTGGTCCTGATAAAAACCAGGGAGCCTTAAGAATGAAACCGGCAAGCTTTGGAGAGCCAGCAGGCTCCCGTGTTCGCCATATGCCTTCGTATGTCTGTTCTGGGGGAGTGTTACAGCTCCTGCTGTTCCATTCTTCACTTTTTAAAGAAAATGTTACAGGGCCACAAGGACTCACAAACATTTGTTGACATTTCTTCTGGGTCAGCCTTAGGAGTCCTGCAAGAATTTAAACATATGGCAGTATTTAGTTGCATAAGGGAATGGACTGTTTCAGAGAACAGCAGTATTTAGTTGCAAAACAGTTTAGCCACCATAAAGGTTTTTTGAGTTTTGGCAAAAATCCAAGCTTTTCTCATTATATTTTTCACGTTATATTTTTAAAGCAACAGCAGCTTATCAGATGAGCAGTTCACAATGCTTCTCCAGGTCTCCACACAAGTAGTATCTTGCTCTGGGGCTCTGCATCAAACAGACTTGACTGATTTTAGATTTGGCAAGGGATGAAAAAGAAGGGACAGACTGACTACTAAAATGAAGGTTATTTCCCCAACTTGTCAAAGAACACAGAACAGTCACTGTACTTTGAATCAGAAGTAAGGACTCCTTGAATTGGGTGCTTAACATGGTTGGGTAACAACACATATGCATTTGCAAGACAGGAAATGGATTTACAAGGTTTTTTATTGTCATTCAGATGACATTGTTCTAAGCCAGTCGCTGGTAAATGCACAATGGCTCACTCGCTGGCATTCTTTATATCTTGCTGTTAAAAAAATACATTGCACACAGAGCTCTGAGCTGAGGCTTCGTCTCAAGCCATGAGTAAAGGGCAGTACAATGTTAAACTTACTCAGTAACACACGGGGAACGCACCTGATACAGCTATTCTGACCCAGCTGCAGCATCAGGTATATAACATAGCAACCTACCTCACAAGTAAAGGCAAAAGCCCTGTGAAGACTGCTTTTCCTTCAGCTCTTACTTCCCTCAACATTGCAGGATGGTAATGAAGAAGCTCCTGCCGCTCTTTTCACTTGCATGATAGGCAAATTAAATAGACCACAATCTTGTCTACTAATTATATAGAACCGTATTTAAAATGAGTAATTTAAGCAGTTGAGATGAGAGGTCTTACATGGAATATTAGGATGCAAGAGCCGTTCTCTGTTAAAAACTGTCTTTTTCTGAACTATATGACAAATGTGTTTTTTTAAAGGCAGACTTGATCGAGAAATTATGCTGTTTCCTAAAGTGTTCTGTTAACTGGTATCTAATCTAGCACATTAACTAATATGCACCAGAAATTTCCAAACACGAGCTACTAGTTGTTGCAATCAGCCGGAGGCACTGCAAGGGCTCCTCTGCATCCCTCCACCGCCTCTGCCCTTCCCTACCCGGCAGAGGCAGAGTGCGGGCTGGTACCAAGCAAGGGCACCCGAGCGGAGCAGGCCAGAGCTTCCTCTGTGTTGGTGAAACATCTGCCCCAGCAGATATCTCATTTAAAGCTAATACATAAATTGAGGAGACCAAGGATTTTGACAGGGTTTTTGAATGAATGAGAGCATGCCACAGACTTGATTCTGTGCTGCTGTTCAGTAAACCTCTCTGGGGTGCTAGAGAAGGAAAGATTACACTAGTTAATACTGGAGGAAGTAAAAGATGGACAGACTAAGCCTTTCCAGGCTGGTTTTGAATAACATTTACAAGCCTAGAAATGATCTCAAGATTATTTTGGTGAAAGCATTTGGAATAAATTCATATTTGAATAACTGAGATGGATAACAAAGTTATCAGAAATTGCAAGGGAAAAGCAAGGTTATTTCATTTAAATAAGTATATTGTACAAATAAATAAAACAGAGCTCGATCAGGAAGTTTAAAAGATATATGTAATATGCTCTTTGTACTAGCTTCCTTGGGAGTTTATTAGCTGCCAGCAGGCACTGTTAAGTGTATTACCACTGTTGTTAGCTAGAAGACTGCAAGTTCTTCGTATGACTTATTTTAACCCAATTAGAGAACGGAAAAGCATCAGACATTCTGAAATTTCAAATGAGTCAGAGGACAAAATTTTGTCACTGCAAAATGGAGATCTACTATTTCTGTGATCAAACCCGAACTAATCACAGACCTTCTGTGGCCAGATCCAGGCTGCGGACACCCCACGCGTGGACAGAGGAATATGTGACACTCATGGAAAATCACAGCATATGGGAAGAAGCTGGAGACCCCTTGGAGTATCTGCAAAGACAGTGCCTGATTTTCAACCAGACTACAACTTCGACACTGTCAAGGCAAGAACTAGTGACTATAATTTCAGTACTTGCAATGATCTGAAAGAATATATATTACTGCTCTACAAGATTTCTGAAACAAAAAGCACCATCAAAACCACAACAGATCCTGTTGAATTGCTGAATTACTAAACAGAGAATATTTTTATATATTTTAATACGAAGAACATGGAATCAGGAATAAATCTGAAGGCTTTAGTCAAAACTGTAGTTCCATAATCAATCAGCAATAGTTAGGACATCTGAATGATGTGAACAAAATTTCAAGGGCAAGTAACTTTTATCTAACTTTCACACTCTCAACAAAACTATCTTCCTAATTTGGTTAGAAGTACCGCTAGTATCACAACTAGTGTCCTTGATGGAAATCAGCTGTGAATATTGTAGTCAAGCGCACATCTGATGCCAGTAAATCAAAGTTAGTAGTTGAAAACAAATAGTCTAACACAGTCATGTCCCACCTGCTATCTGAATTCAAAGCTTAAGGACATGGAAGCCAGACAGATCAAAAGATATATCAGCAGCACAGGAAAAATAATAAAACAATGAATAAAAGGGACTATATGACTCAGTGAAGTGTCAGTAAGAAAATGGCATTAGAGAACTGAAGCCATCGGCTTGCAACAATAACCAACAGATTAAAAATAACTTTTATGTATTCCAAGAGTAGTAGGAAGATTTAACTGCAAACTTTTCATTGCCTTCAAAAGCAGGGCTGTAGACCAATTAAAGTTGGGAATTCCAATGAAATTTTTATACAAGCAGCTGGCATTAAATTCACATTCATGGCTACATTATGATATAGGACAAGACACACAACTCCATTTTTGTCTTTGAGCAAGACAAAGAATGGAAACAAATTTTAAGCACCACAGCATGAGATAAAAGGGACCCAGGATTCTTGAGTCCATAAATCAATGCTGTTTTTCAGGGAAAAAAAATGGATTCTGTTCTGGATTGGGACAGATAGTAACAGTACGTAGCATGGAACAGGAAGGCTGTATGGGGTTAAGGGATCCAAAGGGAGTGACAGATTCATGTAGGATCCTGGTGGTGTTATGCTAAGGGTTTTTTTGAATATTTGGGCTCTGAGCAGCAGGCACGCGTGGGCAGGCATGCTGCTGCGCCTGTGTGGGGAGCCGGCTCATCTTCTGCCCTGGCGCAACCATCTGCCTGTGTGCTACACTGCTGAATCAGCGCTCCTGATCCTTGGTTGCATGATTGCAAAAGTCTTCTTGTGAAGACGAGCAGTTACTTCGGACTTTCTTGGATACAATTCTAGCTATCAGCTGCTTTGAGGAGAACCTAATTCCAATTATCTGAAGTCAGAAAACAGCTTGTTTACGTTAAGTCTAGCTACTTACCATGATCTATTCATTCCTTTTACATGGTAAGAAATAGAAGTTGTTCTGATATACCCATGAGCAACTATAAAAGACATGCAAATATTGTCAAAGTATCTATAAATATTCATTTCATATTAAATCTTTTTGACCAAGTTCACAAACTTTCATATTTTGTTTCTGTAAATGTTCTGTTGAATTCAGCTTACTGTCAAGCATGTTTGCGGAAATTGCATATGTTAAGTAACTATCACGGCAGATATTGAATTTGTAACTGCTAATATTCATATCAAACCTAATTCGAGGAATTGCACTTACCCATTCAGGGACCTGAAGGTTATACCCTTACTGTACATTCCATCAACATGGCTTAAAATGCATCAAATGGCTTGCAAAAATTACCAGAATAAAATATAATCCTGCTAACAATGCACATTAGTGACATTGTGCAAGCAGTGTACTGAGAGGAAGAAAGCTGAAGATATACCTAAGTGCTTGTTGAATATTTTGCTGAAATTAACTAGTTTTCAATGAATATATTAGAATGTAGCTAATGCATGAACATACTGCAAATAGAAAAGTGAGATGTCCCTCATTTAATGAATTCCTTGTTACAAATTAACCCCCTTCCTAGAAAAAATACTTAAAAATCTCAACCATATACACAAAATATTTCTATATTAAACACATTCATAATGCTTTATTAAAAGATAAAACTTTAGGATAAACAACTGAAAATAAAGTTAATGTGGTTTGATGTTGTTCTCTGTAGACCCAACACAGCTTCAGCGGAGATCAATGCAATCCAGTTAAATAAATGCTCTGGCAGCTACTTGTTCGTGCCTTAAAATATTATCCATTAGTTTGATGAAATCAATATCTACTAATGAAATTGTATTTTCACTTTTAAAACACTATTTCTGAAAGTCACCAAATGCACAAACACGTAGGTGAAACAAACTGGAAGATTAATTTAAGTTCCTAATCAGACTAGATCAAAATATTTTCAGCTCCTACAGTTTGTATTATCCTTTGGCCAATATTTATATTTCTCTGCCTGCCCAGTAAGGGAGAATACTTCAACTATTTGCAGTGACTCTCATCCAGCAAAGCTACTTCTTAGGCAGGGTTTGCTCCTATTGCTTTTTTTTCTTAATATAACCCATTCAGCTAAACATGCTTCTATACTTCATCATTATTAACAAGACTATGACTGATCCAAAATCTCAGAAAGAGTTGTACTGTATCTCCTCATATCTTTCATGTATATGAAGGATTATGAAACACAAAGAGGCCTAACTAATATGAGGTTGTTGTGAAGCTTCCCTAGCTGCCAGTTCTCATTTCAACCATTGTAATAAACATCCCAAGATTTTTTTTTAAGCAAGCCTCTTGGTGGCACAATGTGTGCCTGCTTCAGTTTCACCCGTTCATACCATGGCTGCTATATATTGTGAGCCAAATGACACTATCGGGATATCTAGCTATGGAGAAATGCCATAATAAACTCTGGACAGCTCAAGCACATGTGAGATTAGATGTTACACCCATTTGTTTAATTTTAACTTATAATTAGAAATTAGGAAGAAAGAACAATACATGACCATGACTCGATGGCAAGTTAGGAGGATCTGTTAGGATAACTGTAATAACCATTGTTAGAATTTCTCATTATCTATGTCCAGTTGAACGGCCAACACTTCTGGATGTTGTCAAATCTAAACAAACTGCAGCCCTATTTTCAGCAATAATTAGCTATAATTAGCAAACTTGACGGCTGCCTCAATCAAAAACATCACAAGAGAGGCTTAGTAATTTCCATCATTTGGGCTGAAATACAGATTTGATGAAGAGAATTTTCCACGGATATTAAGGCTAATGAAATATATCAGCTCAAGCAACTATTATTTTTATTATCCAAAAGTACAAATGATTTTTTTCTTTGAAACAACAAATGTGATAAGAACTATTCAGAAGACATCTGCCTTCTTCCCAAAGCTTAGTCCCACTAAATTAGTAAGAAGTGGATAAATCAAGCACAAGCACACCTCTCTACTAGCATTTTTACAAAGATCAAGCCATCCTGAAACATTACCAGTACTGCTCTGAAACCCTGGCTAGGATTTGATGATTTTATTCTTATTAGGAGCAGCTCTACAATATTTAGCAAGCCCTCCATCCTACCTCATTACTGTTTAGTACAACCCCACATAAATGGTGTACAATTCAAGAGTAAATTTTTCCTGGTCTTGGGAAGGAAGACTTCCAGTTCAGTAAATTGGTATTAATCTGTCTCACTATCTTGCATGAAATACTAGCGCTAAACTCAGTAACACCTTCAGTTCAAAGTGCCCTCAGGTGATTTTTGGCTGGACATACACACCTTGTAAGCACTGTGTGCTTAGCAGGAGCTAAGGATTAACCAGCTTCACCCAAAAGAAAGGAAAGACCAGGTTGATTGTGTCTGTGAGCGGAGCACAGTTTTTTCCTACACAGCTAAAGTGCCATTTCTGGGATCTCTTCAGTTCAACCACTGTGCCAATATGTCACCCTCCTTTTGTCCAAAGTCAAGCTAGTTTTAGGGGCTGAAAAAGTTGCATATTCTTTTAATATATAATTTTTTAAAACTTAAATCTCTTTCTACAGTCTTCATTGTTCATTCTTATCCTGTACTGGCCTAGCTCACCTTCTTATTCCTAAATACCAAATGCCAGGAACATATTTTTCTTAGCTCACAGGATTTTCTTATGTAGAAAAGGTGACAAAAACAATAAAATTCAAAGCAGTCTGTAAAATACAGAGCAGTAGAAAAATATGGAATGCATATAATTCAGTCAGAATTCTCTCTCACATACACAAGCAGAAGAAACCAAATCTGCATCCCATTTTCATTCAATCTAATTTTGGGGGAGAGAGGAGCAGAAGAAAATGAACAGGAATATATGCTAAAGCACAATGCTGCTGAAAAGAATATGTTTGCCAAGCGTATTTCTCAACCTGCAGACAAAGGGAAGATTCAGTATCAGCTGATTCTCCTTCCCTGTATTTCATTTTGATTTGTACAGTGCTAAATCCCCATAGTATCAACTCACAGGTACATTGCATATGAAGCAATAACGGTGAGGAGGAAATAAAACCACACAGGTTTCCACAGGAAGGAATGCTCCTGATATTTGTATTTCATGTCACTTGCTCCTTTTGTCTACTTGAACATCTTCCTTAGTGCCTCATTCCTGCTTACCAGCTCCAGCACATCTTAACCCAAGACAACTGTAACCCGGGATGGCGCTAATCTAAAGAAATACTAGCCAGCTGACTCTGAAAGAGAGAGAACTTGGCACTGATAGTTCCTCCATTATCAGGAATAATGAAGTGCTTTTACGCACAGCAGAAAAATGCTAGAGAGCCATGTGTACTGCAGTAATATTAGCTTTCTTGGTGGGCAAGAAGCAAAAGAGCTGTACTGATTTCTTTACCATTTTTGTCCCTGTGTAACTACTACTGACATATCCAAAGAGTGGTATATAGCAAAGGATTTTGAGTTTTTCTTCACTTATTTTTTGTCCCACCTCTTCTTAAACAAACACATCTTGAGATATGGACTATGAGAGAGACAGAGAGAGAGAAAAAAAACACCTTAGGTTTGAATTAGTCATGCTTTGCACTTAAAAGTTTATACACAGAAGACTGGAAAATGGTGCTTAAGCATAAGCACTAAGGATTGTATCATACTGCATATGAATAACACACATATACCACCAACAACCTGTTAGCGACATGTACTAGTTAAGAAGTGCTTGATTTTGCTAATTTAATGTTGATATGTATAAATAACAATAATTCCTTCCGTAGGTTCTAAATTTAAGTTAACTATTGGCTACATTCAGTTCCACTCAGGTTACACTACATTCACCGGCTTTGAGTCTCTTACACAAGGCTTTCATGTAACATGTAAGAAAACTCTTCAGAGATGTTTAAAATTACTTAGATAAGAAATTGTTTGTGGTATGACAGTAGCACCTATTGCCCTACAGGCTCTGGTTTTCTAAAGCCCTGAACAAACATATTACAAGAGATGGGCACATCCATCTGGGGAAGTATGAAGATATAAATGACCTGACAAAGGCCACACAACAAGTCATTAAAAGGATCCACAACGGTAGGAGAAGAACCCACATTTTTTGCAAAGATTCCACTAGATTAGAAAATGTGATATTAACCCACACATTCTATCTATTCATCTTTTTGTGTTTTTTTTTTATAGGCTCTAAAAATCCCTCTTTTTATTGATAGCTTTTTCTGCCAGTGATATCAGTGTTTCTTTAAAAATGTGACACTAGAAATACCTAAAAGGAATTAGCAGAAACTTTAGAGATGTCTAAATTAGCATAGTGTCTCACTTTCTCTGGCACTCTGCAAATGGGTCCAGCCTACATCAGTCAGAGATGTGCAGTTTCAGCCCCTTCTCACTGACAAGGGCATAAGACAAAAAAACAGGAACAGAAGAATTTCTGCTGGCAAAGAAAACTTATTTTGCTGCCATATGACTTTTATTCAGGAACTGATAGAAGTATTCCTTTGTCAACACATGCTGTGCTTGAAATAAAGATTGTTTTGGATGTAGATGTCTTGGCATAACTATATTAGTGCATACTTTCTATTGCAGAACAGGCCCAACAATGTATCTTCTTCACGAGGAATTCTTTTTTTTTGCATTTTTAAATTACTGAACTGTAAAAAAACTTTAATTGTTTGGGCGTAGTTAAAGGAGAGAGCTAATTTCTTTAGAAGGTAAGATCTTTTACTTTTGAAGTGAATTTTGTTTTCTGCTATTGACCCAAGCTAAAACTAATTACAAATACTAATAGAAATACAAGAAGTAATTTCAGACATCTTACCTATAAACCCCATTTCTATATTCTGCAGCTCCTGAGTCTGAGCTGGTGTTTTTTTCCTGTTCTCAGCATGCTAAACAGGAGCAGCCAGTGCTGACACTACACCAAACAGAAAACTCTCCTACTAACTATACAGACAGTTCTACACTCTCCAGAACAACTATAACCTAGGGAAATCTGTAAGAGCACTAGTACTGCATTTTGCAGCAGAGAGACCAAGAAAGCTGACAGAGAAAGCCACCCGCTAAAGCTGAGCACTACGTGTGATCCTCCTGTAGTGGTAGTATCCACCATGGCATGAACACCACTGCCGGAGCTCAAGGCAGACTGGGGTACGCAGGAAAGGGTCACTGGGCCTCTACGTCCACAGGCTGCTACAACATCCCACTCCCTCATGTAAGGCAGCACCGACCTTTTCAGAGCTGAGTCCTCAGAAAGTCCAACCCTGAGCAGCATCCTCAATCAAACCTCCATCCTTGGAGGTTTTCAAGACCAGACAGAATAAAGCCCTGCCCAACCTGGACTGATCTCACAGCTGACCCTGCTTCGATTTAAGCAGGAGGTTGGACTATATGACTTCCTGAGGGCCCTTCCAACATGAATTATTCTGTGATTTTTATCTACACAATACATTTACAGTAAAGATGTATTGAATCATTATTTTCATTAGGGTTGACTTAAGAAAAATGTAATTAAAACTGTATTACTTGCACTTAAAGTTCATATATAAAAAATACATATATGTCTGTATATGATTTGAAACCACATTCCCACTCCAGAATTTAGACAGTATTGTCCTTCCCAAAAAACAACAAAAGAGAAGCCTGTAAACATATGCTGTCGTATATAGAAACAAGAGGCAGACAAATAAACAAGCTTGGAAAACTGGTTTTGGTTGAGTCCAACTGACATGATTGTAGGAGCTAGCAATTCCTAAGTTCACTCTTCCATCTTATCAAAGGAAGGATTTGATAATTACTTTGAAAACAGAATCCTACATGAGTAAGTTGCTAAGCGTACTAATAGATAGAATTATTTTCCTTTGAATTAAAAATTCTATTTTTTTTCCAGGAAAGAAGTAATCTAAAATCACAGCAAGTCTGTTGCTTTATGATTTTGCCTATTTCAGCATCTGGGAAACAACACCTTCAAGGGAGTAAATGCCCTTTTCTGCATAAAGAATTGCAACTATTTGGTCTATCAGTGAAATAGATGCTTGGTAACGTTTTTCGGAAAGTAGCTGGAGATAATAATAACAGTTGAAGAATAAGAAAAATCTATTGAAATTCTATACAATAATATCTGGAGAACATACTTAGAAGAGATGAATAGACTATATTGATTTAATGTTCTTTGTTTTGAAAAACCATAACAGTTCTTTAGGAGACTATTACAGCCGGATTTATCTGAATTTGTTTCGTTCTATAGTACCCTTATCACCTCCCTGAGGAACAATTTACTGCAGAAGTAAAATATTTACATTTCCTTCATTTTAAATCTAAGGAAAAAAATCACCAGAACAGAACTAGTAATACTTAAATTCTTGGACAAAGAATTGGAAAAGAGCAAAAGAAATGCAGAGAATACTTTGTGATCTAATATACTGTAAAGAATTTTCACAAATTTTTCTTTCGCATGTTAAGGAGAAGACTATTGATTTCAATAGAGATTAGTTAATCAAATATATGCCCATTGTTTTTTCTCAGGTTCTGTAAGAATATAACAAATATTTCACTATTTAAATTGAAAGAGCATGAGATTCATGGAGTTTCATTTCATATAGAAAAAAAACCCTGAAAATAGAGGTCCTCTTTTCTGAGCTGAAAGATGTCAAATAAATCTGAAAAAGATAATTACAACATACTTAACTTAAATTCCACCCTCTATTTTTTTATTATCAGACTCTTTTAAGAACAGCATTGGTATTTGCTGGCTAGAAGAGCTGCATGCCCTTAGTGTTTCTTCACAACTGACTTCAGAAGTGACAACTCCCAACTGGACGCTATGGGAGGTAAGTTATCTGACCGCAGTTCGGAAGAAACAGACTGATTTAGTGAGTTCAGTCCAGGTTTAGGTAATTAAAGCTTGGACAGCTGAATGAGTTGGAAGGACTTTAGCAGCTTTATCTTGATCATTCAACAGGAGAAACTCCTCTGACAACTGCTGAGGCTCAGTGCCACGTAAATATTCTGGTATTAGTAATTCAAGTCCTCTTCGCTTAGCTTCCTTGCAGCAATCTGTGCCCTCTTCAAAAGACTTCTAATACTATCCGCCTCTGAGGATGTTAAGGTGCACATGATCTACCTGTTTTAGTGTTTTTCAGATCATTTAATCCTCCAAAAGCTTTGAAGTACCTTATTATTCTTGAAGTAATTGGAATCACAGAAAAAAAAAAAGAGGGGGGATCCCTCATTATCTGTAATAAGCATGCTTGGAATTTGAACTGAATTTGGGAATCCACTGCATGTGGCACTCTGCAAACATTTAGACCTGTCCCATTAAAGTTCAACAGTAAAAATCCCACTGATTTCAAGGAGATCAAGAATGTGGAAAGGGAATCCATGATATTAGTATATTTAAATATGGGAAATTAGAGACACAGGTCAAGAGAAAGGTCCAGGCACTGAAAAGATGAAAGGTCAAACAATATGTGGGTGACAAGTTCAGAATAAGAATCCATTTTCTCCCTGACTTCTTTAATACAAGAGGAATTAAAAGAGATTTTATTTGCAGGATTGCATATGGAGCAAAAGAAGGTCCGTGGTCTTCTCAGCTCTAGCATTGCTTACTCTTTTATTTCATTTCTCATGATGTAGCCCATAAAAGTAGCTTGTGGCAGAGTAAAACTTATTTTACCATGAAACACAAATTGTAGATACATCTCCATGATCTTTCCCCTTCCCTCAATTTAAGCATATTAATCCAGCCTCAAAATTACTGTCCTCTTCCTCATAAATACGTACTGAGATTCCTTTCATACTCAGCTTCTTCCAGGAAAACATAAAGTTGTTTATTACTCCCTATCACAATGCTATTCCCTCCCCAAAATTCACTGATGGCACTTTAAGAAAAGAGAAACCAAGAAATAGATGTCGGTAAAGCCACTGCATTAGTCACATTTGGAGTCAAGGTTCCCTTCCTCCCCACACAGACACTTAGAAATCATAGCTTCACAGATAAATTCTTTGGAAATTTCTCGAAAGAGCACTGATGCGTGTCCTGCATTCAGTGACATAAAGCAAAGCTGAGCGATAATTATCCTGCAAGCATAGAGTCAGTGCACTGTAAAAAAGGTGCCAAAAATTCCAATGCTATCATTAACTGCTGCCAGCTGCTCGTCATCTGAGCGTGGAGGACAGCCCATCAGCCTGCACTCGTAGATGGGGAGAGGAGAACATACCTGTACACGGGAGGATATTTATAAAATCTAATCATACTGGAAAAAATAGAGAAATTGCCTCACAAAGAGTTGTAGCACTTATTCCAGCTACATGACATTTCATTTTTCCTCTGGAGTCGGCAATGTCATATGGCTGATCTTTTCCTGATTTAAAACTAAGTTTCCAAAAATCTATTAAATACTGAAATTTGGTATACTTCCTGAATTGAAACAGGATAAAGGCAGGAAAGAAGCAATGAATCAGTGGGATACTTTGTCTATTTGCAGCTGATCTATTTCCTTTGAAAGCTGTCAATGTTTATTTTTTAACTGATTTTTTTAAACCACTAAGTAATGAAGCACCCTGCAAATATTAGAGCTTATAACAAAAGGTTTTCTACTCTCATGTCTGTGTTATTATGCACATAAGCAAAGAAACTGCCTCTATGCAAAGCATTGTTATACTACTAAATGAAAAAGAAGAGGAACACACAACCAGACCTTCTTGGTCACCGATTCCTGTCACCTCAGCAGACAAGGCAGGATAAGTAGTTTAGAAAGATGCATCCACTCAAAAACACAACCATAAGTATGTAATGCAGCATATAGGTTTCAATGCATGCTATAGCAAACTTAAGACATGAAGTAAAAGACCAAAATCCAGAAGTATAATGTGCCACAAGAAGAAAGATGGAGAAATCAGAAGGCTTCACCACTGGTGTAAGTCCTGGAAGAGTAAGGTGTTTGTTATATAAAACCTTCAGATGATACCACAAAGATCGTATTCCATGTTACAGAAGAAGGAAAAAACAAACTGAAAAACAGTCCCAGTGAGTGTGATCTGGTCCCACCTACATCCTATC
Source organism: Apteryx rowi (assembly GCF_003343035.1). Lineage (NCBI taxonomy): Eukaryota > Metazoa > Chordata > Aves > Apterygiformes > Apterygidae > Apteryx > Apteryx rowi. Next base: position 6,526,877 of record NW_020447196.1, on the reverse strand, counting down.
CAAACGGCAATATTTCAGAGCAAAGTGAAGCATTCCCTTGTCCCCCTGCCTGGATGTCAAACTATCCACCAAGAGGTGAGAACAGAAGGGCCTTCCTGGTTCTGCTGGTTTTCCAATGACAGCAATCTTAGATATTTCTTTAACTATAGTAGCTATAGCATTTTCAAGCTATGATATCGTCAATAGTGAAATTATATTTTTGTTTGCAGAAAGAAGTGTTCTTGTTTATTTGCAGCATCGCAGTATTTCCAAGAAATATCTTCAAGCTATTTTACCTGCTATTTTAACTGATGAATGTATATTTTATTGTATTTTACTGACTGGTCAAGTTCTGTACCCAATTCAAGAGAAAACATGCTAAACTTTTAAAACATTTTAACTTTACCTGACTTCTCTTTCATCTTTCATATCAAGTTGTAAAACACATTTTTCTTATTCATAAAACATGTCACAAACCCAGATTTCAGCTGAAGTCTGATCTACGTGACAGCTGCTGAAGCCACGGACAAGCAAAAGCTATATATCACATTGAGCGAAATGGGAAATAAACAATAGCACCCTCAGCAGTAGGTGCATTGCTGAATATTGCATCAGCAGAACTGTTTAAGACACATTGCTTTGACTATCATATTTTTTCTCATAGTAGTAGTAGACTGAGTGTACTTCTGTTTATACTTGAGCAGCAGCTCCGGCTCTCCTAGAAAGCTCACATTGGCAGGACTATGCAAATGGAGGTGCTACTGCACAAAGTGAATTTTCCAAACTGAACTCATTAGTTTAATCCACCTGGGTTACACGTAAACACGTGTACATCACTTGGTTCAATTAACCTTCAGGAGCAATTCCTCAGACAGGGCACCTCCTCAGCTGGTATAAGCTGTCATTGCACCTAACTCTTCATATGTTTCCACCTTTCCCTTCTCCTCTTGCACTTTCAAGAACAGCCATTCTCGCTGACGTGGTCAGGCAGGTCCCCCCAGCTGGCAGGGTGGCAGGGAATTGCTGGGCAGGAACAAAGCAGAGCTCTCATGACATTTCCAACTGGTATTTTTTCAGCTGATGTTTAATCAACAGCAAGATGTGCTGATGCTTGGAAACCTCAGGTGCAGTTCAAGTGAGATTTAGATTTGACAGGAATATTCTGCAAAGCTCACAAAATCAGTTTTATGTTCATAAGGTTCTCACTCACTGTGTGTAGAAAGAAAGTCATTTAAAAAGTGTTGCACATTCCCTATCCCCCTACTCTACAGCTCGTATAACCAGAATGGGTCCGCTATGACAATATGAATACTGAGCAAATATATTGTTATCTCTGCGAACATGACTGGGCAATCGGACAAGTGTTATTACGTTATTTGCCCTTGTTACAAGCCTCTAGCTGTAAAACTTGACAACTCCTTGCCAAATTTTAAACAGAAAATGCCATGGATGTGGAGAAATGACAGAAAAATAGGCAAGGAAGAAAAAGATGGAAGAAAGGCAAACCAGTCATTGTCAAAGGAGCTTGACAGCAGAATGAAATGGCGTTTTCAAGGATTATGCAGCACGTAGATTAACTTCTGTGAAAAACTGAGAAAAAAAGTGGTCAGCATTACAGTTTAATAATCACTTTAATAGGCCCCTTTAGTGATGAGTTCAATTGCAAAATGAGTCTCCTCCTTCCCAGGATTTTCCTCCTCCCTCAAAGGTTATCTGGCTTTACATTTGTCTTTTGCATCTCTCTAACTCTAACTCAGCATTATCTAACTGTACTGTGTATTAATGTTATAACTTTATTATCAGCACATCTGAATATGAATTTAGAGTGTTCAGTCTCTTTCAATTTTATCTGTGGAGCTGTTCCATCTTCACTGACATAACACTGCTCAGAAGTATTTTGGCACATGTTGGATGTTAAGAGTTACTATATAAAACAATGTTTCATTCTAATTTCATTACAGAGATTGAAATATTCACAAATGTCAAATTTGTGTCTGTTCCTATACTTACATAACTTGAAAATACAAGTCATCATGCATGTAATACACCCACATACCCTTTTCTTAGCTTAACATGGACTAAAATGAATTCAAAGGCAATACACTGCAACAGTCTTAAATTCTTAATATCAGATTAGGAATTTAATTATATTTTAATGAAATTATTTTTATGAATATTTCCATGAAGGATCATATAGCCTCTTACTAAGAGCATGAATGTCTACATCTAAATACTCTATATCTAAATACTCTATATCTAAATACATTCTGCATTTCTATTAAGAGGTCCTACAGATATTTTGTTTGATCAAAAGAAGATCAATCTTGTACAGTCTGAATTTCTTTGTATGACAGAACATGGAATATATTTATATACACTGTTGCTCTATAAGATAGTATGATTGAATATAAATAAGTTCTTATTACTATGTTTTAGTCTTGAATATCCTTAACTGAACAGTAAGAGAGGAGCTGTCTGATGCATGCCGTTTACATAAATCTCAGCTAGTTCAAAGATCTAAATGACAAATCTTATGCTATGGATGAATTTGTGACACTTCTTAGAGGACCGTATATCTAAACCACTGGATGTATTACATTGCTCATATATATAGTGTTTTCAGCTGTCACAAATCCTTTATTTCTCCTCTATTTACTAAAATATAATAATCTTCCATCAGAAATATCTTGTTAATCACACTTATCTTCATAAAGCAAAGGTGTGCCTTAGCAGGTAGGAATCAGTGATGGAGAATTTTACTTATGGCATCTTAATTTCTTAAATGTTTTTTACTCCCTAGCTTAGTTTCAAAAACTTTCACAGAATAGGCTCTATACAGCAATCACCACTGGACAAACAAAAACGTGTCTTTCCTTTCAGTATGTGAATGTTTAACTTCAGTGTACAGTAAGAGTACAGACTGCAATGGGTTTATACCAGCTTTCTCTTAAAATAAGGAAATGCAGTCCAATTTTCAATGCTTTCCCTTAGCACTTTTCATCTTTCAGTATGACATTTTATTTACATATTTATTTTTATAAAGATACTTCTCTCTAATAAATGTTCTATGGAACTCAAAGGCTCCTGCAATTGAATTAACAGGTTTATAGAAAATAAGTTATAAGCAAAATTACAAAGGTGGGGGTGAGGAAAGAAGGAATATTTCAGCAAGATGCAGCCTATTATGTAAATTTGTCACCACATGCCATACATAATGAATAAACCTTGTGCTCTTAACACTTTGATTATAGACTATACAGACAATGCAAATTAAAATTCCTGCTGCTCTATAAATGCAATGAGAGGAAATTATGTAAATTTTAACACATTAGATTGATTTGGTTGAAATGAAACCTGTTCCACTTGATGTTTTAGGGGAAGAGCCACAATTACAATGATTGAGAAAGTGCAGTGTTAATGAAGTGTGTTATTGCTAATCAATTCCTCCTCCTCTGGTAATGGTACAGGCATGTGCACTGTCACTACATCATTCACAGACAAATGTAACCACTCACACCACCGCACAGTTGATATAGCAAAAATTAAGGATTCTATAAAATCACATATACAGTCCTGTTTAATATTACTGATTTCACAGTAAAACCATAATAGACATTAAAGAAGGGGGTGTGCGTGCATACATATACGTATATATATGTACAAAACATATATATTATATGTTAAACAGGTTTTGGCAATACTGCCTGGCTGACTATAGTGCTGTCTTGAATGCTACTGTAGATTTGGTGTGATAGCAACCAAATAACTTCACTTTGAGCCAAATGATCACCTTTGTGCTGGCTGATCTCTTGGAAAATATGGAATCAGACTATTACACGGTAACAACTTAAACATATTTAGTTAATTGAAACAAAAAGCAAGGTCTTTCAAGCTTAAAAAAAGTTTTCTATTCAGATTGAGTAAGCTAAGAAAATCAGACTCAGTGGTTGCATAAGTTTCACACAAATAATTCACTTTTCCAGTACCAGAATTCCTTGGAAATTATGGCTGGTATTTGGAATGTCTTTACCACTGAGTATAGCTGAATTTCATTCTGCAACCCTAGTGTAAGAAACTGCAGTGCACATAGCTGATAGAGCTGTTTTACAGTTAGCCAATAGGTAAAGCAGTTTATACCATCTTTGCACTAAGCTGAGGAGCACATTACTTCAAGCATCATGACACTGGTTTAAATAAAATACTTTGTAGAGCTCCTTGCCAGCATGAGAATGACTTGCAGAATATCACATTAAACTATCTTGTCTTTATTGCTTACTGTGTTAGGTGAAATAATTAATGAGTATGTATAATCATTTTGTATTTTACATTCCTTTTGTTCTATACAAGTTTCTGGGACTTTTTTGTAAAGATAAATTTGCATTTGCAAAAGGATCTGCAGTATTAGAAATCTGTGGCATTACTATGTCACAGGTAAATATGAGAAGGTGAGAAGAGCCAACCCATTTTGTTTTCTTTCTATTTATATAACTTTTATATCAGTCTCAGAAGCATTTGTCACCACATGTAGTGACTGAATTTGTTTCTTGTCTCTTTGACTTGTATCCCACTACTTTATTTCTGTTCCTTACTAAGATAGAAGGAAATACTCTGCGCAAAGAGATCTCACTGGCTTCAACAGCAGTTTGACACACAGGATCATTCTAGGTCAGCATTATACACATACAAAATCAGGACAACACATGCAATGAGAAAGCTTTTACACAGAAAAGATACAGCAGATAAACATACATCACATACTAAGACTGGCACTTACCATGTGAAATATCAGCATGTATGTTTGTCCACTCAGAACACTATGAACATGGAAAAAACAGGGGTTGGGCCCCAACAGTGAAAGGAAGTCTGGCTGAGCAAAAGAAGAAAGGGCAAAAACAAAAATGAAGGTGGAAGATACAAAGGAATCTTTCCCAGAAATAAAGTGACATTTATTTTTGCAGGCTGAGAATCCCTTCTTGTATTAGCGTGAACATCACTGCCATATTTAGAGTTTTGAAAATGCCAACCAATTTCTGCCTCAATACCATACAATCCTGAACCAGCACGACTATCATCAATGGTCAGAAGCACAGAGAGAGCTTGGGATTAAGCAATGTTCTTTTAGATAAATTTTGCCACCCCAAATTCCTTCTTTTTTTTTTGGTTGGGGTGCTGGAGAAATCACCTGTGAACTCTTACGGTGCACAGTTAACGTTAGACAATGTTAATTAGAATCTCAAAGTATGACGTGGTCAACAAGCCCCTTATAGCTTGGTAAATAGAGGTTTACAAAACAAAACATGAAAAATTATGTAAAATTAAGAAACAGGAAAAACAATGTCAACTAAGTGAGCTTACAGAAGTAGGAGCTAAGCATTTTGCTTTGCAAGATTCAGTACAGATGTTTAGCTATATAAAATAAACACAAAGAATTACAACGGTAAATATCTCACCCCACAGGAATCAGCTTAATTTACAGCTCACAGTGATCCTAGAAAACCATATCTGTCCACACTAGCCCTTGCTTGAATTTGTTGACTTCAGACTGCTTTGTTTATAGGAAAAAGCTCTCTTTGACGTTGGAATATTAGAAGGAGTGAAACAATAAATTTCCCATATTCTAATACCCAGACATCCTGAGCTTGTTCAAGGACCCCTTAATTCATGAAGGCAAATAATTAAATTACCTGAGCTTTGATCAAGGAGTTGCTGCAGTCCCTTTTTGATGTAGAATGTGGCTGTTTGAAGCTCTAGACAGATAACTAGCCCATATGTTTTTTAACCCTTTTGCCACTAGTAGCAGTTTTTTGCAAATGTTCTAGCATTTCAAAATGAACACTACAGTATCTCTGGGGCATGCTGCTCCAATAGGATATATTACATACACACACACACACACACACACACACAAAATATATAATAGGATATATATCAAATATAGTAGGTCCAACAGGATCTTTATACCAAAGACTTGATGGGATGCATATTACTGAAGGGCTTCATTCTGTGTTTGAAAACGCCCTATCAAGTTGAAATTATTTTTCAGTTGAATTAATTTGTCTTAATATTATGCTTTAGAAGCTGCTCTTTAGATGGTCTATCACCAGGACACACAAAAGTACTTGTGAGAATCAAGGGGTTTTGCCTCTGTAATACAAGAGTTTTCATCAAATGCTCCACACTTTCCAAATACTTCCCCCAAAGGAGACACAAGTGGGTGCATACACTTCTAGTCAGCTGAAAGAACTCTCTTGAAATAGGAGAAATAAATAGATTTAAGTTTTTCATTCTTCCCTTTCCATTAGCAAAAGCACCTAGACGAAGTTACCTTTTCCACTATTTTGCCTGCAAACTGAACAGAAGCTAGAAGTCAGCCCAGACACTGTCCTCTCAGCTGATTTGTAATTTTGAAGGTGATTACTGAGATAGAAAGAATTCCTCTCCAGAAATGAGGAATAATGTTCCTCTTCTTTCATTCTAGGATTCTTTTGGGATGTAGGGAGGATACTAAAAGTGCATAATGAGAAGGCACAATTAACGAACAGGGATCTCTTACTCAGTTCCCTATACAGCTTCAACATCATAGCCATACATATACCCCTAATTTTAGCAACAGTTCCATGGATTATGGAAGTGGCCTCACCACACTACTGAGAACTGAGAAAAAACAGTTTTGCAGTAGGACTTTTTCTGGTATCATTCATGGCAGAAAGGTGTCCGTCCTTCAAGGCACAGCTGTGAAAAGGCTTCATGTCATTCAAACTGACATCTCAATTCATAAGGATACAGGCTTAAGAAGGCATAATGAATATGCCTGGCTTACTAAAGATAACAGACAAATTATTTTGAGGCATGAAGATATAGCTAGAAATTCATGTCTTTGCATTTAAAACACTTCATATGTCATTAAAAAACTGGGTATGTTTCTAATTTGTTGGAAAATAAGGCTTGGAGCCTTTTATGAAACCCAAAGGGGAAACATGTAAAATCTGTTGGTAAGAATGAGAAAGGAAGTTAATGCGTATGCAATTTTTATGTTTATTCCATTAAGTCACAGGAGCTGCATATATAAATAACATGAAACAGGAAACTGTCATATCTGAATGACACAAAATACTGCTTGTATCATTATGGAAAAGCATGAAAGGAGGAGCTGATGATCTCTAATTCAAGAAACAATTAGCGTTCGTTAACTTGACTAATAAACTGCCTGAGGTATTTACGGGTTAAATATAGCCTACTTTTAAGCACATGGGAACAGTTAAAACACAAGTTTTTGTGCAGTTTATTTTGAATGATTTCATTTCTAGTAAAAATGGATTTAATTTCCAGATGGGGTATAACTCTTGAACAAAAACATTCTTCTCTCCTCCAGTATGCAAAATGGTTTAACACCAGGGGAAAAGTCTCTCATAGACATTTTAAATTTTGTTTACTTAATAATGTTTACGGTAACAATGGCCTTCTATAATTTTTTTGTAAAAAATAAATAAAAATTAAAAGCCCCATTTTGGGTATATCTCCCATTTTGTACAGCTTTCCAAAAATTACTTGCTGATCATTCATTTTGAATGTGAAAATCATAAAGGCTAAATTGTTCCACAGACTGTACATGATGATATTCGGAAACAGGATTTAATGGCTACGAGAACAAAATTTCCAGCTTTGTAGCCAGTCAGTCAGTAATCTGATAGATGTAGACAATCTGGTTCAAGTCTGCTGCAGAGGATGGCCTACACAATCTTCTGAACAGAGTAATTACAGATCCCATACTCCCTGACCTCTAGCTAGACATAAAAAAACCAAGGTCACGACAACAAGCAACTGTCAAATCTTGGGAAGTATCAGAGCTGGCATTTTCTCTATAGACTTGATTATTTCAGCCAAACTCATTTCTTGTTCAATTTGATTGGATAATTAAACCTATATTAGTGCAATTTCTCACATATGATAGGGTGTAGGTGGCATTCCTAACGCCAGTAGGATTAAAAACTGACTTAGCCACGAAACACACACCTCCTCCTAAGCTCTGTTTAAAAACATGAGTCAATGTAAAAAAAAAAGACTAGTTTAAATTTCTGTATCACGTTCCCTGTTCAATAATACCTGTATCAACTGAATAACCTCATGGACTCCAAAACAGCTTCCCTGTTTCATACCAGAGGGACCAGGCAGAATTTTACCTAGCAAAGTAGGTAACACCAGATAAACTGTTTGATCCTCTCTTGTCTGCTCATACAAGTCATTTTAAAAATTCTACTAACAACAACGACAAAATTCTGAGAGTGTATTACCTAAAGTGGACACTTCCATAGCTTGCTAAATATATAAACAGCCACTTAATGCCACAGTAAGGTAGTATTCAATGTCAATTCAATGCCATTCAAAACAAAGTAGACTTTTGTAATTTTACTTTTGCTTTAAGTGTACTTTGATTTCTTCTTTTGAAAACTAGGCCAGCAGCCACTTACTAATTTGTGATGCTGTAGAGCTGCAGCACACCACTGTAGCATGAAGTAAATCCTTGTGTTTCTTTTTTCAATAGAGTTCATCATGTCCTAATTGTATATGACATCTGCATATTCATGCATATATACATGCATGCAATATACATGCATATTGTATAGACATGTTCTACTGCAGCAGTAAGGCTGGTTTCCATTTCTTTTTTTATGAGATTGCTTGAGTATTTCTCAGATCACACCAATACCATCTTACTGAAACGTGGAGCTTTGTTGGTCATGAATTAAGTATGTAGGAAGTCACTGAAAATACTGAGAATTATTTTTTATTGTATCTAACTGTTCCCAGTAGTTTGCCATGAATCTGACTAAATACAAAGAAAGTAAAATTTCTGCCTATGGTTCCAACAAACTAAGTAGCGTGTGAGGAAGGTAACTGGGCTTTACTACCTATAAGACTGCCCACCTGCCTACAGATGATTAGAGCCCAGCACCCTGCACTGGAGAGGGATTATGAAGGGTTTTATCAAGTTACAGTCTAGAAGTGGGAAGTCCTTGCTTCCTTCATAATAGCTGAAGGAGAAACTCGAACAAGGCAAGCATTGATTCAGTCTGACCCAGTCAATCAGAGAAGGATGTCTCCACATTTGAGGATGAGCGAAGGTGGTTGGGCAAAGGAGAAAAAGAGAAAAAAGAACGCTGGAAAAGCAGGGTCTGGCGTACCTGATAAAACAGAGGCAATGGGAGGGCAGTGCAAGGTTGGTACGGAAAAGTGTGAAACTTTGAAGGTAAGAAGTTCACCGAATAGTAGACTTTCTGCTACAGAAGGGGAGAAGTACCTAGTAAACTGACGTACAAGAAATACCATCTAAATGTAAACAACTCAGTGAACTCAATGAGATGATGGAGGAACCTGAGAAATCAGGAACTATCATGCAGCGACACTGACCCAGAGGCTGAGTCTTACCAAGGCTGAGGAAGGGATCACCTTAAACTAGCTTCACCACTCAGGGTCATGTACTATGAAACTATGCCTTGACATGTGAAAACATGGAGAAAAACAAAAAAGGAGAGAAAATAGGCAAAGATTGCAGCCTAGAAAACCACATACTCTCTAAGAGAAGTGTTAAATTCAGTACTTGAAACTCAGGTACATACTCATAGTTTATGAACATAGTTTTTTTCATATAAATATTGCGCAATTCACAATTTTTAAGGAAAGAAGGAACCCTAACGCCCATCTTAAGTCTGACCTCCAATTACTTGCCTTGCTACCTAATCAGCCCTTTTGTATGTAAATGCCAATGCCTGCTATGTTTTTCTTACTATAGAAAAAGAAATGCTATGTAAATTGCAACCGTGCTAAAAGAATTGAAATGCATACTAATCAGGCTTATTCTCTGAGCTATACCAGCTATAACTGGAACAGGAACAAATAAAAAGGCAACAATCAGTGATGGACAAAGTTTCCTATTTGAATCCGAACCCCAAATAAAATTATTATTCAACTGCTTTTCAAAATTTTGGAACCCCTTATGTCCAGAAGAAATTGGGTTTGAAACTGTGAATGAATGGTAACTTTCACTAATTTGAAATATTAAAAATTTTCACTAGAATTTCAATTGCAAGCAAATATGCTGGAAAATAATGGTAAGGAGAAGTTACCTTTAAAAAAAAAATCTGTCCGCTGTATGCATTGGATAAAAGTTTGAGTGATTCTTCAGTTACATCAGTTTCGTCATCCTCATAGATAAATAGTGATGGTTACATGCAACATGAAACTAGCGGTTTTGATCACTGTTCTGTATGCATTGAATTAATCTGACAGCATTCAACCATTTACAGTTAATATTGGGTCATTTCTCAAAAAAAGTTTATAATCATTTCTGCCCTGACTATATATTACTCTGTAGTTAAGAAATGCATTACAATCCCATCTTGAATGGCAATCTAAAATGAACTCATAGTTTAAAGGCTGCATTTTTTTGCCTGTTTCCACAATTAAAATTTTCTAGTAGCAAATAAAAATTAATTCTAAATATATAAATGAAAATACACACATATATGTATAAAATACACCCAGGTTGTAGGCACATGCATAAAGGTATGTGACTAAACAGCTCTAAAAAAGATTGGAGAGTCCTTATCCAAGGACTGGTATAGTTACAGGTATTCTGCTCTGATAATAAAACCACATATTTTTGGTTCTAAAATTCTAATATCAAATGCCAGCCAACTTTAAACAAACTCTATTTCTTTTGTTTGCCTTACAATGTCTACATACAAAAAAAAAAAGTTAGCTGATAAAAGATGAAAGGAGTAATGCAGTTATTCATTCAGCAGCCAAGATCTTTGAGATAATTACTTTAAATCAAGAAGGGACAGACCATTTAAATTTATGACTTAATGCCGACACATGCGTGTATTAATAAAACAGTTAGCATTAATGGAAATAGGGTTTAGTCTCCTGATTCAAATAGAGCTATCATTTCTGGTTTATACCGAACTAATGACTTATCCGTGGCAGAATGATATGTATGCATGTATTTAACTATTTAACTTAACCACTGAGACCAATTAATATGTTTCTGAAGTTTTATTTTATTTAAAAATATACATCAGCAGCCTCACTGGGATAAAAATTATGCTGAACCAGAGTTTCTATGACATCAGTTTAACCTTAAATAAAATACTTTCACATAGAATATCCGATGATAACACTGTATAAAATGAAGACTACTGAAATGCAGTGCAGAAGAAGCAAATCTTCAGTGGTGTTTACATTAAGTTAAGGAACATTTTAGCCTACCAAGTTAGCATTGGCTCTGTATGATTAGGAGATCACGCAAAAAGAAATGGTGGCTGCAAGAGAGTACACCATAAATATAATTTCTATCACATTTGCTAGGGTGAGGATAGAAGGAAGGAAAAAACCTGTGCACAGCCATCACAGCCAGGCTGTTTCCAAGCTGTTGGGTAGGACAGACACCTGCCGTGAGGGTAGTATAAAAAAACTTGCCTTAGTAGTACTGTACAAACCTGGAAGATAAGGGAGCTAAACTCTTAGTACTGTCAAGCTCCCAAACACTAAAATTCTGTGGATTGTATTTTAAAGGGTTATTGAATTTAATTCTTTCTGCTCATCACTCTAGTCTTTGCCCATGTGGGCCTGTGTCTCCATCACATCATTGGGAGTTCAGTGGCTTACTTCAGTGAAACAGTGTGAGACCTTATCTATACAATTAGATGAAAGCTTAAGTCTGATTACTTTCTAGATAAGTATTTCCCATACCTTGTATTCATGTATCAAAGTTCTGTTCAATTTTGTTTGCTTTATAATGCTTCATGATCCACAGTTGTATTTTCTGTTAGTTTGTCTATAATGTGGCTACTGTCTACCTGTTGATGAACTATTAAATCATCATTATAATAATGAATTATATCTGGAAACCTATTGCAGCATGATTCACCAATCACCGCGGAAAATCCTGGCTCCTCTTTTACATTCAGTTACTTCGTCCTTTTTCTTTTAATCCATTTACATTGATTTCTACTACTTCAACTCAGCCTGCCATTGCATTACAATTAAGAATTCTGATGAACTCTTGCTGATTCAGAAGGGAGAGGGCTCTTACTCATTGCCAAACTTTGGAGAAAAAACACAAAAACCCTTTAGAATTTGCTTGAGCCAGCACTTTAAAATTGAAGAGCTAAATTATAGCTCATGGGGCCAGCAGAGCTCAGTGGGACTGGGACGTCTGAAAGCCACCGCACCACCCAAGCAGGGATGGAAGAAGGCCTCACGCCTTTGTCAGGCAGAAGCAGGCACAATGTCTCCTTCCCCAAGGGCACTGCTCACAGCGGATCCGGCTGGCTGCTCCACATATTTGTCTCTGAGCTCATTGCTAATGTCCCAGCCATGCCGTCATGTTCTCTGGAGGGCCTCGAACACAACTGGCAGTGCTAACTTTTCCACCCACCTGGAGCACATCTAACAGCATAAGGGATGCTCCCTGCCTTGGAGCACAGAGGACGGGCTCTTAACGGGTCTCTGGCTGCTCTTTGCAACTCATTGCTCCTCAGCAAAGCAGGGCTCACTTTCCAGTACAGTAGGTATTAATTCTCGCATCAAGAGTTGTCACTATAAGGCAATTCTTAATTAATACCCTAAAATAGGTGATTGACAGAGAACGGCACAACTATCACGGACATTTTTGGCATCGAAGTCATAGGTAATAATTTCTGTTAGACACTTTAGCTTGTCTGGCTGTGTATCTGCCCAAGTGGATCTAATACAATACTATAAAATCCTGCACTCCATTACCAGTAGTTCCTATTTCTCCCACGCGGAGATTAGATTGGTCTGCGAGTCAAACCAGAGATGTGTGCAGCCCACCATCCTGCCTCCAGCAATGCCCAGACGTGGTGTCGAGGGAAGAACGTAGGAACAGGGCAGGTAGAAATGAGATCCCTTGCATGCCTGCAACCCGTTAATATCTACGCCACTGTGCATGCCCTTTCTGGTCAGTATTTGCAATGATGGGCTGCAACGATTTCCTTTATTTCCCAAGATGTTCCAGGATCCTGGGAAACAATTTGGACCAACTGCTGTTTTCAGCTCTCCTGTTGTAAGCTCCACAGACTTTCATTTGTACAGGTAAAATCAGACCAGAGTTTTGCTGAATATAAATGTATTTTTCCTATCCATAATGTGTGTATAAGATATCTCAAGTACTGACAATATTTTTGAAAGAAGTATTTCTTGTTTTACCATATCATTTTTTCTATCTCCAGATTCTTTCTTGCGGCTTAGCAGGGAACGACACTGCCTTTGAAAAGGGGAGAAAGAGACAGCAAGTCCCTGAAAAACCACTGCGGCTGAGAGGATGGATGCTGTTTATTTTACATCGAGACTCCAGCTGTGGCACTCATCAGACAATCTAAAGTTACGCGATTTCCAAACTTTGTAGTGCACGCCAAGGTGGTAACGCGACGCCGAAGGTAACGCGATCCGCCGACTAGAAAGATGTTAATCCTGACAAACTGCCTGAGCATTAGCCCGAACCGCAGCTAGATTGAATTCTGTCTCCCCTGAGAGGGCCGGCAATGCTGGTGGTAACAAAACGGCTTTTCATAGCGCCCTGGAAAGCAGCTGGGCCGGAGGCGGCGGGCACGGAAGAGCGTCAGTGCCCTCTAGCGCCCGCCGCCGCGGCGCCGAGCGGCCCCACCGCGCCC